>NC_066584.1:58872286-59192286 GCF_024323335.1 Lathyrus oleraceus
TGATGAATGGATGTTGTGAGTTATGGATGTATGTTGTGGTTGTCATGCATGTATAAATTATACAATAGTGAGTTATACTTGAGTATGGTCATGTATGTTGTGTTGATGGTCTCATTTGGCATATAGTTGCATATGTCATGTATCATGATGTACAAACTTAGGTCTAGTGGTGTGCTTTGGTCCAGTGGTGGGATCGAGATCGAGTAAGTGATGCCTATGGTAAGACAGTGAAGCATTGTTGATTTAGTAGTGGAATCAATAACGATTTTGATGTGTTCTAGTCCAATGGTAGGATCAGGAGCGAGTAGTTGACTTCCATATAATGAGGGTGGTAAAACGTTGTTGATTCAGTGGTGGAATCAATAGCGATTTGATGTGCACTGGTCCATTGGTGGGATCGGGAGCGAGTGGACAATATCATTAACATATCTCTTATGTCCAATGAGTTGGTACCATATTTGCATGCTGATTTGAGGTGATATCACATTACATATATACCTACGTTATGAATGAATTAATATTAATGATGTGATGTGTAATATATCTAAAGTGTGTTTGCTTTGATTATGTATGAGTATTTGATGATGAATAGACGATTGTTGATGCGTGGTTAAGAAATGAATTTATGGTGTTGTTATGATTTGATAATATAGATGTTTATGATCTTCCCTTTTTATGTATTGCACCGCTATACTATTTGAGTGTATTCTCACCTTTTTTTGTTATGGCATATGTGCTCCTCTGGAGTACAAACAACCAAGTACAAGAGTAGCCGTTTGAGTGTATTCTCACCTTTTTTTGTTATGGCATATGTGCTCCTCTTTAGCTATCTATCTTTGAGTCTTAGAGGAGTCACTCTAATATGTAGCAGTGAAGGTGGGTTGTTCACTTTTTGCTTGTTTTGTGCTTTTCTTATGTTGAAGTTTTGTTGTTCGTTTGATGTTGAGGCTTGTATGCCAAACTTAATGATTTTCCGCTACTGAGTCTTATTGAGTATGTTATGTTGATATTTTTATGCTATGGTAAAGCATGTGTGACACTCTAATCATGGAGTTTTATTTAAATTATTTTATTAATTTTCGAGTTGGGGATTAGGGTGTTACAGACACGGCAAGGCCGTGTTGTCCACATGAATTTTGTATGGAGAGAGCCCTCATTTGTGCGATTTTGGCCTTTTTCGCTCCGATTTGATCCATTATCATCTTATAACTTGAAATCATAAAAAGAAGACAAAAGTGAATAAAATTGAACTAATATGACAAAAACATACATTAAAACGGAAAGAAAAAAAGCAAGAAATACGATGCATTTACCATTTTTTCAGTTTTTTTTGCTAAGATGAAAAGAAACATTCTCAGCCTTTTTCCTTCTTCTGTATGCCCCTCCTTTTTAAAGTTGAAATCATAGTGAGGAACCTACATAGGTGTTTGTTGTCATCTTCATTGATTTTACATGTGAATGTCTTCTTTTCTAGTCGACGAAGCATTGTTGGGTTAAATTGAAAATGTGGCACGTTCATTGGTTGATTAACTATTGTCATCCTACTTCCCTGTGTGTTTCGTCTTACATAGTTGACTAGAAGTCTTTCAACTTTTAGTTATGGATTTACAACTATCTTTACCCCAGTTCTTCTTTTGCACCTGTATACGATGTTTGGTGACTTGCTCCCTCTGTTTTTTTCTGCTTTAGCAACTAAGCCTCCTTATGCTTAACACATAACATTCTCTCAGTTTTTGCGTCAAAAAGAAAAGCAAACGAGGTTTCACATTGCTTACAAATGTCTGACATAATTTATGAAAACATGTAAGGGATGAGAGTTTGATATTGATCCCTTTGTTCCTTAAATTGACCTTAATACTACTACTTTCTATTCCCAATGATTAGTAATTTCCTATATTATTTATCCTTAACTTTTTAGTGAATAAACCATTCAATTTAAATTAGTTTCCTATGGCTAGAATGAGGATTGTATAAACAACAAACCCCGTGCAAGCTCTCTGTTTGGTATTTGTAATGAGAATTTTTTTTTGCTTACTTTTCCATTTTTGGTTTAACTCATATATCTAAACCATAGTAGAGATATTCTTATCAATTGTATATTGGAAGAGTGTGGCTGATATCTTAATTCGAAAGACCAAATTGTTAAGCCGAGGTTAAGAAACTGTCTCTGATTTAATAAAAAAAACTTTTTGTTAATAATCAGTCTTAAAAGACCTTAAATAGATTAATTATACTTCGAAAGTAAGTCATTAAGTGATTTAGCACAAGTAAGAAATTTCTAGAAGAACAATCCATCAATGGGACAACAAAATGAGATAGAATTGTCCCTCGAGATCATAGAAGTAGAGATGGAAGTCCATGAACATACTGGAAATAATGAACAAGATTCAATCATACATACTGTACAAAAGAAATTGAGATAAGTCTCCCTTATCCTAAAAGATGAAGAAAACAAAAGATGAGAAAAGCTTTGGTAAAATCCTCGAGATGTTAAAAATGCTGCAAATCAACATTCCATTTACTGAATCACTTGAGAAGATGCATAATAATGAAATATTCATGAAATATATCACCTCTAAGAAGCATATCATTGGTAATGAAACAAGGAGACTATCCAAATAAAACACATTTAAGAAATATCAAGAAACTGGGTATTGAACCTTCAAGAAATATCTTATTCATAGTTATACTAGGAGCTACTCCATCGTACGTCTGTCATTTACATCTATGTGGGAAGAATTGAGGCCCAAAAATAAAGATAAGAATCTTGTAAACTTACCAAAGATTTGGTACACTTAGCAAATTCTCCATCTGAGATTTTTTTTCGAACAAACAATGTTCTAGGTCTGGAAGAATTTTATAAATGTCCAATTTATTTAATTTGTAATACCTTTTTATAGGAACTTATTGACTTGAGTTGATAGAAAACATAAATTTTATCCCAATTATTTTATATCTTTTGATTTAATCATGATAATAGTTATTTTAACATCTTTTCTTGATTTCATATAGGTTAATGAAGAGGACACAAATGAAAAAGAGAACAATCCAACTCAATTGGAAACATAAGTGATGTTGTAGGACACAAGAAACTCTCTAAGAGAATTTAAAGATCTCTAAGCCAAAACAAGTTAAAGAATTAGATCTTGAAATATAGTAAATTCTATAAGTGAATTGAGACAACATTGAAAGATAGCCTACACAACTGCAAATTGCTTCAAGGTGGAGAAAATATAATTCGTCAGAACCATCACATAAGGGATCAGATAATTTGTTATGTCAGTTGGATCTATTTATAATCTTATGATTTCTACCGATATAGAAACCAAGAGCATAACTCTAAACAAATTCTTATGAGTCAGATATGAAATCGACTCATATCCCTTATACTCATACCCGAATACAACTATGAGAATGAAAGCGGAAACATACCTCCGTTTCTCATTGAAAATAGTTAAAGGTTACCGATGTTATTTCTTAGTTTTCAATATTCTAATTTGACTCCTCATCAAATTAGATATCAACTTATGGTATCTACACAATAATCTCATATTTCATGATATTTATACTTTTAACCACATACTTAATATTAATTAGACCACTGGAGTTTTGCCTAATTAAATAATGGCTCTAACACATATAATATTATATTTGTAACCCAAAAATCCTAACAATCTTGTACTGGTCACATATGTAATTTTACACATGTGCTAAATTTTATGAGTTCAAAATTTGTCATTATATTTCTTAAGCATATCCGAAGTATCACATTCATTAGTCATGCAAATATACAGAATCAAGATGATTTCCGTTATATCAATCATAACTAATGGTCATCAATAGTGACACAACTAAATGACATAGATTTATCATGAAATGTGCATCATGAGAATCACACGAAGTTGGTATGTATATGTCGATTTTCTACTGGACCTACTTTACTTTAGTGAGATCATTCAATAACTTCATTGTACAAAATATAGACTTCTGAATATCAAACTTTATTAATTAGAAAATATCCAAATCATAGTATGAATACATAATACGAAACACAGAACGTAAAAATCACAATAGACTAACTCACACTAAACCAAAGACTCCTCTAATAGTAAAACACCTATGCGAGCAGTGTGCTCATGAAAGACCTTGGGTGGAAGATCTTTTGTAAGAGGATCTGCTATCATGGAGTTTGTCCCTAGGTGTTCTATGTAAATCTATCCATTTTGTACCCTTTCCTTAACAACTAGGAATTTAATGTCAATATTTTTTGACTTGGTCAGGCTCCTATTATTGTTGGAATACATAACGACTAATTTGTTGTCACAGTATAACTTAAGTGGCCTTTCAATTCTTTCCATAATTTGAAGCACAGTGCCAAGATTTCTCAGTCAAATCCCATGGTTGGATGCCTCATAACATGCTATAAACTCTTCTTCCATGGTGGATGAAGCCGTAAGAGTTTGCTTGACGCTGTGCCAAGAAACTGCACCACTAGCCAACATGTAGATGTAGCCTGAAGTGGACCTTTTACTGTCTTGACATCCAGCAAAATCTGAGTCAGATTATCCAATGATCTATAATTAGTATGACCTTTTATATGTGAGCATATAGTCTTTTGTTCTCTTTAAATACCGCATAACCTTTTTGGATGCTTTCCAATGATCCTTCCTAGATTGCTCAAATATCTTCATAATATCTCAACTAGGAATGCAATATCCGGACGCCTACATACTTTGGCATACATCATACTCCCTATTGTTGACTCATAAGGAATCTTTTTCATTTCTTAAATTTCCAAGTTTCCTTTTGGGCACTGATTAAGACTAAATTTGTCTCCCTTAGCGATTGGAGTATCCCCTTGTTTACATTCTTGCATGTCAAACCCTTTAGCACCTTTTCGATATAGCTCTTGTGTGATAATCCTAGAATACCACGAGATCAGTGTTGATGTATCTGAATTCCTAATACAAAGGAGGCATCAACAAGATCTTTCATTTCAAAATATCTTGATAGAAATTTCTTAGTTTCGTGCATCATGCCTACATAATTTGTGGCAAGCAGTATGTCATCTACATATAAGACCTGTAAAATGTACTTTCTACCACTGAACTTGTGATACACATAATATTCAACAACATTCACCTCAAAACCAAATGAGAGAATTATTTCATGAAACTTATGGTACCACTGACGAGACACCTTTTTTAGTCCATAAATGGATTTTGTCAATTTGTAAACCATATTCTTCGAGTCTCCTGACACAAAGCTTTCTAGTTTTACCATATATATCGTTTCATCAACACTGCCATTGAGGAATGCTGTCTTGAAATCCATTTGGTGGAGTTCCAAATCATATGTGCAACAAGATCCATGATTGTCCTATAAGAGTCTTTCGATGAAACTAGAGAGAAAGTGTATTTAAAGTTAATCCCTTTCTTTTGGGTATAGCCCTTAGCCACAAGACGAGCCTTATACCTCTCCATATTACCGTTAAAATCACGTTTGATTTTAAAAATCTATTTGCAACCAATGGGTTTCACACCTTCTGGTAATGGGATAAGTTCCCAAACTTTATTGTCTTACATGGGCTTATACTTATCTTTCATTGCTTAAATCCACTTTTCTAAGTTGAAATCCAGCATGACTTGGCGAAAGTTGATTGGATCATCTTCCATCACCATTATTTTCCTCATGTTCTTGGATAAAGACTATGTAAACATTCAGAATAGCATTTCTCCTTTCTCTAGTGGATCTCCGCAAAGGTATTGGTTCTTGTATCACTTGTTCTTGAGGATTTTGAGTTTGTTCTTCATGAAATATCAAATCATCTTGAGTAGGATGAAAGTCAACAATGTTTTGTGCAGGTTATATACTTGCTTGGTCAAAAGCAACTTATGAATCAGTTCTGGAATTATTATTGATTCTTCCTTTAAAATAAAGTCTCTAACCTTATTCTTCCCCCAAATTTAATATCCTCAAAGAATATGGTTGTTCCCGTCTCAAAAATTGAATTGAGTTGAATTTGGGATCATAAATTTGTAGCCCCTATATCTTTCATAATAGCCAATAAAGTAGCTATTCATTGTTCGGGGGTCCAACTTCTTTTCATTTGGCCAATAAGACCTTGCCTCAACTTCACACCCCCCACACATGAAAAAGTTTTAGACTAGGCTTCCGCCCAGTCCAAAGTTCATAAGGTGTTTTGGCATCTGCTTTTGTCGGTATTCTATTTAGAATATAAGCTACAGTCTTTAGTGTCTATCCCCAGAGTGAATCTAGAAAGGTAGAATTACAAATCATACTCTTTACTATATCCTTAAGAGTCTGGTTCGTCTTTCAGCAACACGGTTCATGCTAGGTGATCTTGGCATGGTGTACCGTGGGATGATTCCACATTCCTCTAGGTATTTGGCAAAAGACCCTGGACGTTGTTCCCCTGAACTGTCATATCTACCATAACATTCACCGCCACAGTCAAATTTGACTTTCTTAATTCTTTTGTTGAGTTGATTCTCAACTTTAGCCTTAAACATTTGAACATACCCAATGATTGAGACTTTTTATGTATAAAAAGATATGTACACATATCTAGAATAATCGCCTATGAGTGATATAAAATATTGTTGACCATTCTAAGAAGGTGTCGGAAATGGTCCACAAATATCCGTATGTATCAATTCTAAGACATTCGTAGCTCTATATGTACCAAATTTATTTGGTCATTCAACACAAACATCAAAGTTCATTAAGTCAATGGAATCTAAAATTCTATCAGACACTAGTTGATCAACTCTACTTTTAGAGATGTGACCTAGACGTTTGTGTCATATTGCCTTTGAATTATTATTATCAATTTTATGCTTAGTAACACGTGATTCCGCATTTAAGAATTTGCCATAGGTAGCTATTGTGTCAAGAAAATATAGACTATCATGACTCATAAGTGAACCACTTCCAACAATATTTGAATTAAAAGACAACTTAAACATATTATTCCCAAATGAACACAAATAACCTGATTGTCTGAATAAGAAACTGAAATTAAACTTGGTCTAAATGATGGAACCACAAAAGTGTCTTTCAAATCCAAATCAAATCTAGTACACGTCAATAATCTAAAATGTCCTACAGCTTTCACCTCCACCGACTTGCCATTTCCCATATAGATTTATCTTTCAAAATCATTTGACTTTTGATAGTTTAGTCAACCCTTTATTGAAACACTGATGTTAGCAGTTGCACCTGAGTCTAACCACCAAGTGTTTCTAGGTACGAAAGATAAATTGAACTCAGAGCATACCAAAGCATGACTCATGTGGTTGAAGCAGTCTCACTTTCCACAATCTTTCCTCTGTTTAGAGGTACTAGATTCTAAAGGAGAAGATGGTTTCTCTTTCCTTAATGCAAGGTCAAAATCCATATAGCCAATTCTTAAAATTTATCTCATTAAGGAACTGAACCTTATTCATATTAGTTAATATATAAACAATTGTAGATGAAAAAAAGAACATACTAAACACTATAAATATACTCACATAAAAAGAAAACCAAATTATCAATTTGTTCAAATAAAGACATAGCACATCTCAGATATCTAGTGCACAATCAATATTGAGTCTTTGAACACTATATCAATTGTTAGTAGTACTCTTGTTGTAATGGTCAAACATTGATAATAAAAAAAAGTCAAATAATAAACCTTTCTTTGGATTGATTTACTATTCACATGTGAAACCTTATACTCCCTTTGTTCCTTTTTAAGTGTCATATTTTTTTACTTTTTACACCTATCAAGAAAGTTAATAATTGTTGTTACTTTTTAAACAATGATTATCTTTTTTTTCTTCTAGTTTACCCTTAACTTTTTATTAATTTATTTAACTTTTTTCCTCTATATATAATAAATAACTAGGGGAAATTTTGACAAAATAATTACCTACTACTTTGAACTTAGAAATGACACTTAAAAATGAACAATTTTTTTTCTAAAAAGCGACACTTAAAAAGAAACGGAGGAAGTAAGTTAAAATCAAATATTACACTTAATAAATATATTCAATAAAATTTTCTAAGTGTATGAATGCGATATAGTTCTTAGCGTGAAACGTTTCTCCTTTTCTTTGTCACGTATGATCCGTTTTCCAAACTTCCAACGCCTTTTTATATATATGAAGAATAGATCTGTTGGAGGGTGGAATTGGAATATCCTCAAATATCACAATTGTATGAAGGTTACTTGTTTCTACAACAATAGTGCGGCGCTTGCAACTTAGAGTGGGCGAGGATGAGACGTGAGGAACGATGTTGGTACAATAGTACAGTCCTTTTTCCTGATCTTCAGGGTAGTGGAAAGGATATTTGCTTTTGTACTGATTATACTTTTTCCACGTGTTCTTCTTGAAGGAGAATTGCGGTCCAAAACGCAGCGGAAATTAAAATTTTCTCCTTTAGAGATTCTTACGAATGGTCATGATCAGTGATAGAATATTTACCTCTTGTGACGATTGAAACCTTTGGTGCAGATCTCTTGTGATGATCAAAACCTTTGATGCAGATCTACGGAGTGATCACGAACATTGAACGATGCCAACGTCTCTACTCAGTCCACACGAACGGATTCCTTCAATCTCAGTGCTAGCTAGTACGAATGAAGGCTTTGAGTGAGTGAGAGAGAGAGAGAGAGAGAGAGAGAGAGAGAGAGAGAGAGAGAGAGAGAGAGAGAACGAAAATAATGCAACCGCAATGAATGCTTCTGCACAAGGGTTCTATTTATAGAACCAGTTGTGTGGGCTTCAAGCTAAAAAGCCCACTTAAGTGTATTTTGGCCCATATCTTATAATATGCCCAAAATCACTTAAGCCCATGGTACCTTACCATATTTCGTATTCTACTTAAGTACATCGTACCTTACAATGTTCTACAACTCACTTAAGTGCACCGTACCTTACGGTGTTCCTTAGTTACTCTATCTCTCATCAATCCGTCCTTTGTGTGTGACCCTGTAGGTTTTCGCGGCGTTGGCAATTACATTAAATCACGCATTTAACATAATAAACAGTGAGCGGTATCTAGAAACACATCACTGCTACCCAAGACACGAAAATGTCATGTGATCTGACAAAACCTTCTGTGATAATACTTATGTGCATAATTACCCTTTTGCCCTTATGTCTATATTGAACACAAGGCATAGACCGTGTCATCCTTGTCCAGTTCAATATTGGGCCCATAGACATTTATCCTGTTATGCAGGATGGGCAAATTCCATCTAGGTCACTCATGTCCCTCAGCATGCTTCGTGGAGTACCCATCAACTGTCTTTATGGTTATCCAGTTACGGACAACGTTGGATCAGCAATAAAGCACTCGACTCTACATCTAGGTTCCATAGTGGTTTCAGGTCGAAGAGTGGTATACACCATTATCACCATGAGAATAACTTATGACACTTTGCATAACTTTCTATATAGTATTCTCATAGCGGGTCAATCCGGTATAAATATTACTCTTAATATTCATACCTATGTTTAAGACTTGATAACTCTTTATCCATGATCCATGAGATGTGATCATCAGTCTATATACATAATAGTCTTAATGCTTTAATGTTATCCCACTTCACAATAAAGCTCGACTAGGGATACTTTAAGAATAGTGTCCTTATGTTTAATGTGATCTCATGATCAAGTCACACTTGATACATTAAACGGACTAGCTATTCTAGGGACTTTATTAAACAAACGTAATAAAGAAAAAGCCTTTTATTATTAATAAATAATTCGATACAAGTACCAAAAGTATTGGCCTCTAGGTCTTACACCAACACTTCTTTCAGTCATTGAATTTTAGTCATTAACTTCTAGTCAGAGGATTTGTATTAAGGTTGATGAAGCTTGAGTAGAGTTCAAATTATGTCTTTAGAGTCTAGTGAAAAAGAGACTTCAAAGCCCTAAGACTTCAAATGCTTGAATTATCATAGTCTTTATCAGAGTCATTCTGGATAGGTTCTTGTAGAAATGTTGACTTGGTAATCCAGATGCTTGACTTTCATTTAAACATGCCTTTGATTCTTCTTTTGGTTCAAAGTTCGTCTACAGTTCAGAGTCTGGTCGTTTAGAGTTGACTTCTTCAGAGTCTGAATGTGTTTTCTATGATCTGCGCACTTAACAAAGTAATTAGAGTACAAAATTGTTCTATATACATATTAAGTTTTGTTATCGTCAAAACTCAAGGTGAGTTGCAGAACCAAACTTGTTCCAACAATCTCCCCTTTTTGATGATGACAAATCCATGTATTTTGATGAACAATTCTTACTTGGATAATCAAATTTATAAAAGATCAAAGTTAGGTTTGTAAGCTCCCCCTAAGTTTTATACTTATCAAAATTATTCCCATCTTCTTCATAGTGAGGTTTGTAAGCTCCCCCTGAGATTAAGACTAGAACATTTTTGATATTTCATAAAAAGAAACCAACATGAAAGAAAATGTTCACCTGATTAACATAAGAGTTTCAGAGCTTGGATTTTATCAATGAGAAATCTGATTGCCTGGTTGATAATATTACCAACACAAATATGATTTCCTGACTAATAAATCTCCAAAAATCTAAAGCATAAGAATATGTCATGTTTGGGATTCATTATGGGTTAAATACATATCAAAATCATATTATTTTTATCCCCATTTGTCATCAATAAAAAATAATAAGATGAACAAAAGTAAACTTTTTATAAATTGAAGGAAAAATTGACAAGATATTCAGATTCACAAAAAAAACTTTTAAACAAGATTCATGGCGGGTGTGGAAGTCTAGAAAGGATGGTTGACAACATGTTCGGAATCTGAAAGTCGGTTTTATCCTGATGATCCATCATGATCCTTACTTATTCATTTTACTTCTTCAGCTCTTCCAAAGTCTTCAAAATCACAAAAGTAATAGTCTCAGAAGCAAGAGGTTCAGAAGTTGTAATCCCAAAAGTTGTTCCAACTTCATACTGAAGATCTAACTTTTGTGCAGTCCCAGAAGTTGCTCCAACTTCAAAAGGAAGGTCTAAGTTCTGTTCAGAAATAGGAATCCTATAAGTTGCTCCAACTACTTGTTAATTAGCTAAGATTTGAGCAGATGAAGTTCTAGCTTCAGTCTGAGCAGCTATCATGGATTCTCTATGAGTTAGAACTTGTTCTGGTGCTGGGAGTGCCAAAATCTTATACCTAGATAAGGACTCATCAACATACTTCTTTAACTTCAGGATCATATTAATTACTTCATAGAATCTGGATGTGAACTTTTCCAGTACAACCTCATAAGAAAGATCCTTGAGGAGTTTGAAGCAGTAATTGGATCAATCCATGTGTCGATCCCATAATGCATTTCTTTCAGCAGGGATGACACGATTTGTGACAGCCTGCCTCATAAAGCTTAGAATTTCAATTTTTTTTGATTATATATTAGTTCATGCTTCACCAAATGAGGGTGTTGGAGGGGTATTTTCAGAATTCTTTGTGGGGGTTCTCACCTCTTTACTCATTTGAGAGTCAAACTCATAGTCAATGGTGGATGAAGAAACTTGAATCATAAATGGATCTTTATTAGAGAAAAAATCTCTATCAAAAGAGGAATCATCTAAATAAAGTATGTCATCATAGAATGGGTCAAAGACGGGTGAATCTATATGATCAGACGAAGGAGGTGAAATGTTTGTGGGTGAGGTTTAAGGAGAACGTGGATGATCACAAAGAGTGTGTTCAAATGAAGGTGGAGATGAAGGTTATTGTTGGTTGTGTTCATTTGTGGTTTCAGGTTCATTTTTTGTTTCTTGTTCATTTGTTGTTTCAAGTGCATTTGTTGGTTTAATCATGGTGCAAAAAGTTTGGTTTTGAACGAGTGTGTTTGGGAAAAGGATAGATGAAGAGTTAACATTAAGAGAACCATAAATAATAGATATCCCAACATTAGAGGACTTACTAAGATTTTGATTGGTAGGAACTTCAACAGATTCTTTCTCAGCTTCCTTATTCAGTTGTCCAGATTCTTCAGCATGAACTGTAGGCCTCATAACTGGTCTCATACTTCTTTGACTGCTTAGCTAAAGATGGAGGAGGAGATTTAGAGGGTCCTTCATCAAGCTTTTCTGATCTTGTCTTCCTCTTAAGAAATCCATCATGAGGGGCATCTGACATGTTATGGATGTCCACCATTGGGTCAATACCTTCTTCCAAGAAGATTTTCATGTATTCCCATAGAACTTCTGGGGGTCCAGGTTAGTGAAGTAATGGAAATCATCAATCTCTACCCTTCTTGTAGAAATAGATTCCCTGTCCAACACTACAGGGTCCACAAATTCTGAAATCATGAACATGTTTTCAGATTATTTATGTTGAAAGGCTTTCCCATATCCGTGTAAAGATCTTCATGATAATTCATCTCTTTTAGCTTTTCCACCAGCTTACTCTCAACCAAAATGTTTGAAATCAACCTACTCAAGGGAATCCACTTCCTGGGTTTTCGACCAAAGTCTCTTGATTCCTATACCATCTCCCTCAGATATTTAAAAAATATAGAATGAATATTCATCTTAGTTCCTTTGGCTAGATAATATATTTTTTGTCAAAGTTGATGTAATCAGCAGAGTTTCCAGAAGGACGATGATGAATGCACCCTAAAAGAATATTATCCCAAATCCTTAGCCTTGGTTGG
This sequence comes from Lathyrus oleraceus, assembly GCF_024323335.1. Taxonomy (NCBI): domain Eukaryota; kingdom Viridiplantae; phylum Streptophyta; class Magnoliopsida; order Fabales; family Fabaceae; genus Lathyrus; species Lathyrus oleraceus. The sequence continues at coordinate 58,884,985 of NC_066584.1, forward strand.
AGATTCTTGGTGCCTAAACTTGTTCCTTATTGGAAGATGGTAGTAACCACTTCATCCATTTTTACACCTTTGGAGACCATTTGGAAAACTCTTTTTCCAGACCGATCATGGTTAAGGAGCTTGGCAATGGATTTTTTAGAGTTTTGAAATTTCTAACCTAGAATGCAATATGAGATCTTAAAATATGTATCCTTTGCATGTATCCAAAAATATTTTACCAGTGTAGGATACACCAGACCTTTCAAGCAATTGAAGAAAACTTCCCATCCATGGGCAGCGACATCGTCGGTGAGGTCAAACCCATTTTGCTTCAACTTTACAAAGTCCACTCTGAACTCTCAAAGAACTTCTGGTGATAGTCCATCATTGCATGAATTTAGTCGAAGAATCGGATCAAAGCAAGTGAAAGATGAGCTAAAATGAAGAAGAAAGACTAAAGAATGAGGAAAAAATAGCTAAGTGTGAAGATTGTGGACTTAGTGAAAATTTGGGTGAAAAATGGGAGCAAAAAGAGTGCAGCTTCGGGAAAAATCACATACGTCATCGTACAACATCACACGTGATAGGACCATAAAAGATGCATCGCACGCGCGATATAAGTTATCACGCGCACGGTGGTCTCTTTTTATAGGCTTTTTTTGATGCATATGATCTACTCTGATCTCTTTTTAAGGGGGATTTTTTTCACTTTTATAAGAGTTACGAAAATTGGAGAGCAAAGCATGATTTGGAGATCATCAAAGGAGATTTTTATGGCATTTAAAGCCATTGGAGGCCATTACTTCAAGGGAATTCATATGTTATTTTCATCTAGCAATTGTGGTATTGTAATATGAATTATGAGTAGCTAAGTTCCTCTAGGTTAGTTTGTGTTATGGTGAACTTATTTCATTATTATTGGATGATATATTTATTTGACTTTGTATGAACCTTTTGATCTATAATGTCATTCAATTGCTTATTGTTCTTAATGCTTTTTACGTGAGATACTCTTTTAAATAAATTTTGGGCACATAGGGAATACCGACCCTTAACCAATGTGTTGGACCTAAGGCAATTGTTGTACTTACGCTGGTTGAATAGGAATAGGAGACCCCGAGTAGTGGCATATGGAACTAACGTTCTACACATCTTCCAATCCTGTTTACAATGGTCGACTATGTTAGACGATAGGCTTAAATCTAGATGGGGTGAATAGATCCTGAGTTAAAACTTTGACAAAAAAAATATTTTTGAAAAATTAATGGCGCAGAAGCAAATGGAAATATCCAAGATCAAAATCGTCTAATCAAACTCACTATCAAAAAGCTCGGAGATGCATAATAGTAATAATGGTATAATAATGAATAGAAAATTGATCGAACATAATTAAACACAACCAGTTGAATCTAAAGCAACAAGGATAGTCTACTTCCAATGAGTGCATCGTGGGTTTAAATAGAAAACGTAATAATTATAATAAATTATGAAAACATTCTGATCAGTAAATTAGCAAATAATGGGAAATCCGAAATATCAATCTCAAGGACTAATTAACGATACATAGTTCGTGTTTTAAATTAATTAAACAAAAGACTTAGGGGTTTTGAATTGTTGTTTGAGAATTAGAAAATAAAATAGAAACTAAAAGTAAATAGATCAGTTGAACGGTTTAAAGTAATACGGATGAACATAATAGGGAATGTGTATGATTGGATTGTTTTACAATTCTTCCCTGACCTTGTAACAACTTATTTCAAATACTGATTACCGGTTCTTAAGGGTGTTTACTCCTAAGTCCTTAGTGAGAATATCATTAAACATTAAAATTAACTCCTATGTCCATAGTGAATTACAAATGAATTTAAGCATTAACTTACCAAGGATAATCCGGTTTCCACAGGGTATCCTTAATCTTAGTGATATCTACCACAATATACTCTCAAGTGAGCCTTAACAATGACGGTCCAACCTAAAGATTAACCGTAAATCAAACTCAATTTTTCTGAAAGAGAAAACATTAAGAACATATTGAAAGTAAACTAAATATCACAAAATTGTTGTTATCACAAGGTTCAAATCGAAATCATTAACAAATCAAAATCAGGGACACCTCAGAGCATTGAGGGGTTTAGCTACTCATAATAAAAAAGAAAAACATTATAAAAGTTATAAACATTACAAATAAATAGATGAAATAAGTCTTTAATCCGATAAATCTCTTCAAAATCATGATCCACCTTGAAAATCTGAGTTTTCCGTCCTTTTAAACGTGTCTTTGTCGTCAAAATTCGTCCAACCCCTAAAAATATCACTTTCAGGCTTTAAATACTCAAAACTAGGCATTTTTTTTGCATTTTTGGGCGCCCATACACGTATAGGGCGTATGAGGCGTGTGATACACATATGGCTTAGGGGTAGGCGTATGTGATAGGTAAAATAGAAAGTGTATTATTTTAGCCTCTATAGTAATAATGAGGAGATTTCACCAAATGTCGATCTCAAGGACTGCGTATCAATAATGAGTTCTAATTGTCATTCAATTAAAAGAAAATTAAAGTTGGGATTAGTTGTGCGAATTCATATAAAAATAATTACGAATAAAATAAATAGATGATTTAAATGGCTTTGATAGATATGAGTATCATGCTAGGGAGAGTGTATGATTCTTTCTTGTAAGAACTACGAATCATCATTGCAACAACATATTTTAGGAAATCAACACTAGTTCTTAAAGTTGTTTTCTCCTAAATCCTTAGTGAGAAAACCTTTAATATTCATCCCAAATTACTATGTCCATAGATAATTATCGATGAAATTAAAAATTATTATATCAAGAATTATCTGGTTACTATAGGGTAACCCTAGTCCTAGGAGATATCTACCATAGCATACTCTCATGAAAGCATTACCACCGGAGGTCTAGCCTAGTTGTTAATCATATATCAATCTCAGTTTTTCTGAAAGAGAAAGCATTACAAACATCAAGAGAATAATTTAATTATGAAAAACACATTGTTATTGCAAATAGATAATCATAGTAATTACAAATCCAAATCAGGGACACCCCCTAGCATTGGGGGGTTTAGCTACTCATAATATTCAATGAAAACAAAATACAAAGTTTAGGCATTAGCGTACTAAGATGAAATTGAATCTTCAATCGCTCCCGTTCATGAAAATCTTCCTTTCACTAAAGCTTATGTGTTCTCCAATATTTATCTCTGTATTTTTTTTGTTCCAGAAGAAGTCATTCAAATATGATAGTAATCTCGCTTAAATAGATAAATACCCCATTTTTCAGATTCCCCTAGTCAATCAGATTTCTCTGGACAATAAGATTAGGTCTGAAAATAGCCCAATCCAAAATAATTTCCAAATTTGGCCTAAAAAAGGAAAGTTTCCTAAAATCCTACGCATGCCTGCTACGTCCAGTAGCACCTGCTACGGGTGGCCGTAGTAGGCCACTGTTTCTGGCTAGCCAACTGAAGCTGTGGGATTATGTATGCTACGGCCTGTAACATACGTTATGGGTGGCCGTAGTAGACCATTATTTTCTGTGCCTTTTCCTTATAACCAAGGGTTTCAACTGTTCCTCTACTATAGCCCGTAGCAGGTGCTACGGGAGACGGTAGCAGCCCACTATTCCTTGGGCCATACTTTCCGATTCTTCACGATTCTTCATAGTTTTTAGCCTAAATCCTTCTTGAATAATTATTTGACCTTGAAAACACTAAAAACACACAACCCAAGCATAAAATGCGGAAAACAGAAACAGATTGATGAAAAATAGTGAAAAGATTAAATGACATTAACGGTAAAAGAAGGTGTAAAAACCACTTAAACTATATGAAAAATGAAAATAACTCACCTACTTTCACCTCTTAAAATGATAATAACTATAGCACAAGTGGTAACTAATCACAACCCCAATCTTAGCTTATTGATTGTCCTCAAGCAACTTTAAGTACAAAGAACTCATGTCACTCCCAAATGAAAGAAAAACTTTTCACGTACCACCATACCTCTAAGATTTTCCATGACACTCATTTGTTGATACCTTTGGTTTTTTGCTGGATTACTGAGGTCGATTGATTGACCACACATTCACTTCAAAGTACTGCTTCACATGTTAGCTCAATTCACACTCTCACCGAATCTTTCAAGTGTTAATGTGTTTTACACTCAAAATCTTAGTATGCAATACCATACCATAGGCTTGAATAAATTCTCTTTTGATGTTAAGATGCACGACACGCACACTATTTGAGGTCTTTATGTTTGTAATGGGGCTAGGGTTAAGGTGGGATAATTTTGGAAAAGTAGGCTAAGGTTTAGAGTCAATACAATTGTTATCTTCACTATGTTCATTCTGATGGATTAGTGATGAAATTATTTCTTTCACTCATCCTTTAGGATTAACTGTTATCGAGGATTCAACTTTTGGATTTGTCTTTATTTTCAATATCCACTGACTTCTCCTTCTTTCAAGTGCCCTGATGATTATTTTTCTATGATTATTTTTCTATTATTCATTTCAATTTGATATTTCAATTTTTCATCTTTTCTCTTTCTTATCTTTTTTTTTCAATCATCAGGTGCCCTTATTTGTATTAACGTTGCATAGCTACCCCAAACTTTAATGGTTGTTATCCCAACAACAACCTCAAACTTAGAATGAACATGGATCTGATAAGTCACATAAATAATCTGAACATGGTGGGGGGGTGTTTGGGCCATGGATTAATATGATGTGGATTTTAAAACAAACAAATGGGTAAAGGCTCAAATGGGGTTAATAATGGATGATAATAAAACGGATGGCTAGAAAGGCTTAGGGGTAAAAAAAACGTGCCTCTATGTATGTAATCATGCAACCGAAGTCAGAAAAGAACATATGCAAGTTCTGAATGATAAAGACATACCTGCATGCTCTCTTATGATGTACATTGTGTTTGGCTTTTTTTTTCTCTCACCATGTTGGGTAGAGTTGACAACCTCCACAATACCTCTTGCTCGATGTGGCTTCACAATCAGTTGTGGTAAACCTGCTCAACTTTCAGTCCAACTCAATTAAACCAATCATATCATTTAGAAGTATATAAAAAAATATTTTGGCGAGTTAACATGCATAAAGGACACACATGCCTTCATCTTGGGTACTTTTCATGCAACCTCTAAAGCTAAAATTATCATATTACTAGATGAAAGTATACAACCAGAAAATAAACCACTTAAAGCAAAAAAACTCATTAATACAAAATTGAAACTATAAAATAAAAATTGCAAATACTTTCCTTGGGTTGCCTCCCAAGCAACGCTCATTTATCGCCATTAGCTTGACGCCTCATTCCCCGTGTTATGGGGGGTACTTCAGCTTCCACACCATGTTGCACTTGTTTTTCAAAACTAAGAAACCGTCTTTTTCAGAGATATGGACTCCTTTGTGCCACAAGTCTTTTCCAACTTCCATATCCTTACCTCGATGTCGCTTTCTCTTCTATCTCATGGCTTCTGGAATGGAAATAATAGTTTTTCCACTCGGGGTTGCTAATGGAGGTGATACCAGTTGAGATGGCCTTCTTAATACTTTTTCTGATGTTGGCATGTTACTTTGGCCTTTCACATATGTCCTGATCATGCCTACTTGATAGTGATTTTCTTTTTCCACCTCTAGCTTCCTGTTTTCAAGAACATTCAAGGTTATTTCATCATCATAAACTTTTTAAGTTAGTGTACCATGGCCAATGTCGGAATTGCATCGACTTGTCCACATGAATGGTCGACCAAGAATGATAGGCGTCTCTTCATCCTCAGGTATGTATATGATCACAAAATCAACAGGAAAACTAAATTCCTCTATTGTCACCAGTACGTCTTCCGCTATCCCATATGCATTCTTTATGAAGTAATCTGTAAATTTCAGATTTATCCTTGTATCACTGACATTTACAATACCAAGCCTTTGATAGATTGACAATGGCATCAGACTCACACTGGCTCCTAAATCAATTAGTACCTTTTTGAAAGTTTTGTCTTTTATAGTGCATAGGATTGTGACAGATCCATGATCCTTTTGCTTGATTGGGATTCTCCAACCTGGTGATATTGCACTATATTTTTCATTAAAGGTTACCGACCCATCTCCTATTGGTTTCTTTTTAGCGATTTTCTCTTTCATGAATTTTTGGTACATGGGCATTTGCTCGAGTGCTTCAAAGAAAGGCATATTGATCTCTACCTTTTTGAACATTGTGATGAATTTCTCAAAGTCTTTCTCTTTTGGATCCTTCTTTGTCACTTTCTGAGGGTAAGGTAACTTAATCACTGGTTTAGCCTTTTTTTCTCTTCAATTGGCTTTACTGGTGGTATAGCTTCTTCTTCTTTCTTATTTTCCCTCACTTCCAGAACTACCTCTATGACATGGTCATCCTTTGTTACCCTCTTTCTTCATCTTTAGCAACTTTCTGACTTCTTGTCGTGACAAGATTAACATTCTCATGATTTCTACGATTTTTTGTTGTTGCACTTGGTAGGTAACCTTGTGCTCGAGAACATGCTATTTGTTGTGCTATCTGACCCATCTGAACTTCAAGATTTTTGATAGAAGTAGTATCGTTCCTCTGATTATTTCTTGTTTCTTCTTGGAACTGGGAATTTTGAGCTGCCATCTTTTTAATGGCAAGTTCCCAATCGGCCTTTTTGGGTGCTTGTTGCTGATATTCTTGTTGTTGTGGTGGATACTAGTGTTGTTGTTGATATTGTTGTGGTTGGTTCTGATATTGAATGGGACCCTGCTTTTGAACATTCCCTTGTTGATCTTTCCAGGAGAAATTTGGATGATTCTTCCATCCTGGATTATAAGTGTTAGAATAAGGGTTGTTCAGCTTCAGAAATTTCATCTCTTCAATTTGTTGCACGGTTATAACACAGTATACAGTAATTGAGGTCCGCCATAAATTTCAGAACTAACATTCTGGGCTGGCTGAATTTGAGCTACCTGTTGTGTACCAATATTCATTGTGTTAAGTTTGTTTTCAACTTCTGCAACAACTATGTCTTCTAGCCTTATCTTATTTGTTTCAAGCTCCAGATCAATAACCCCTTCAGATTTGCTTGAACTCCTATCATACAACTCTAAATGCTCATTTGCAGATATTTCCTTAATGATCTTTTTAATACTTATGGTTGTTGAAAAGTTTGATAAGCCACCAGCTGTCGTATCAATCAATTGTTCTGTCTTCAGTCGGAGACCATTGACAAACATCTGCATTTTCTCAATTTGACTAAGTTGTGTGTAGGACAAGAAACAAGTAACCTCTTGAATCTCTTGTATGAATCACCAAGTGATTCACCCTCTTTTTGTATGTAGTTCATTATGTCGTATCTTTTCTTGAGGAAAATCGAAGCTGGAAAATACTCATGAAGAAAAGCTATTTCCATTTGTTCCCAAGTGGTGATACTCCGAGCAGGTAAAGAGTAAAACCATTCTTCTGCATCTTCAGATAAGGTAAAAGGAAACATTCTCAACTTTTTTGCTTCTTCAGTGTGCACATCTATCTTTAGAGTGGTGCTCATAGTCAAAAACCTTTGTAAATGTTTATTTGTATCTTCGTTGATTTTTCTCGAAAAAGGTTTCCTCTCAAGTTGATTAATAATGTTGGGATGTAGCTGAAAGTTAGGCACATTAACCGGCTGGTTCAGAATTGTTAGCCTACCACCCGATGCATTTTCCATCCCATAGTCACCTAATAGTCTTTCTGGTGATGGTAGATTTGCACCCATCGTTTCGACCTCTTCCTCTGAATTTGAATCAGAGTGAATGGGGGGATGCTCTTCGTCTGATTCCAGTCTTGCTAACTTAGCTTGTCTGAGTCTTGCACGCAAAGTTCTTTCAATTTCTGCGTCAAAAGGAAAATTAGCCGAGCCCTTACCCCGCATAAAAATATCATATTAGTTGATAAAGATCAGAATAAAAATAACAAAAATTAAACTTTAGTTGCAGAGCAACAAAATTTCAATTGAACTAAATTTAAACTCTCTATTTTGGCAGTCCCCGACAACGGCGCTAAAAACTTGATTGGCAAAATATAGAGTGTACTATTTTAGCCTCTGTAGTAGTAATGAGGAGGTTTCCCCGAATGTCGATCTCAAGAACTGCGTATCAATAATGAGTTCTAATTGTCGTTCATATCTGATATGTGTATGGGATAGTTGATACGCGTATGGGAATTTCGAACTGGCCTTTGGTGTATTTGTGAAAGTTGTAGCCCTTGACGTTAGATTTTATTTGTCGACAGTCCCACGTCATTCCAAGTTACGACGCTGTAGATATTATCAAAATACCACATGTATATCATGATGTTCAACATGCTGAAAAATAGACTTTGTGAATCCTTCTGAAAATTTATCGTGTTCCTTTTCCGACCATTTCATTGAATTCTTTCAACCTACAAAACACTTTATCCTTCCCAAAAAGATAAAAAATATCGGGAATAATTAAAACATTGACAAATACGTGTAAGACCCCAATTTTGTCCCTAAGATCCCTCATGGCATCATAACATTGCATTGCATAGCCTCAAGGATCATTGAGCATCTTGGCTCCATTTCCCTTTGGGTAGGGATCTCTTGTGAGTGGTTTGAGATCATCAGGCATGCTTGAATTGTATATCATTGATTTTCTCATTTTATTCACTAACCAAAAGCACAAAAATATGTCATTAACATCTTTTGTTGTAGCTTAAGCAATCACCAGGTCAAGAGCTTCAAGAAGATCCTTTGTGCAAGAGATGAGGTATTTTTCTTGGGATGAGGACCACATGATTATTATAAGGAGCTTACATGAGCTAGGGTTTCATTTTGAAGCAATTTCCCCAAGTGGTAGAGGCTCAAATTAATCAAGACATTTCAAGGTCATCTGAGGACCAAAAGTCAACTGTGCAGTCAACTGAGGGCTATGAGGTGGGGAAATGAGTTGAGACACCTCAATCATGTTCAAATGAGGCCTATTCATCATTCTAAACATCCATCTTGAAGATTCAAAGGTCATGGCAAAAGTTACTAAAAATGGAAAATGACCTGTAATTCAAAGTTTCCAAATTTGGCAAGTTTTTGGTCCACATTCAACTTGACTTGTCAATATCAAAAAAGTTTCAAATGGATTTTTGGTGAACATGAAAGTTGTAGATCTTTGTCTCCCCTTTCCAAAAAGTCCTAATTCATATCCATATGATGAATGGTTGAGAAGTTATGGTCATTTGATCACAAGGTGTACATGGAAATTCAAAATGGCATAACTTTTGATACAATCCTTCAAATTGGTTCATTCTTTTTGCAAAATTCTCCTCATGTGCAAGGCATCTCAAATTGACCTCATTTGGCTCAATTGTGCAAAGGAAACATGACCAAGAGTTCACTAGTTCACACATGTGCAAATTGAAGCAATACTTTATTATTCATTTTTGGCTTAAGGTGCAAGCAAACAAGTCTTCAAATCATGACCATTGGATGTTTTTAAGTGGATTGGAAGCCTAGCATGAGACTGTACACGTGGATTATGGCTTTGTGAGCTTCCTTTGCATTTTTGCATTTTGCTTCATAACTCCTTAATCATGATTAGCCAAGGGAAAATGTGATTAGCAATGTCATTAGCATGGAGTATATAAGCTGAAACCCTAATCATAACTGCAATAACATAACCATTTCAGATCAAATTCAAGAAACTCTCTCAAATTTCTCTCTCTTCGATTTGCATTTTTCTCCACACAAACCTCAAATATCTTTGCATATTCTTGATCATCATCCTTCACTGATCAAGAATCATCATTCATTTGTTGCAATTCATCAAGAAATCATGCAGTTCATGTGCATTTTCATGTGGATCGGATTTGGAAATTGAAGAAAATTCAAGAGGTTTCAACTGTTGATTCTTGCTTAAAGCTTCATAGGAAGTGCAGTGGAAGAGATCTGGAGCATATGAACACTTGAGAACACGATTTCAGAGAGCTTCACTTCAAGGTGACTCAATTTTCATCATCTCCTTTTGCTGTTTTTAGATCATAGATGTGTAGATCTTGATGTGTAGAGCACGAGCATGTGTTTAGAATTGAATTTGGTTGAGTATTGAGCATGTTATGTGAACTGAAAGTTTGCATCTAGAAAATGTTTCTCTTCGATCCGTGGAATCTAGGAAGAATTAGATGAAATTGATGTGATATTTGGATTCAGCATTGAAAGAGGATTCGAACGGTATAGATTTTGTGAATTTCTGGAATTTTTTTTGGTGGCGCCGTCGTGGGAGCCACCGCTGGTTAGTCGGAGAAGACGACCGGATTGCTGACTGTTTGCCATGTGGAGCCTTGCATGTGAGAATGATTGGATGTGGATCGTTTGACTAGGCCATGCAAGCGTTGAAATGTTGAGTGTGCATGCTGACTGTTTTAATGAAACGATGCGTTTCATGGATTTGAACGTGAGGCATTGGATTGATGAGCGCGCCAAGATCTGTGGCTGTGGATTTTTCTGAGTTTTATTCAAATTATTTCATTTCCCTCCATTTTCCATGCATACTTCATTTATTTTGCTTGTTTTAGAAAATTCATAAAAAATGCAAAAGTAGTCCAATTTAATCCCAATTTTTTTCATAGTTTTGTTTTGATCTCTACTATTTTTTGGTGCTGATTTCATGAATTGTTGATGTCTGTATTTTTATTTGTGAATTTTTGAATCCATGTGGTGCCATTTTGATCTATTGCATTCAATGCATTGTGAAATCTTCATCTTTGAACCATTTGATCCCATCTTTTGCATGCTTGACATTCACACATGATATGAATTTTTGGTCACTGGTTTGGAATTTTTCTCATATGTTATCATCATTTTTGACACATAGAGAATAATGTGACAATTTGTGTCACATTTTTTGACATTGAATTGTTGAATTTTTGTTCATATACCATTTGAACCTTTATGGATTTGATCTTTTGCATATTGATTGTTAATGACATGAGAAACTCATATAAAAAAACTCAAAGTCTTTGCATGCATTTCTGATTTGATATGAATTTTCTAAGTTGGAAGTTCATTTTGTGCACATTTATTGTCCTTGCATGACATAGATCATTTGAGATACTTGCTTAATGATTTGATGCTGGTCCTTTTGAGAATATTTTGTGGAATGTTTGAATGTGAAATGTGTAGAAGATGGGGTTCTGTTTTGGTCATTTGATTTGGTTTTGAATCTAGTCTTTGCACTAGTGTTTTGTACATAAACTAACTTTTTCTTGTGTTTCAGGTTTGGACACTTAGCATTGATGGTTGATTTGTTCTCACTTTGTGAGATGCAAAATGAATTGAGTACTGACCTATTGTTGTTTTGTAGGATTTTAATTGATGTGATGAACTCATGAGCTCATTTGAGTGCTTGGGCATTGTGCATTGAATTGTGTAACTGTTGGAAGGTTTCACTGTTTGTCTGGTTGTATGACTGAAGTACTAATTGTTTAGTCTTTGTACAGGTACCTTAGTTGCTTGCTTACTTTAGCTCTTGCTTGAGCTTTGGATTGTGGTTGATACACCACTCAGGTAGTTAGCTTCTTACTTCATGTAGTCTGAAGTCCTGTCACCTTTTTGGCAGGCATTTTGCTGGCAAGTCCTCCTTCAGAGGCTCTGTTTGTGTTTGTTTACAATTGTGCCAAAGACCTCCAAGATGAGGCATGTGATATTTGATAAGACCTCCAAGAGTTGAGGCAATTGACGGATAAAAGGGATTAGTAGCCAATCCCCCGTTATTCAGTGAGTCATTCTTTATGCTCGCACTACGTGCTGATGCTTCTAAACATGTGCCCAAGATCTTTGTCCAGAGTCTGTCAGGTGGAATAGGATCCCACTTTCTGGATCCCCACGCTTTCTTTGTCATGAGCTCACCCTGGCCAGGGTTAAGAGCATGAGGTCTCATCCTCATTTACCATTTTGATCAGCTTCAGCCTAACGTTCAATGTTAGTGGTTAAGAGCTACAGATTACCCATTACAGTTTGGCTTGTTTGTAGAGGTTGACATGACCCCTCTTGACTAAAGCCCACCCATTGTTTGAGCCTTTTGTATGGGTATAGTGTGTGATGATTGTTTACTTGTGAACTTTTGATGTGTGTTCTTTTGAACTAGGAGTTTCCATTTGAGCTTAATTTGAAGATCATTACCATGTTCATTCAAGTGAGATACAAGATACATTGAGGATCTCTTATGAGACTTGTGTGATTGCTTTTGCTTTGTGATTGCTTATTCCAAAGGATGGGATCTACTTGGATCATCAATATGATCTCAAGAGAGGAACTCCTAGTGTGGTTTCATTTCATAACCATCACTTTTTTGTTTTCTTTAGGACTTACCCTTTCTTCTTCATCTCTCCACCCTAACCCAAGCCAAAAACCTTTTTGTGCAAACATTTGACTATTGTTTTCAACATTAGAAACCTAAGCCTTATGCTTTTGATTTTCAAACTTTCTTTTCATAACACTCATTTTGAATTGAATCTTTAAGTCAACTTTGACCATTTTGTGTATACTTCTAATTGGTAAATATAACCCATTCAAATTTCTTTTGTGGTTCCAATGTCCACTTTCTTAATCAAAAATTTTCATAACCTTTAGCTATTAGGTTTGAGTTATCTTTGTGGTAGATGTAATACTCACCTATATCCTTAGTGATGGACAATGAGTCTTCCATGCTTATTATAGGGTTAACCCCTCACTAGCATGTTGAAGCTATCCTCACATGGTGGATTTGTGGTTTTAGGTTGAGTTTTCTCCCTTTGATAACAAAAGACCTTAACGCTTTTGGACCAATCAATTCACCAATTTGTTTTGAGATTTTTACCCCGAACTATGAGGTTTTGATCCTAATCTTTTTATAAGAGGGTACGTAGGCAATTGGTTTATCCATCCAAACACAAAATGTAAATAAACTTGTATATTCTTTTCTCATCTCTTCAATCATGTTTGCACAAATGAAATTTTCACAAAAACAATAACCTTCACAAGTATGAAAAGGGCTCCCTAGGAGTACCTAGGATGTTTTGGGTGCCTAACACCTTCCCATTGCATAACCAACCCCCTTACCCAGATCTCTGTTTCTTTTACTAGTTTTTGTTAAAACTTTTAGGTTTTTGTTCGCTTTCTAACCATTCCTTTGGATAAATAGAAGTGCGGTGGCGACTCAAATTTGTATGATTTACCTTGGATTTAGTCAATATCTCCAATGGTAACGAATACACCGCTACAGAAAAGTGGCGACTCTGCTGGGGAACATGCCTAGTGGGTTTTGCCAACTTTTCATGCTTGTTGTATTATATTGTTTTATGACATATTTTTGTGCAATTTGGGATTACTGTATTGTATGTAATGATTGAATTGCTTGATATTAATTCCTTGAATGCTTGGTGATCTTTGTGAGATGAGTTCTATTCCCGGACTCGAGTGCACTTAGGATAGGAGAATTGTGTAGTCTTGTCGACTTGTGTGGAGTTATTCCTTAGCAAGTTGACTTGCAAGTCCATTCACTTGGTGGAGGTCATGTTGGGATCAATAATGTCACACAAGTAAGTTGTGGTTAGACATTACTCTTTCCAATATAGACCTTAGAAGCCAAGGACCTTAGTTTACCAAACCCATCTTGGCCTATTATTAGGATGTAGTGCGGAAGTCGTTCAAATGTAAGATTTGATACGATTGTTACGCAATACTACACTCATAAGAGTCTCTCTTGAGAATATTTTTGGAATACGAGTAGTCGTTTCTCCGATAATATCCGAAAGATGGGATGATGACTATGGGAACCTCTTGTAGAACATGTTTGGAAGGTTTAAACCTTAGTACACTCCCTTTGGGTGGTTCTTAACCGAGACTCCATGCTCGTGACTTGCAACAAACCCTTGATTCATGGTTGATCCATTCATGTATCCTTAATATCAATGGAACTTGGGTGTTGATAAGGTGTAAACCATAATCCACCAAAATGGATTATTGATATTAAGGATAATATGATCCATCCCATGACCTTTGTTTGGTGTGCTTTGCTTGATCCTTGAGTGTGATTGTTGCATTCATGCACTCATTTTCATCCATATCATCAATAATAAAAGAAAATTTTCAAGGAACTTAAGGGGTTTATTTGCAAAATTTTCAGACATGGAAAGACAAAGAAGGAATACAAAGAAGTACAGCTTCAGACAACCAGATTTGAAAGAGTTAAGGAATCTGACATCCTATGTATTAGATCCCTTGGGTTTCAAAGCTCATTTTGGGAAGCTTCTTCCTCTTCTGACTACTCAGGTGGATGAAGGTCTGATGAGCGTATTGGTGCAGTTTTATGATCCCTTGTACCGTTGCTTCACGTTTCCGGACTTCCAGCTTTTGCCTACCCTTGAGGAGTATGCCTATCTTGTGGGTATACCTATTTTGGATCAGTTGCCGTTCAGTGGCTTAGAGAGTATTCCGACTTCTCAAGAGATAGCTGACATGTTACACATAGATGAATCTCTGATTGGTGCTCATATGACTACCAAAGGTGGAATTCAAGGTCTCCCATCTGAGTTCCTCATTGCTCAAGCTACTGTTTATGGGAAAGCCATGAGTGAGGATGCCTTTGAAGCCATATTTGTACTTCTCATCTATGGGTTGGTATTGTTCCCCAACATCGACAAGTTTGTGGATATGAACGCTATTAGGATCTTCTCTGCTCTTAATCACGTTCCTACTCTGTTGGGTGATACCTATTTCTCTTTGCATATGAGGAATGCAAAGGGTGGTGGTGCCATTGTGTGTTGTTTGCCTCTGTTGTATAAGTGGTTTATTTCTCACTTACCTCAGACGGTCGCCTTCAAGGAGAATAAGGGATGTCTACGGTGGTCCACGAGACTTATGTCTCTCACTAATGATGATATCTCTTGGTATAACCGTGTGTATGATGGTGTGCAGATTATCGACTCTTGTGGTGAATTCTCCAATGTACCTCTTCTTGGTACATGTGGTGGGATTAACTACAACCCTGTTTTAGCACGTCGTCAGCTTGGGTTCCCCCTAAAGGATAAACCTAATAACATTTTGTTAGAGGGTATGTTCTTTCAGGAGGATAAAGATCCCCAAGGCTTGAAGGGCAGAATGGTTCGCGCTTGGCGCAAGGTTCATAAGAAAGGAAGGAAGGAGTTGGGTCCAAAGAATTGTGTTGCTATGGAGCCTTACACTGCTTGGGTAAGGAAGAGAGCATCTGAGTATCTCATGCCTTACGAATATCCGAGACCTACACCTTTGGTTGTGGCTGGGCCTTCAACCCTCCCTAACCAAGGAGTAGAGGAGTTAAGAGACGAAGACCTATCACGTGCCTGGATCCGTGAAAGGGAAGAGTTGCTTCAGCAGATTAAGGAGAAAGATGCTTTGATAGAGTTCCTCGAGCATCAGGTTATTGATGATCCTGATGATGCATGGACTTCTCTACTTCCTCAGTCTTCTAAGTTTTGGAAGAGGAAGTATGACCGACTCGCCAAGGAAAAGGCAAATATGGAGGCAACTTACGAGAGGGAGGTGAAGAGGCTTCGTGCATCTGTTCTTCCTGTGTCCCGAGCATAGGGATCCATAGGATGCTTATTTTCCTTTTCTCTTGTATATGATTGACAAACGATGTACTTCTTTTCCCTGATGCTATTTGATGAGATATTTCCATATGTGATAAAATGCTTAATATTGCCAAAATTTGCAAATAAAACCCTAGAGTTCCTTTGAAATAAAAACAAATCATGTGCACAAGCATTGCATGCATCATATGTATAGGCAGGTTTTGTTCCTGGCTTCTGGTCTTGTGGTCTAACTCTGTGCTCTTCATTTATTTTGAAGACAAGCTGACTCACCAGTACTACACTAGATCCAACTCTTCAAGACTGATGGATCATCTAGAGCAAGAGAACCGTGAACTCAAAGAGGAAGTCGCCAGACTGAGTGCTTTGATGGAATCATTCCTCGTTGCCCAGAGCCAGTCTTCTCCAACACCTTCAACTCCTCCCCAGAGGACAGTCATCTCTGAGATTGTTTCCTCGACTGTGCCTGCAGCCAGTGCACATTTTGCTCCAGCAACTATGCCAGTCGGGTTTCCGTGGGGGATGCCTCCTAATTTCATGCCTGAGGGTCCTTCTCCGACTTTTGCTTCTATGCCGACATCTAGCCCGGTCCTTGCTGTTCCTCCTCCTGTCGTGCATACTGTGCCTAGGGTAGACGACACCATTTATCATTCTAAGCCATCTGAGGGCCCAGATGTCCATGAGAAGATGGATGCTATGAATGACCAACTTCTTGAGCTTCGCAAGGAATTGAAGACTCTTAGAGGAAAGGATCTCTTTGGCAAGTCTGCTGCCGAATTATGCTTGGTTCCCAATGTGAAGATTCCTGTGAAATTAAAGGTTCATGACTTTGAAAAATACAAGGGGAACACTTGCCCTCTCAGCCACCTGGTCATGTATGCCAGGAAGATATCAACTCAGACTGATAATGACCAATTGCTCATCCACTACTTTCAGGACAGTCTGTCCGGTGCCGCTCTGCGCTGATATATGGGGCTAGACAGTGTGAACATCCGATCCTTCAATGACCTTGGCGAAGCCTTCGTCAAGCAATACAAGTATAATGTGGATATGGCTCCCGATAGGGATCAACTAAGGGCCATGTCTCAGAAAGACAAGGAAACATTCAAAGAGTACGCCCAGAGGTGGCGAGAGTTGGCAGCATAGATCGTGCCTCCGCTAGAAGAGAAGGAAATGACCAAGATCTTTTTTGAAGACCTTGAGTTCATTCTATTATGAGCGGATGATTGCTAGCGCTCCTTCTGACTTCACCGAGATGGTGAACATGGGGATGCGTCTAGAAGAAGGGGTTAGAGAAGGACGTCTGACCAAAGAAGAAAGCTCTTCTGCCAAACGTTATGGGGTGTTTGCAAAGAAGAAAGATGGAGAGGCACATGCTGTGACCTCCCATGTGAAACCAAGAAGACCCTCTGTGAGGAGGAAGATTGTGCGTCCCGCCGGTAACCAGCACCAGGTGGCTCACATAGCACCTGTTTTCAGAGACAGTCAATAGTATCAGCAGCATAGCAACAATCAACAATCACCTCAGCAATATCAACAACAACAACATCGTCCACAGCAGCAGGCCTATCAGCCTCGCAACAGTAATCAAACCAGCACTAGTTACGAGAGGAAAAAGCTCACTTTTGATCCGATTCCGATGACATATGCATAACTATATCCCTCTTTGGTAGAGAGGAAGTTGATTACTTCGAGAGACCCGCCAGCTATACCTGCTAACCCTCAGTGGTGGTATAAGCCTGAATTGCATTGTGTATACCACTCTGGTGCTCCCGACCACGATGTGGAGAATTGCTATCCTTTGAAGACCAAGGTTCAAGACCTTGTAAGGTGTGGCATTTTGTGTTTCGAGGACGTGGGTCCTAATGTGAAGAAGAACCCATTGCCCGAGCATGGGAAATCTGTTAACATGGTCCAGGGCTGCCATGACAAGTACAAAGTCAAATATGTCAGTCACATTCGACAGTCGTTGGTCGAGTTGCACCGTTGGTTGTGTGAGTATAGTCACTATGAGCACGATCATGATAGATGCCGGATCTGCCCTGTTAACCGATTGGGTTGTCGCCAAGTGCGCAAAGATCTTTAGGAAATGTTGGACGAAGGAGTTATCGAGATTCTTCAGAATAGGAATGTTGACGAAGATGAACCAAAGGTCAACGTAATTTCCCCAGTGTTTCGGATACCCGAACCTGTTATTATCAAGTACGATGGTAGCAAGCAGAAGGTCTCTCCTACCCTGATCATCAAGCCTGCCGGTCCAGTGCCGTATTCTTCTGAAAAAGCAATTCCCTTTCGTTATAATGCTGTTGCTGTAGAAGATAGGAAAGAGGTGACTTTGCCTTCTTCCTTTGTTGTGAATATTGCTGATGTAAGTGGTTTGACCCGCAGCGGTCGTGTGTTTTCTGCACAACCCGAAGCCCCAGGCTAAGGCTGATTTTGTTGAACGCCCGATGGGGAATGCTGTGAGCACCCCGAATCCGGCACCTGTTGTTAAACCCTCCTCTGTACTAAAAACTCCTACTTCTGTTGGCCCTAGTGGCAATGTGAATGAAGACTGTGATGAGATGCTGAAGCTCATCAAGAAGAGTGAGTACAACGTTGTAGACCAGCTTCTACAAACGCCATCCAAGATATCCGTGTTATCATTACTTCTGAATTTAGAACCGCATAGAGAGGCTCTGCAAAAAGTTTTGGATGTGGCATATGTAGATCATGATGTCACAATAGAACAGTTCGATAGCATTGTTGCAAACATTACTGCTTGTAACAATTTGAGTTTCTGTGACTCTGATCTCCTTGAGGAGGGAAGAGACCACAACTTGGCTTTACACATATCCATGAATTGTAGAGATGACGCCATGTCCAATGTGTTGGTGGATACTGGGTCATCCTTGAATGTATTGCCAAAAACCACTCTCTCAAAACTATCATATCAAGGGCCTCCCATGAGGCAGAGTGGGGTAGTTGTGAAAGCTTTCGATGGGTCTCGAAAGACTGTGATTGGGGAAGTTGATCTCCCTATCAAGATTGGACCAAGTGATTTCCAAATTACCTTCCAGGTTATGGACATTCACCCATCGTACAACTGTCTCCTAGGCAGACCATGGATTCACGAGGCTGGTGCCGTGACATCCACCCTACACCAGAAGCTGAAATTTATGAAGAATAAGAAACTGGTAGTGGTAGGGGGAGAAAAGGCTCTCCTGGTTAGCCACTTGTCTTCCTTCTCATACATAGATGCTGAGGATGAAGTTGGAACTCCTTTCCAAGCTTTATCTATAGCTGAGCCTGTTGAGAAGAGGACTCCTTCATTTGCTTCCTATAGAGAGGTGAAATTGGTCATTAAGTGTGGTGCAATTGCTGGTCTAGGAAAAATGATTGAGCTGGAAGATAATAAGTCTCGGGCTGGCATTGGTTTTTCTTCTGGGATCTTCAACGAGAGAGGACTGTTCAAGAGTGGAGGTTTTATCCACACCGGTCAGGAGGAAGAAGTTGCTGCTATCTTGGAAGAGGATGCAGAGGATTCTGACAATTTTGTCATCCCTGGAGGGGTCTGCAACAATTGGGTCGCTGTGGATGTTCCTACAGTTGTCCACAAGTCAACGTAATGATCACTTTGTTTAAAAACCCTTCTCCCATGTCAAAAGGAGAAGTGATGACATTATTGGCAACATAAATACAATGATATTTTCATTCAATAAATTCATGTTAAATGTTTATTTTTCCAATTATTTTCCCTTTTTGCTTTTTGCATGAAATTGGTGATCACATAAAACCCTAAAAAGAATAAAATCAATCTTTTCATCTGCATAATGATTTGCCTTGTTTGATTTCTAAAAGCTTTTCATATCCAAAATCATTATGCAGGTTGATTTCCAAACCCATTGAACATAATGATCCAACGCCATCTCCCAATTTTGAATTCCCTGTATTTGAGGCAGAGGAAGATGATGTTGAAGAGATTCCTGATGAGATTACCCGTCTACTTGAGCATGAAAAGAAGATCATTCAGCCGCATCTTGAGAATCTGGAAACAGTCAACTTGGGGTCTGAGGATTGTGTGCGAGAAGTGAAGATTGGGGCACTCCTGGAAGAATTTGTTAAGAAGGGGTTGATTGAATTGCTACGAGAATATGTTGATATCTTTGCTTGGTCATATGAAGACATGCCGGGTCTAGATACAGATATTGTGCAACATTTCCTACCCTTGAAGCCTGAGTGCGTGCCTGTGAAGCAGAAGCTCAGAAGAACTCATCCTGATATGGCAGTGAAGATCAAAGAGGAAGTTCAGAAGCAAATTAATGCGGGGTTTCTGGTGACTTTTACATATCCTCAATGGGTGGCCAATATTGTGCCCGTGCCTAAGAAAGACGGAAAAGTCCGGATGTGTGTGGACTATAGAGATTTGAATAAAGCTAGTCCGAAAGATGATTTCCCTCTACCACATATTGATATGTTGGTAGACAATACAACTAAATTCAATGCCTTCTCATTTATGGACGGATTTTCCGGATATAATCAGATTAAAATGGCACCCGAGGATATGGAGAAGACAACATTCATCACACCTTGGGGAACATTCTGTTATCGAGTGATGCCCTTCGGTTTGAAGAATGCCGGAGCCACGTATCAACGAGCTATGACCACCTTGTTCCATGATATGATGCACAAGGAGATTGAGGTATATGTTGATGATATGATTGCTAAGTCAAGAACGGAAGTTGAACATGTAGAGCACCTGTTGAAGCTTTTTCAGCGTTTGAGGAATTATAAGCTTCGTCTGAATCCCAACAAGTGTACATTTGGAGTCCGTTCTGGCAAGTTATTGGGCTTTATTGTCAGCGAAAGAGGTATTGAGGTTGATCCTGCAAAGGTCAAAGCAATACAAGAGATGCTTGCGCCCAAAACTGAAAAGCAAGTCCGAGGTTTTCTTAGTCGCTTGAATTATATTTCCAGATTCATATCCCACATGACTGCCACATGTGCGCCGATATTCAAGCTCCTCCGGAAAGATCAGTCCCATGATTGGACCGAGGATTGCCAGAAAGCTTTCGATAGTATCAAAGAGTATCTGTCTGAACCTCTGATCTTGTCTCCGCCTGTAGAAGGAAGACCGTTGATCATGTATCTGACAGTTCTTGAAGACTCGATGGGTTGTGTACTTGGTTAGCAAGACAAATCAGGGAAGAAAGAGTATGCCATCTACTACCTAAGAAAGAAGTTCACTGATTGTGAGTCTCGATACTCAATGCTTGAGAAAACATGTCGTGTTTTGGCTTGGGCCGCTAAGCGTTTACGCCAGTATATGATAAATCATACAACTTGGTTGATATCCAGAATGGATCCAATCAAGTATATATTTAAGAAGCCTGCTTTAACCGGGAGGATTGCCCGTTGGCAGATGTTGTTATCTGAGTATGATATTGAGTATCGAGCTCAGAAGGCTATTAAAGGTAGTATCTTGGCTGACCACTTGGCACATCAGCCGATTGAGGATTATCAGTCAGTTCAGTATGATTTCCCAGATGAGGAGATTCTGTATTTGAAAATGAAAGATTGCGATGAGCCTACACTCGATGAAGGGCCAGAGCCTGGTTCCAGATGGAGTATGGTATTTGATGGCGCTGTAAATCAGTATGGAAATGGTATTGGGGCAGTAATTATTACTCCTCAGGGCACACATATTCCTTTTACAGCAAGGCTAACTTTCAAATGCACGAATAATATGGCTGAGTACGAGGCCTGTATTATGGGATTGGAAGAATGCATTGATCTAAGGATTAAGCATCTTGATGTTTATGGTGATTCGGCCCTCGTTGTCAATCAGATTAAAGGTGAATGGGAAACGAATCAGCCTGGCCTTATTCCATACAGAGATTATGCGAGGAGGATTTCAACGTTCTTTACTGAGGTTGACTTCCACCATATTCCTCGAGATGATAATCGGATGGCGGATGCTCTTGCTACGCTAGCCTCGATGATTGTGGTTAAATATTGGAATGAAGTTCCCAATATCACCGTGATGCGCTTGGATAGACCAGCCCATGTATTTGCAGTTGAAGAAGTAAAAGATGATAAGCCATGGTATTATGATATCAAGTGTTTCCTTCAGAGTCAGATTTACCCTCCTGGGGCATCTGTGAAAGATAGGAAGACTTTGAGAAGATTGTCAGGCAGTTTCTACCTCAATGGCAAAGTGCTTTATAAGAGAAATTTTGACATGGTTCTGCTCAGATGCGTGGATAGACACGAAGCATACCTGTTGATGACTGAGGTCCATGAAGGTTCATTTGGTACCCATTCCAATGGACATGCCATGGCTAGAAAGATGTTGAGAGCAGGCTACTATTGGCTGACAATGAAGTCTGACTGCTGCAAATATGTGAAGAAATGCCATAAGTGTCAGATTTATGCGGATAAGATTCATATTCCCCCGACACTTCTGAATGTGATTTCATCACCATGGCCTTTCTCCATGTGGGGAATTGACATGATTGGCATGATTGAGCCGAAAGCGTCCAATGGACACAGATTTATTCTCGTAGCAATTGATTACTTCACTAAGTGGGTTAAAGCAGCGTCATATGCAAATGTGACCAGGCAGGTAGTTGTGAAGTTTATCAAGAATCAAATCATATGCCGTTATGGTGTGCCAGATAAGATCATTACTGATAATGGATCTAATTTCAATAACAAGATGATGAAGGAACTGTGTAGTGAGTTCAAGATTGCACACCATAATTCTTCTCCTTATAGACCCAAGATGAATGGGGCTGTTGAAGCTGCTAATAAGAATATCAAGAAGATTATCCAAAAGATGGTTATTACGTACAAAGATTGGCATGAAATGCTGCCATTTGCTTTGCATGGATATCGTACATCTGTCCGCACTTCAACAGGGGCAACCCCTTTCTCTCTTGTTTATGGCATGGAGGCCGTACTCCTAGTAGAGGTAGAGATCCCGTCAATGAGAGTCTTGATGGAGGCCAAGTTGACTGATGCTGAATGGGTTCAGAGTCGCTATGGCCAGCTGAATTTGATTGAAGAGAAGAGATTGACTGCCATGTGCCATGGTCAGTTATATCAGCAAAGAATGAAGAAGGCTTTTGATAAGAAGGTCAAGCCTCGTGTGTTCCGAGAAGGTGACCTTGTGCTCAAGAAAGTTTTGTCTTTCGCGCCCGATTCCAGGGGCAAGTGGACTCCAAACTATGAAGGTCCATATGTTGTTAAGAGAGCCTTTTCAGGCGGTGCTTTGATACTTACAACTATGGATGGGGAGGATTTCACTCGTCCTGTGAATTCAGATGCAGTCAAGAAATACTTTGCCTAAAAATAAAAACAGAATAGCTCGCTAAGTTGAAAACCCGAAAGGGCGGCTTAGGCAAAAATGAGCGTCTCGGTGGATTGAAAACCCGAAAGGGCGATCCAGGCAAAAATTAGAGACATAAAAAAATGAATATATGCATCCCGCTAGATTGAGTACCTCATCCTGGGGCAATCTAGGCAAAAAAAATTAGGGAATTGGCAAGTAACTGCATCCTACAACTGTCATCCATCAGAGATCCTTGTTCATTCATCGTCAACCAAAGCTTCGAATACATCGAATTCAGAATTGGTGGAGAAATGGTCATTATGTTCAATGTAGCCCTTTTCCAATATATATCACCAATTTCAAATTTGTAAAGATCTATGGAGTCTTGCCATTTGCAGACTACCATGCCATCAAATAAATTTGAGCCTTTATCCAATTATTTGCACTCTTATTTGTTTCTATTCAACAAATGTTTTGCATGTTTTAATTGAGAAAATATCATTGTTTTGAAAAAAAAAAATTTCACAAATTGTTTTTAAACAAAGTGAACATTCACAATGATGAAAGGATACTTAAGGGATCCTTAGTGCTCTCCCAAGGGTGGCATGATTTACAACAGGGTAAGACATTTGTTCATATTCCTGGCATGCTTGTGTCCTCTTCCTCCAGAGCCTTTTGTGGTTTTTCTCCCGAGCAGAGTGCTGGTTAAGGTCATTCACCTCCCCTCCCTTCAGCAGAGCAGTGGTCTTCCCCCCTCAGCAGATGTGTTTTCCTTGGTGAGTTTGGTAATTGGTGGTTGATCCCCAGAATTTCTTCATTTCCTCGGATAAATCCCCAGTAGAGTTGTTGGTGTGGTGGATTTTATCTGTGATGATGTTCACCACTCTCCCCTTCAGCGGAAGAGCGATCTTTTCTCCTCAGTAGGTGTGATTTCCTTGGTGAGTTCAGTACTTGGTGTTGGATCACCAGATTCCTCTCATATCCCTCAGATGGATTCCCTAGTAGAGTTGCTTTTGTGGCAGTTTCTGCCTGTGCAATGAACTTTTTTCCCAGCTGAGACTGATGATTCATCCCTACAGAGATATTGTTGTCTCTGATCCCCGGCAGATTGGATATTCTCCGGTGATCCTGGCTCATTCTCTTGAGATGTAGTACCGGGTGGTTGATTCCTGGACCTGTGTGTGTTAGATATGTCTGTTTGTCAGCATTCATCATACATAAATCACGCATATACATGCATAATTATAACATTCAGATATTCATGTTGCATTCTTTGCCATATATCGTTGTTTGTTGTCTCCTGCTATTTGGTGATATATTTTTTCCCAAGCAGATGTGTGTGTCTGATCTCTCAATATAGAGTCAGCCCCTTTAAGCAGAGTGTTTATCTTTCCTTCCGCATTCCTCACTGAGTTATATCCTCGTGGACGACGGTTGTTTCTGCTTCCTCCCAACACATATATTGGGATGGATTCCCCTATTGAGTTATATCCTCATTAGGATGAGTCTCGATTCAGTTTGCCTTTTTGGTTTGATCCTAAATTGGCCTCTCGTGACTGTCTTTGGTGTTTCCCTGTGGTAAATGAATAATTGCCCGGTAATCAGTAATTATTCACCTTATCCTCAGCGGAGTTTGTGGTTTTCTACCCTTATACCGGTAGTTGTAAACCCTATGTTCCTCCCCTCGCAGAGTTAACCATTGTTGTTAATCCTAGTTGATGACGATTACTCTTCCGTGGTTTTCTACCCAGTATTCGGTAGATGTAATCCCATCTTTGACGGTTATCATTATCCAATATTCGGTATTGATATTCCCTCTTTTTCCTGGATAATTGCCTTGCGCTCGCAATTTATCCCCAGCGAGTCATCTTTCGTCTACCCTGCTGTTGTTGGTAACGATTGTTTCTCTTCTGAATTGGTCATCATTATATACCTAGTTTTGGTATCCCGATGCCTTTTTCTTTTCGGTTGATTTATCCTTTAATAACCCAGTAACCGGTTGTGGATAATCTTCCATGTGAGTATACTATCTACGTTCTGACGGTAATAGATAGTATATCTCATGCACTCTTCGGTGGAAGCCTTTTGGTTCTTCCCCAGTTGAGTAAGATTCATTTCCCCTTTGCAGAGTTAACCATTGTTGTTCATCCTAGTTGATGACGGTTACTCTTCCGTGGTTTTCTATCCAGTATCCGGTAGATGTAATCCCCTCTTTGACGGTTATCATTATCCAATATTCGGTATTGATATTCCCTCCTTCTTTTGGATAATTGCTCTGATTAAGCAATTTTATCCCCAGCGGGTCCTCTTTCATTTACCGTTTGCCGGTGATGTTTGTTGCTCCCCTTGTTTGTCATCATTATATACCTAGTTTTGGTATCCCGATGCCTTTCTCTTTCGGTCGATTTATCCTTTATTAACCCAGTAACCGGTTGTGGATAATCTTCCATGCGAGTATATTATCTATGTTCCGACGGTAATAGATAACATATCTCATACACTCTTTGGTCGAAGCCTTTTGTTCTTCCCCAGTCGAGTAAGATTCATATCCCTTTGCGGAATCGAATATCCATCCCATAATTGAGTTTGCGTTCTGCCCTCTTTTTTGGATGATGAGTGTTTGAGAATATTCCCCAATTCACGCTTTGGTTGGGCACCTATTATATGCCCAGTAACCGGTATCCCTGGTGTTCCTTCCTTCTGCTCCCTATTATGACTTGGTCCCCTGTGGAGTCAGATTTTCCTGAGTTGAGATATACCTTTTTTAGGTCTTCCTCAGATGATTTGGTTGATTGATATCTCTCACCCTTATACCGGTCTTAGATATTCATTCTTCCCGAGCTTGTTGTTCTCTCACCCTTTATACTAGTGATCAGATTACATGTCTCATTGAGCTTGTTACCCAGTAACCGGTAACACCTCATCTCGCTGCTTCTCCAGGAGAGTCTTTTTTCAGACATCCCCAGCGAAGTCCCTTAGTGGATTGTTTTTGTCCGGATTTTTTATCCGAAGTATCCATTGCGGATAGTTTTGCTGTATTGGCATATTCCCCAATACATGCATCTTCGAGTCAGCTCGAGTCTTTCCAATGGATTTATTCTCTTTGGAAAATCTTTTCCCCAACTTCAAGTCGTGACCTGCTCGTGCAATCTATCTCCTTTTCTATCCCCATAAGAGTCCCCGGTAGAGTCTCTATCCCCAGTGAGTGTATTACTCCTAGGGATTTTCAAATTCCTTCTGATCTTTTCTTCTTTGTGGACACATATCCCCACAGAGTTTTGTTTGTTTTGCATACATACATTTGCATTATGAGGTCTCTTAGGGACCAAAATTTGTCTCTTTGTTATTATTTAAGCCCATTCTACCTCGTCGAGACGAAGATTTTAACCTTCACTTCTCCGGCTAGAATGACCTTAAATAGGGGCATCTGTAAGACCCCAATTTTGTCCCTAAGATCCCACATGGCATCATAACATTGCATTGCATAGCCTCAAGGATCATTGAGCATCTTGGCTCCCTTTCCCTTTGGGTAGGGATCTCTTGTGAGTGGTTTGAGATCACCAGGCATGCTTGAATTGTATATAATTGCTTTTCTCATTTTATTCACTAACCAAAAGCACAAAAATATGTCATTAACATCTTTTGTTGTAGCTTAAGCAATCACCATGTCAAGAGCTTCAAGAAGATCCTTTGTGCAAGAGATGAGGTATTTTTCTTGGGATGAGTGTTGCATCCCAAAATTTGCCCTCTATTTTTAACTCTAACCAATTTTTTGTTTCACATTCATTTGCATCATCTTCATAGCATAACATTTTTTTCTGTCTTAATATTAGCCAGAATAATTTCTCGGAATTTACAAACAGACTGGTCAAATTAACTTTTTAACTGTGCCTAAAAATTAGTCAACGAAAAAATGTCAAGTTTAAGTTTGCAAATGTCGGTAACATTAATCTGCGGTTCACGTGGTTTAATTTGACATGCTAAAAATATTTTTACGACTATTTTTGGTCATATGTTGATCAGTCTGAGCAGTTTAAACGGTCATAATTTTTATTTCAAAATCCGACCAAACGCTGTATTTTTCCGAGTCATTTATTTCGCGCTGATTATTTTGACGTGTTCATTTTATTTTTTCGAGCATTTTGGTGCCCGACTTTTATTTTTTTTTAGTCTATTTATTTTTATATTGGGTCTAGAATAAATAAATAGGTTAATTAGTTTTTATTTTAATTTTAACTATTTTAATTATTTAACTTTATTCAGTTTTTAATTTAATATTGGGTTTCAAAATAAACTTAGGCCCATTATCATTAACCTAATTTGTTCCTATATATATTTACTAGCATGACTGATAGAGGGAGGCCAAAGGACAGAACAAAAAAGAGAAACTGAGAGTGGCTGATCTATACTATCGTACACACAGTTTGGTAATAGTTTATATATGATATATACTTTATCTATTTTGTTGATATATTTGTTACTGTGTTTCAAATACATGTTCATATGTGTGACTGTGTTGTGTATTCCAGATACATGCGGTTTGGTTAAATATATATATATTTCTATTTTATGTTATAATTTGATTATGTTTTCGGATCGGATCGTGTCAATACGCCGTTTTCACATATACGTGTATGAGGCGTGACATTTGTGTTATCCGATCCAGTTGCGATGATCGCAATTTTGCGCTAGCAACGCCGTTGTTTTTTTTTTAATTCATATTTTTTTTTATATACATATATTTAGATCTGCACATTTTTTTCATAACTAACTACCCTGATTTTTCCTAAACCCTGACAATTTCGCCACAAACTCTAAATTTCAAACCTAAAACTTTAACCGTGTTGTTTCCTCTAAACCATAAACCTTTTCTTAAACCTTAACAAACCTTATTATTATTTCCTATTTTCGCTCATATTTATGTTATTCATACACTGTAACTGCTTCGCCCTTGTAATATTTTAAGTTTTAACTTGTAATATTTTCAGTTTTACTTTTCGCCATCTTTATTATGTAACTGCACCAAAGCGTTGTAATAATTAGGGTTTTATTTTCTGCCATTTTATTTTTCTACCATTTATTTTTCTACCATTTAAATTCCTGTCATTGATCCTATATTAACTGCGTGGTTTAGTAATGTAGGGCGTGAAAACCTACTAAATTAATTATTTAATATTTTTCTATAACCTTTATATTTTTTTTTGTAAATAAATATTAAATACTAACTATTTTAATAACTTTTTTTTATTACTTACTTATAATAATAAATCCTTATATATTTTGTAAATAAAATCTAATTGACCATTTTTCTAATTGAATAATAATAATAAACCTATTAATCTAATAATTTGATATTTTCTATAACTTTTATTTATTTTGTAAATAACAAACTTAATATTTTTCATATAACTCTTTTATTTTATAATTTGTACATTAATATATTTTAAATTCTTTTATTATTACTAATTTATTTTAAACTCATATTTTTCTAATAACTTCTAAAAAAATCTAACTTGTTTAACTTAAAATAATTTCTTTTAAAATTCTAACATTTTTATTATCACTTTATTATTATTGTTATTTTATTATTGCTTTATTACCATTGTTTATTTATTATTTTATTATTATTTGCTTTTATCTATTCTATTTTTGCTTCATTATTTTCCTTATTTTAATTTTGTTTTATTTATAATATTAGGAACAAATGTATAGGTTGTAAATTTATTCTTTCGCGCCTGATTATTATGTATCTGTCCCATAGCCATGTAATAGTTTAGGAATTTATTTTTCTTGCTTTTATTTTTGTAAATATTTATTGCGTGGTTAGTAATTTAGGGAGTGCAAAAAACTAACTGTAAATAATTGAACTTAGAAAATTAAATTCAAGACAAATATCTGAAAAATAACACTCACACACGTAAGTCGATCTTTGATCGCCATCTGTACTTCCTAGGGTATTCCTCTTGGTTGCCTTCTTTAAATGGTCAAGTCCCTCGAAAATAGGGGTGTCTTAAGCAAAGTCCCTTCAAACAGAAAAATCATCAAGTCCCTATAAACTTAAAAGATCAAGTCCCTTCGGTAAATATGATGATAGTCCCTACGAGTTGCTAAAGACACCCCTTATGTTTCCTTCATTGACCATACGATGACCCTACGCCCGTCCCTTAAACACATCCAAGGTAATGACTACCTATTCCTTAATAATAGGGACAGTCTTACCATTGAAAGAATATACGAGAACACGAAAGACTTAATCTAGGGTAGGTATCTCATAGTTACTTGCTCACACTTTTCGAAATTACTTTTACACCTCACAATTTCTAAACTAGGCTTTGTATACACCCATACGAGGGTCATTACAAAGTACTTAAAGAAATTTTTCTAATCACACACTACACTCTTGCAAACAAACAAAGTGAGCTAAGTAACTAAGAGTCCATGGATAACCATGGATATAAAGGGTGCTAATACCTTCCCTTTGTATAACCTACCCCCCGAACTCAAAATCTTTTTAAGGTTTTTCCTGTTCTTTTATGTCCTTTCCTTTTGGATAAAATAAAAGTCGGTGGCGACTCTTGCTATCCGCAACATTTAACTAAAGTCAGTTCTCCCACCGTGTTACAATGAGGACCACATGATTATTATAAGGAGATTACATGAGCTAGGGTTTCATTTTGAATCAATTTCTCCAAGTGGTAGAGGCTCAAATTAATCAAGACATTTCAAGGTCTTCTGAGGACCAAAAGTCAACTGTGTAGTCAACTGAGGGCTATGAGGTGGGGAAATGAGTTGAGACACCTCAATCATGTTCAAATGAGGCCTATTCATCATTCTAAACATCCATCTTGAAGATTCAAAGGTCATGGCAAAAGTTACTAAAAATGGAAAATGACCTGTAATTCAAAGTTTCCAAATTTGGCAAGTTTTTGGTCCACATTCAAATTGACTTGTCAATATTAAATAAGTTTCAAATGGAATTTTGGTGAACATGAAAGTTGTAGATATTTGTCTCCCCTTTCCAAAAAGTCCTAATTCATGTCCATATGATGAATGGTTGAGAAGTTATGATCATTTGATCACAAGGTGTACATGGAAATTCAAAATGGCATAACTTTTGATACAATGCTTCAAATTGGTTCATTCTTTTGAAAAATGCTCCTCATGTGCAAGGCATCTCAAACTGACCTCATTTGGCTCAATTGTGCAAAGGAATCATGACCAAGAGTTCACTAGTTCACACATGTGCTAATTGAAGCAATACTTCATTATTCATTTTTGGCTTAAGGTGCAAGCAAACAAGTCTTCAAATCATGACCATTGGATGTTTTTAAGTGGATTGGAAGCCTAGCATGGGACTGTACACGTGGATTATGGCTTTGTGAGCTTCATTTGCATTTTTGCATTTTGCTTCATAACTCCTTAATCATGATTAGCCAAGGGAAAGTGTGATTAGCAATGTCATTAGCATGGAGTATATAAGCTGAAACCCTAATCATAACTGTAATAACAGAACCATTTCAGATCAAATTCAAGAAACTCTCTCAAATTTCTCTCTCTTCGATTTGCATTTTTCTCCACACAAACCTCAAATATCTTTGCATATTCTTGATCATCATCCTTCACTGATCAAGAATCATCATTCATTTGTTGCAATTCATCAAGAAATCATGCAGTTCATGTGCATTTTCATGTGGATCGGATTTGGAAATTAAAGAAAATTCAAGAGGTTTCAACTGTTGATTCTTGCTTAAAGCTTCATAGGAAGTGCAGTGGAAGAGATCTGGAGCATATGAACACTTGAGAACACGATTTCAGAGAGCTTCACTTCAAGGTGACTCAATTTTCATCATCTCCTTTTGCTGTTTTTAGATCATAGATCTGTAGATCTTGATGTGTAGAGCACGAGCATGTGTTTAGAATTGAATTTGGTTGAGTATTGAGCATGTTATGTGAACTGAAAGTTTGGATCTAGAAAATGTTTCTCTTCGATCCATGGAATCTAGGAAGAATTAGATGAAATTGATATGATATTTGGATTCAGCATTGAAAGAGGATTCGAACGGTATAGATTTTGTGAATTTTTGGAAAATTTTTTGGTGGCGCCGCCGTGGGAGCCACCGCTGGTTAGTCGGAGAAGTCGACCAGAGCTTAGCTCCGGCGTCTGTGTTAAATGCTAAGGTTTGCTGACTGTTTGCCATGTGGAGCCTTGCGTGTGAGAATGATTGGATGTGGATCGTTTGACTAGGCCATGCAAGCGTTGAAATGCCGAGTGTGCACGCTGACTGTTTTAATGAAACGATGCGTTTCATGGATTTGAACATGAGGCATTGGATTGATGAGCGCGCCAAGATCTGTGGCTGTGGATTTATCTGAGTTTTATTCAAATTATTTCATTTCCCTCCATTTTCCATGCATACTTCATTTATTTTGCTTGTTTTAGAAAATTCATAAAAAATGCAAAAATAGTCCTATTGTTGTTTTGTGGAATGTTTGAATGTGAAATGTGTAGAAGATGGGGTTCTGTTTTGGTCATTTGATTTGGTTTTGAATCTAGTCTTTGCACTAGTGTTTTGTACATAAACTAACTTTGTCTTGTGTTTCAGGTTTGGACACTTAGCATTGATGGTTGATTTGTTCTTACTTTGTGAGATGCAAAATGAATTGAGTATTGACCTATTGTTGTTTTTTAGGATTTTAATTGATGTGATGAACTCATGAGCTCATTTGAGTGCTTGGGCATTGTGCATTGAATTGTGCAATTGTTGGAAGGTTTCACTGTTTGTCTGGTTGTATGACTGAAGTACTAATTGTTTAGTCTTTGTACAGGTACCTTAGTTGCTTGCTTACTTTAGCTCTTGCTTGAGCTTTGGATTGTGGTTGATACACCACTCAAGTAGTTAGCTTCTTACTTCATGTAGTCTGAAGTCCTGTCACCCTTTTGGCAGGCATTTTGCTGGCAAGTCCTCCTTCAGAGGCTCTGTTTGTGTTTGTTTACAATTGTGCCAAAGACCTCCAAGATGAGGCATGTGATATTTGATAATACCTCCAAGAGTTGAGGCAATTGACGGATAAAAGGGATTAGTAGCCAATCCCCCGTTATTCAGTGAGTCATTCTTTATACTCGCACTACGTGCTGATGCTTCTGAACATGTGCCCAAGATCTTTGTCCAGAGTCTGTCAGGTGGAATACGATCCCACTTTCTGGATCCCCACGCTTTCTTTGTCATGAGCTCACCCTGGCCAGGGTTAAGAGCATGAGGTCTCATCCTCATTTACCATTTTGATCAGCTTCAGCCTAACGTTCAATGTTAGTGGTTAAGAGCTACAGATTATCCATTACAGTTTGGCTTGTTTGTAGAGGTTGACATGACCCCTCTTGACTAAAGCCCACCCATTGTTTGAGCCTTTTGTATGGGTATAGTGTGTGATGATTGTTTACTTGTGAACTTTTGATGTGTGTGCTCTTGAACTAGGAGTTTCCATTTGAGCTTAATTTGAAGATCATTACCATGTTCATTCAAGTGAGATACATGATACATTGAGGATCTCTTATGAGGCTTGTGTGATTGCTTTTGCTTTGTGATTGCTTATTCCAAAGGATGGGATCTACTTGGATCATCAATATGATCTCAAGAGAGGAACTCCTAGTGTGGTTTCATTTCATAACCATCACCTTTTTGTTTTCTTTAGGACTTACCCTTTCTTCTTCATCTCTCCACCCTAACCCAAGCCAAAAACCTTTTTGTGCAAACATTTGACTATTGTTTTCAACATTAGAAACCTAAGCCTTATGCTTTTGATTTTCAAACTTTCTTTTCATAACACTCATTTTGAATTGAATCTTTAAGTCAACTTTGACCATTTTGTATATACTTCTAATTGGTAAATATAACCCATTCAAATTTCTTTTGTGGTTCCCCAATGTCCACTTTCTTAATAAAATTTTTTCATAACCTTTAGCTATTAGGTTTGAGTTATCTTTGTGGTAGATGTAATACTCACCTATATCCTTAGTGATGGACAATGAGTCTTCCATGCTTATTATAGGGTTAACCCCTCACTAGCATGTTGAAGCTATCCTCACATGGTGGATTTGTGGTTTTAGGTTGAGTTTTCTCCCTTTGATAACAAAAGACCTTAAGGCTTTTGGACCAATCAATTCACCAATTTGTTTTGAGATTTTTACCCCGAACTACGAGGTTTTGATCCTAATCTTTTTATAAGAGGGTACGTAGGCAATGGGTTTATCCATCCAAACACAAAATGTAAATAAACTTGTATATTCTTTTCTCATCTCTTCAATCATGTTTGCACAAATGAAATTTTCACAAAAACAATAACCTTCACAAGTATGAAAAGGGCTCCCTAGGAGTACCTAGGATGTTTTGGGTGCCTAACACCTTCCCATTGCATAACCAACCCCCTTACCCAGATCTCTGTTTCTTTTACTAGTTTTTGTTAAAACTTTTAGGTTTTTGTTCGCTTTCTAACCATTCCTTTGGATAAATAGA
Source organism: Lathyrus oleraceus (assembly GCF_024323335.1). Classification (NCBI taxonomy): domain Eukaryota; kingdom Viridiplantae; phylum Streptophyta; class Magnoliopsida; order Fabales; family Fabaceae; genus Lathyrus; species Lathyrus oleraceus. The sequence goes on from NC_066584.1 coordinate 58,918,416, forward strand.
AGTGCGGTGGCGACTCGACTTTGTATGATTTACCTTGGATTTAGTCAATATCTCCAATGGTAACGAATACACCGCTACAATACGAAATTAAAGAAACTAACATATAAACCAGTCAAACTATATGGAAAATGAAAATAACTCGCATACTTTTCCCTGTTAAAATGATAATAAATATCGCATAAATGGTCACTGATCACAACCCCAAACTTAGTTTGTTGCTTATCCTCAAGTAACTTTAAGATTATCTACTCATGCATACTCATATAAAGTTACAATATTTGAAAATACCATACCTCTTGGATCTTTTGTGGTTCTCTTTTATCATGACCTTAAGTTTTGCCTGTTTACCATGGTCGATTGATCTTCCACATTTTGACTTGATGATGCCGCTTCACATGTCACCTCGTTGCAGACTCTCACCAAATATCTCAGGAGTTTATGTGTTTTCACTCAAAACTCATAGTATGCAATATCATACCATAAGCTTGAATAAACTCTCTTTTGATAACCAGATGCACAATACACACACTTTTTGAGGTCTTTCATGGTTTTAACGGGGTTTAAATTAAGGTGGGATAATTATATGGATGAGTAGGCTGATGATTTAGAGTCACTATGATCATTCTCCTCACTTTGTTCATTCTAATGTATCACTTTGTTCATTCTGATGTTATCCAGCCATGACTATTCAACTTTTTGGATTTTTATTTGTTTCTCGGTATCCAGTTGAGTTCTCCTTCTAGTGAGTGCTTATAAGATATACATTTTTTTATCTTTTTCATGAGTTGATTATTTTAACTTTTATCTTTTTTTAGGTGCACTCACCTATATAAATGCTTCACAGCTACCCAAAACTTAACGGTTGTTATTCCAACAGCAACCCAAAACTTAGAAAGGAACACATATCCGAGAATAAAACACAATAATTCTGAACAGGGTAAGGATGTGTTTGGTCCATGGGTTAATAATGTTGTACTTACACAAACAAATAGATACATGCTCAAAGAGGGTGAACAAAGGATAAATACGACCCATGGGATAACTATAAAGGCTTCGGGTTAAAAATCAAAAAGGTGTCTGTTTACACAACAATCTCTAACCTTCCTATCAAGGTTTACTTGCAGGACCGACTACAAAGTCCTAGACTGATAAATGTTAAGTATATGGTGGTTGTGTTTCTAAAGTGTTTGGAACACTAGATAAATAAGCGAAATGTTTGCATAATAGAGAAATGCAGTAAGAGTAAGAAAGGATAAAAACAAGATAAAGACGTAAATGAGCAAAGCAAATGAAAATCACTTGACAAGTTAAATGGTTTAAAAGCAAAGGTGGAAGCAGAAGTAAATTTTGGCAGGAAGTTAACTTTTTTCTCTCAAACACTTGATACTTCAAGTGTTTTCCTATTGCAATGTTACAAATGCCACCCCTTTAAATGAAAATTACATCTACTTAAATAGTAATAAGAAATAACTGCTAGGAGGTTATAATCCATTCATGACGCACCACGTGTTGGAGCCTATCACCCATGTTGCTGGTAACTTCTCACTTTCTTCTTCCCATGATCAGCTCCCCTTATGGTACGCTTACCTTCGACTTTGACAGACTCACTTCCTTCGTCGACCCAACCCTCTTGGTTACCCCCTTCTTCGATTCTACTTTCGACCTCCTATTGATCAACCTGGCTTCATGCTATCAAGGCCAAAATTTTCCAGCTAACAAATTGCCCCCCTAAAAGGCCAGTTTCGACTGAGGTGCTTCGACCGAGAAACTTGACTTTTGACTTTCCAAATTTCGATTGGACATCTAATTGTTAATGATGTTTTGTGCAATGATGATTTTCCTGCGCCGTGATTTCCCAGAAAAAACTTTCATCATTATGAGCTACTTCCTAGGTCGTGGGATCTCAACTAACGCTACTAACTTCCCCACTACCTCCTAGTCGGACAACTGTCAATTGAATGACGTTTGATTGTCATTTGGTTTACCTATAAATAATCACTTTTCACATTCAGCATTCTCTTCCTGTTTCTTCATCTGCGCATTCTTTCTGCAATTTCTCACAGTAACCTTATTCTTACCAATTTTTTTCCTCATCTTTCATAGCAATGGCTTCCTCTACTCGCACCAAAAACGCCACCACCTTCAACAATGGGGAACAACCCTGTTGCATTTCAACTTACTAAAATGGAAAGTATGAAACCTATTCCTTAACCCACTTCTACTGATGAAGTAGTGGAAAAAATATGGCACCAACAGATGCTCATTCCATTTTTCATTGACAACAAACTTGTTGCATTTCACGGACCTTACCCAGACACCAAAACTAAACCAAAAGTGGTTTAAGGCCATTTTCTTGGTTACACTCCTACTGCCCTTCCAACTTTCGAAAAAGATGGAACCATTGACATTAGATTCATGGACCCAAAGGCAAGAGTCTTTAGGTAGATGCCTACCCCATGCAACAAAGAGTACATAACTTGGCTTAACAAAGTCCAACGAAAACGCCAAGACCAGTGGAGAAGTGCGGGGATATTTGACGTTATCCAGATTTCAAGGCATGCTCACCGAATCAACCCATGTATGCTGCCGACTTCGATGTATTTCTGGTAAGGTTCGACCAACACTTTCCAGCTTCCATGTGGCATGATGACGCCAACTCTCTTTACATGGCGGCTATCACAGGCTTATCGCCACTAGGGGAAACTTTTGACCCCACGCTTTCGACAGAGACCACCTTTTCGTTCAGTCGTGCTAGCCTTCAAAACTATATCGAATATCACCACCACAAGGATTCTGTCGAAGTCTCTGACGAATAGCATATTTCTTTCTTTAAAATTCTGGCTTTCATACTATGTTTTATGTCCCTGCTCTTTACAGATAGCCAATCGTTACATAAGTCTAGAGATCCAAATCCACGAAGGTCGACAGGTCTCTTTAGGTAAGCTTTTGCTAGCTTCTTTGTACCACTCCCTGGGGCTTGCAACCCTAAAATTAAAATACCTCCATTTTACTACCAAAGCCCTGAAGTTGTTAGATCCTATGTGGCTTTTGCAACACTGGTTGAATTCCATTTTTGAATATCAGTTGGGTTATCTGATGTCGGAGTGCATAGTGCGTTTAAATGAGGATCGACCAGTCGAAGGAGCAAGACTTTCCCTAATGACATGCTAAGAAACCCCCAACAAAAATCTTTTCATGAAGTACCTCAACATGTTTATCGAGGCCGACTCCTTTGCTCCAGGTATGCTCCATTCGTGGCCCGAAGCTTTGGCCCAAAATGGTTTAAGAATCCTTTCCCAGGTGACTCCCCTCAAGTTGCAGGATAATTGAGTGTTATGTGAAGGGCGTTTTTGAACCCTACGCTGTTATCCTTTAGGATTGAAGCGGGGTCGAAGGGGAATGGCTTCATGAGTTGCCAACCCAACTAGGGAGCTCGAGAATTCGGCCTTAGTCAAATGTTACCAAAACCTTTTGTGTCACATTCGACTGACATCGTATGGTTTGGTCGATCATTAAACGTTGATGACCATAAAGCCTGCCTGAGATTCTACAAGTCCACTCAATGCCTTGAACTACTAATGTTTAAGTTCCAACAATCCTTTTTGACAACCAATGACTTCGATGAATGGTGGGTCGACTACCAACGTCAAGCGTTTTCTAATGATCTTTTTCTTCAACATATGATTGATTCCTTTTCCACTCTCACTGGTGAAATGCCTCCTCCACCAATGTCTACTAATTCTCCTGATGCAACAATCCCAAAAACCAACACTGACGAAGTCCCAACAAAAAAGGTAACCATTATTATTTCTCCTTTCCTTTCTCCGTAACACGTGGCTTCTCAAGTATTTGTATCCTTTTGTTTTACCACCTCATGAACTTACTCTCCAACGTGGGTTTTGACTTCTTGATCATAGGAACATGTGGCCGATTCGACTCCAACTGAGCTCGCAGTTGAAGCAAGGGTCGATAGTCAAGCAGCTGAGACTATCTTGAGCCCTAAAAAACAAGACAAGTTTCAGAGTGTATCGCCTGAGGCTCAACAAAATCTTGTTGCTCAATAAACTCAGACACCTTTGATTGTTGCTGGCTAAGGAATCTCTATCAGTACTTTGACTTTGGAAGAGGTTCTGGCTATGAAGCAACAACATCCGACAGAGGCCTTAAGGAAGCTGCAACAACTTCGTCAAATTTCGACTGAGGCCTAACCTTCTTCTTCGACTGTTGTAACTTCTCCAAGGATGGATGCCACTGTCACTCTCAAGCTTCAATACTTAAAAGACCATCTGTTTGAGTGCAAATTCTTAACTTTCCTTGAAGAAGAAGAAGGTTTGGCGCGTACATCTTTAAGCTTCTCGACGAACTTGCCCTTCATGAGCTTTCTGCCCCTACCGTCAAATACTTGATTCAGTTCGAATCTTTCTTCACCCAACTAGTCAAGGATCTTGCCCTTCGTCGAAATGCTGATTTTCAGATCAAGACCAAGATCAACGAGATGAGGCTTGAGTGGGATTTTAGTGAAGAGTGTGAGAAGAAACTCAGTGACTTCGAGGCCAAGAAACAAGAGCGTCTCAACCAACAGCAAGCCTTTGATCAACAAATTTCGGACTATCAAGCTCAAGTACCCAAACTTAATAAGAAGATTGCTGAAGTGGAAGCACAAAAAGCTTCTTTAGATACAGCTAAACCTCTTCCTACTCGAGATGTCGTCGACCATGAAGTTCTAAAAGGGATTTCACATGGCGAAAAGGCCCTTAAGATCGAAGCCAGAATTAAGCACTTGTGAGGGAAGAAAAGCCTTCTTGACAGCAGATTCAGTCATGAGACGACCTTTTTTGAGGACTTTAAATATAGATTTCCTTCTTGACTTTTCTTTTTTTTAGCGACCCTTGTAAGATCGGCGGACCACTTTGTATGCCATCTTGGCTTTTAAACAATTAATGAATATTTTCACTATGTTTGGATTTGAATCTCTTATAGCATAGGTTTATATTTTTTCAAATATTTCCCATTTAACCTTAAGATCCTTCGATCCATACCTAGCTCCTGAATTTTATAGGCATAGTTCGTAAACGTTCGAATTATTTGAAACGGTCCCTCCCATTTTGGTGACCATTTTCCTAAAGTTTGATCTTTTTGATCCATATATAGAATTACCTTCCAAACGTAATAATTTACTACAAAGGATTTCGTTTTAACCCTTCTGTTGTACACTCTGGCCACACGCGCCTTTTTTCGTATCAATACGTCCATTGTGACCAATCTTTCTTTGTCTAAACCAGTTAGTTCGTTGAACATCAATTTCTAATACTGTTCCGACTGGATATCATTCTGGCGTTGCACAATGACTGATTGTAAACCAAACTCTGCTAGTAACACAACATCGTGCCCAAATGTCAAACGGAAAGGCGTCAAATTCGTCGCCTCTTTTGGGAATGTTCGACAAGCCCACAAAATTTGGTCTAGTGTCTTGTGCCAATTCTTAGGTTACTTGGCAACGTGTTTTCTGATTAAACTAATTATCACTTTGTTGGTTGCCTCGACTTGGACATTTGCTTGAGCGTGATAAGGTGTAGAAGTAACCAACCTGAACCTTGTTTCGACGGTAAATTTTGCATCTTTTGCCCCACAAAAACTGAACCTGGATCTGTGGTAATGGTTTGGGGAATCCTAAACCTATATACGATGTATTTTTGAATGAATTTGATCACAACCTCTTGATCCGCTTTTACCAAAGGGATAAGTTCTATCCATTTTGTAAAGTAGTCTATTCCGACTAGGATAAACTTTTGTTGTTTCGACGAGACCTGTAGAATTTCACCGATGACATCTAACGCCTACCCCCGAAAAGGCCAAGACTTGATAATTATGTGCAACTCACTTGCTGGTACGTGTTGGATGCTCGCGTGCATCTGACATTCTTGGCACTATTTGGCGAACTCGATACAATCTTTTAACATACTTGGCCAATAAACACCTTGTTGTAATAGAAGCCATTTCATCTTATGGTCTGCTTGGTGTACCCCACATGCTCCAATGTGTACCTCAGATATGGACAAGTAAGCTTCTATATTTCCAATACACTTGAGCAATATTCCTTCTGGATTTTTCTTCAACAACTCATTTCCCAGGCGTACATAACTTAAAGCCATATACTTGATTTTCCTGTCAGTGTTTCCGACTGGATTTTCCAAGTACTCTATGATTGGTCTTCTCCAATCTGATTGCGAAAAATTATCAATGGCAAAAACTTCGTGTCTTGCAAAAATTTCGAAAATTTCGAGACATTCGCTGCTGCTGAAGTTGTTGTCAGAGTCCCCTGCCCCCCAGTTTTTTGGGACGTTCAACACCATCTTTTCCTTTATCTAAATAAAATCCTTGAGATTTTCTTTCAATGCCTTGTACCCAGAGGCGATTTATGCTAACTCGTTGGCTTCTTGGTTCTCCATTCTTGGCACATGCGTAATGCTGACGACCTCGAAGCATTCTAATAGTTGTGTCACTATTGCAAAATACATCAGCAGATTTTCTTTAATGTACTTGTATTCTCGTGTGATTTGTCTAATCAGTAGTTTTGAATCCTCCTTTACCTCTACTTTCTTGGCCCCTAAATCTCTTAGGATTTTGAGACCAGTTATTAGGGCTTCGTACTCTGCTTCGTTATTGGAACATTTTTCGTCGACTTTACATTTGAACTTCGTCGGAATGTCTTGCGAGGATAATATTAAGACCCCAACTCCTGTTACATTCTTGTGGCTTAACCCGTCGAAATGTAACCGCCAAGGATTCGTGTCAACCATGTTTAGTGAAGGTTCGACTATGACATGACCCACAATAAAATCTGCCACTATCTGGCCCTTCATATCCCTCAAAGGCTTATCCGTTAACAAAATTTTTGTTAATGCTAGCCCCTATTTCCCAATTCGACTATGTAGAATGGGTTTAGAGAACATATGTTTAATAACATCACAATGAGACGAAACACAAATATCAACTGGTCTTATATATTGCTTTAACGTCATACATTTCATACATGAGAAGTACAAGCATATGCACAGTTTTTCAATCATATTGTACCTAGTTTCAGTATCTATTGAAATTCGACTGAGGTAGTATATGGGTATTTCGACACCACTGGTAAGTCCTAGACTGATAAGTGTTAAGTATATGGTGGTTGTGTTTGTAAAATGTTTGGAAAACTAGATAAATAAGCGAAATGTTTGCATAATAGAGAAATGCAGTAAGAGTAAGAAAGGATAAAAACAAGATAAAGATGTAAATGAACAAATCAAATGAAAATAACTTGACAAGTTAAATGGCTTAAACGCAAAGGTGGAAGCAGAAGTACATTTTGGCAGGAAGTTAACTTTTTTCTCTCAAACGCTTGATACTTCAAGTGTTTTCCTATTGCAATGTTACAAATGCCACCCTTTGAAATGCTGACATTTCCAATACCAAGTTTTTGATATATGGATAACAGTATCAGACTCACACTAGCTCTCGAATCAATCAAAACCTTCTTAAAAGTTATGTCTTATATAATGCATGAAATTGTGATAGCTCCATGGCCTTTCTGTTTGATGGGAATTCTCCTACCTCGTGATACTACACTACACTTCTTAGTAAAGGTTGATGGATAATTTCCCATTGTTCTCTTTTTAGAGATTATCTCCTTCATACTTTTTTTTGTACATGTGCATTTGCTCTATTGGTTTGAACAAAGGAATATTGATCTCCATCTTTTTGAACATTTCAAGAAATTTCTCAAAACTTTTATCATTTAGATCCTTTTTCTTCATTATTTGAGGATAATGTAGCATGATCTCTGATTTGGCCTCTTTTTTATTTTTATCTTCAGTAGGCTTTGGGTGGCATAAATTTTTATAGTTCTTTGTTATTTCTCTCACTTCGATATCTACCTCTATAAAGTGATCATCATTTGTTGCCCTTTCTTTTTCATCTTCACCAACTTTTTGACTTCTTATTGTGGCAACATTAACATTCTCATGATTTCTCGGATTTGGTAATGTTGCACTCAGAAAGGTGCCTTGAGCTTGCATGGAGAGTTGTTGGGCTATCTGACCTACTTGAACTTCCAGGTTCTTGATGGATGATGTGGTGTTCCTATGGTTGTTCCTTGTCTCTTCCTGAAATTGGTAATTTTGAGCAACCATCTTTTCAATAGCTATTTCCCAATCCGCCTTTTTTGGAGCTTGTTGTTGATATTGGTGTGGAAATTGATTTTGGATGTTCTGTTGAGGTTGGTACTGTTGTTGATTCTGATATTGCATAAGACCTTTCTTTTGAGCATTCCCGTGTTAATCTTTCCAGGATAAGTTTGGATGATTTTTACACTATGTATTTTAGGTGTTATAATAAGGGTTGTTCTGCTGGGATAATTATCTTCTTCTACATGTTGAAGGTGTGCAACATAATACATGGCAAAATAAGGGCCTATGCAAAATTCACGAATAACTGCAACAAATTGTTGGACTTGAGCTACCTGCTGAGTACCTACATTTAATGCCTTAAGTCTTTTTTCAACTTCAATAGCCACCTGATCTTCTAACTTAACAGAATGTGTATCCAGTTTCAAATCAATCACCCTTTCTGGTTTACTTGTGCATCTATCATATAACTCAAGATGTTCATTTGCAGTAATTACTTCAATGATCTTCTTTATACATGTGGCTCTTGTAAAATTGGATGAGCCATCGGCAACTGTATCCACCAACTGCTTCGTCTTTAACCTGAGCCCATTTAGAAACATTTTCATTTGTTCAATTTGTTCTAGATTATGTGTAGGACATGCAACCAGGAGTCTCTTGAATCTTTTATGAGCATCACCTAATGATTCACCTTCCCTTTGTTTGAAGTTTAGAATTTCATATCTTTTTCTGAGGAAAACTGAAGCAGAAAAATACTCATTCATAAAAGTTCGTTTCCATCTCTTCCCGAGATGAGATGCTATCAACTGGAAGTGAATAAAACCATTATTATGCATCCTCTGCTAGAGTAAAAGTAAACATTCTCAGTTGCTTACTTTCTTCAGTATACCCTTCTATCTTTAAAGTACTACTCATTGTTAGAAACCTTCCCAGATGTTTATTGGTATTTTCAATAATTTTTCATGTGAAAGGTCTCTTTTCAAGTTGGCGGGTCTTAGTAGGGTGTAACTGAAAATTGTGAACATTCATCGGTTGGTTTACTAATGTCAATAGACCCCTAGTGCATTTGTTCTTCCAGAATCACCCACTAATCTTTTAGTTTTATGGATCAACCATAATTAGCTCTTCTTCTTTTTCTGATTCTACATCTGAATGGTTAGAGTTGTTTTCCCCGTGTTCTGCCAATTTTTTCAACCGAGCATTCCTGAGCTGAGTGCATAAGGTTCTCTCAATTTTTGCATCAAAAGAAAGATTAGCTAAGGGTTCTCCTCGCATACAAATGTCAAAAATAGATTATTAGTAACAAAATAATAATAATAATAATAATATAATAATAATAATAATAATAATAATAATAATAAAAATTGAAATAAATTTTTTAGTTGTAGAGCAACAAAATTTTAACTAAAATAAAACTATGAATAATCTTTGACAGTCTCTGGCAACAACGCCAAAAATTTGATAGGTAAATTAGCAAGCTAATCTGTCAATTTAATAATAATAGAAAACCTCAAATATCGATATCAATGGCTACTTGGCGATACAAGGTTCGTGTTGAAATTAGTTAAACAAAAGACTTGGGGGTTTTAAATTGTTGTTTGAGAATAAGAAAATAAAATAGCAAACAGACCAGTTGAATGGTTTAAAGTAATATGAGTGAACATGATAGGGAATGTGTATATTGGATTCTTTAACAATTCTGATATGACCTTGCAACAACTTATTTCAAATATTGATTACCGGTTCTTAAGGGTGTTTACTCATAAGTCCTTAGTGAGAAAACCTTTAAACATTCAAATTAACTCTTATGTCCATAGTAAATTATAAATGAATTTAAGCATTAATTTACCAAGAATAATACGGTTTCCATAGGGTATCCCTAATCTTAGTGATATCTACCATAAAATACTCTCAATTGAGCCTTAACAATGAGGGTCCAACCTAAAGATTAACCGTAAATCAAACTCAAATTTTCTTAAAGTGAAAACATTAAGAACATATTGAAAGTAAATTAAATATGATAAAATTGTTGTTATCACAAGGTTCAAATTGAAATCATTAACAAATAAAAATCAGGGACACCCCCTAGCATTGATGGGTTTAGCTACTTATAATAAAAAAGAAAAACATTATAAAAGTTGTAAACATTACAGATAAATAGATGAAAACCCTTAAAGTTGCAACAACATATTTTACGTAATCAACACCAATTCTTAAAGTTGTTTTCTCCTAAATCCTTAGTGAGAAAACCCTTAATATTCATCCCAAATTACTATGTCCATAGATAATTACCGATGAAATTAAGCATTATTATATCAAGAATTATCTAGTTACTATAGGGTAACCCTAGTCCTAGGAAATATCTACTATAGCATATTTTCATGAAAGCATTACCACCGACGACCCGACCTAGTTGTTAATCATACATCAATCTAAGTTTTTTCGAAAGAGAAAGCATGACAAACATCAAGAGAATAATTTAATTATGAAAAATACATTGTTATTGCAAATAGATAATCATAGTCATTACAGATCAAAATCAAGGACATCCCCTAGCATTGGGAGGTTTAGCTACTCATAATATTCAATAAAAACAAAATACAAAGTTTAGACATTACGGGTACTAAGATGAAATTGAATCTTCAATTGCTTCTGTTCATGAAAATCCACCTTTCACCAAAGCTTATGTGTTCTCAAATATTTCTCTCTGTATTTTTTCCGTTCTAGAAGAAGTCCTTCAAATGTGATAGTAATCTCGCTTAAATAGAGAAATACCCTTTTTTCATATTTGCCTAGTCAATCAAATTTTTTTCGACAATAAGATCAGGTCTGAAAATAGCTCAATCCATAATAATTTCCAAATTTGGCCTAAAAAAGGAAAGTTTCTGAAATCCCACGCATGACTGCTACAACCAGTAACACCTACTAGAGATGGCCATAGCAGGCCACTGTTTTTGGCTAGCCAATTGAAGTTGTGGTGTAATGTTTGTTGCGACCCGTAGCAGGTGCTACAAGTGGCCGTAGTAGACCGCTATTTTCTGTGCATTTTCCTTTTAACTAGGGGTTCCAACTGCTCTTATGCTACGGCCCGTAGCAGGTGCTACGGGTGGCTGTAGCAGCCCACTGTTCCTTGGGCCATACTTTCCGATTCTTCGCGATTCTTCATAGTTTTTAGCCGAAATCCTTCTTGAACAGTTAGTTGATCCTGAAAATAGTAAAAACACACAACCAAAGCATAAAATGCGTAAAACGGATATAAATTGATGAAAAACAGTGAAAAGATTAAATGACATTAACGGTAAAAGAAGGTGTAAAAACCACTTAAACTATATGAAAAATGCAAATAACTGTAGCGGGGTATTTGTTACCATTAGATATATTGACTAAATCCAAGGTAAATCATACAAGTTGAGTCGCCACCGCACTTCTATTTATCCAAAGGAATGGTTAGAAAGTGAACAAAAACCTAAAAGTTTTATCGAATCAAAAACTTAGTAAAAAAAAGTCAGAGATCTGGGTAAGGGGGTTGGTTATGTGATGGGAAGGTGTTAGGCACCCAAAACATCCTAGGTACTCCTAGGGAGCCCTTTTCATACTTGTGGTAAGGTTGTTTGTTTTTGTGAAAAATTTGTTTGTGCAAACATGATTGTAGAGATGAGAATAGAATATACCAGTTTATTTACAATTGTGTTTGGATGGATAAACTCATTGCCTACGTACCATCTTTAAAAGGATTAGGATCAAAACCTCGTAGTTCGGGGTAAAAATCTCAAAATGAGTTGGTGAATTGATTGGTCGAAAAGCCTTAAGGTCTTTTGTTATCCAAGGGAGAAAACTCAACCTAAAAACCACAAATCCACCATGTGAGGATAGCTTCAACATGCTAGTGAGGGGTTAACCCTATAATAAGCATGGAAGACTCATTGTCCATCACTAAGGATATAGGTGAGTATTACATCTACCACAAGGATAACTCAAACCTAATAGCTAAAGGTTATGGAAAATTTGATTAAGGAAGTGGCCATTGGAACCACAAAAAGACATTTGAATGGGTTATATTTACCAATTAGAAGTATATACAAAAATGGTCAAAGTTGACTTAAAGATTCAATTCAAAATAAGTATTATGAAAAGAGAGTTTGAAAATCAAAAGCCTAAGGCTTAGGTTTCTAATGTTTGAAAACAATGGTTAAATGTTTGCACAAAAAAGTTTTGGCTTGGGTTAGAGTGGAGAGAAGAAGAAGAATGACTAAGTCCTAAGTAAAGAAAAAACACGAGGGATGAAGAAATAAAACCACAATGGAGTTCCTCTCTTGAGATCATATAGATGATCCAAGTAGCTCCCATCCTTTGGAATAAGCAATCACAAAAATAGTAAGCTTAAGCAATCAAACAGGTCTCTTAGGAGATCCCCAATGTATCTTGTCTTTCACTTTGAATGAACATGGCAATGGTCCTTCAATTTGAGCTCATAGAATCCCCAGTTGAAGAGAAAACTTGATTTCTGGAAACTTCAGCTCGATTCCTTGCTTTCTTTGCCAAAGCAGAAGATCAATGAGATGCAGGATGAAGGTTTAGAAGCTTTAGATCCAAGGATTCAAGCAGATGTAGTTGAATTTTGAATCTGAAAAATTTGGAGAAAAATGAACTAGCTTCTTTGGTAATGGTTATGGATTCGATTGTGCAGCATCTTAGGCACCATTAGGTTGAGTTTGAATGAAGCTGAGCACTTCTATTTATAGCAAAACAAGCTGCAAGCAAGGTGAATTCTTGTGTGCATGGAACTTGGACCCTTCATGCATGGGCCTGTACAGGCGCGTGCAAAGCCCAAAAGCTGATGCAAATGAATGCTGAACACAAACCAAGTTGAATTGGATGTGTAATTTGAATGGCACTTGCTTGTGTATCAAGATTTCATGTGAATTCCGTATTGTGACCTAAAAATTCACCTCTTCGAAAGTCCCATTTGGAAAATCCAAACATAAGCATGTGGGTAATGGTTGGAAAGTTCTTGATGTAAGGAACAATTGTTATGTTGGGCAAAAATCCATTTGAGGTGTGGAAATTGGTGAAATTGGGGTTTAAAGTGCAAGGTGCAAAACATGCAAAGGCAATATTTCTAAATTTGGCCAATGTTCAAGCCCTTCTGTTTTGATGATGCAAGCTTCAAATGAAAACACTTTCAACATAAAAGTTGTAGATCTTTTCAAGAAAATCAAAATGGACTTAAATTTTGAATCATTTGAATTTTTTATGAAAGAGTTATGGGCATTTGAAGTTAGACCTTTTTTGCCTTTTAATGCATTTGGTCCAAAAGGACCTATAATGTCTTGCATTATCACATGTATTTCCTTTGAGATTTTGAAATTTTGTTCAACATAACATTTGAAGTAGACATCTTAATCTTTCCAATTCATTTGATCCCACCTCAAAATCATAAAAAATGAATGAGTTATGTCCTTGGGAAGTTGACCCAAAATTAGGGTTTTAGTCAAAATGACCTATAATGTCTTGGAATGGGAGATGACTTTCCAAGCTTCAAATAAATTTTTGATGAACATGAAAGTTGTTCATATTGTCCTTAAGAACATTTTTTATTTTGGAATTATCTCCATTTGACCAACACATAAAAAGTTAGGTCTCAGTACATTCCAAAATAGTCAGATGAATTGACTGATCAACTTCTCAAGTCCAAGACTCATATCTTGATAAATTGATGATTGAGGACACTCAAATAAGTTCAAATATGCATGAAATTATGAATTAAATGACTTCCCTTGATTGCATTTGATCATGGGCTGAGGTTGCTTCAAGAGCAAGGCATTGTGGTGCACAGATGAATTAGGGTTTCTTTGGGGCACAAACCTCAAACCCTTTGACTTGCTTTGATCAAAATGATGAATTGAGATGCTAGGGAGGCATACTTGATAGATGAGAGCTTTGGGAACCATTACCATGCTTGCTATCATCTCCTCTTGGCCTTATCATTGCACAAAAGATCTCCTAGAAGCTTTGGACCTTGTGATTGCTCAAGCTACAAACAAAAGATGTTAGTGACATACTTTTGTGCTTTTTGGTTAGTAAACAAAATAAGAAAAGCAATGATATACAATTCAAACATGCTTGGTGATCTCAAACCACTCACAAGAAGTCCCACCCAAAGGCAAAGGGAACCAAGATGCTAAAGATCCTTGAGGCAATGCAAATGCAATGTTATGATGCCATGAGGGATCTTAGGGACAAAATTGGGGTCTTACAATAACTCGCCTACTTTCACCTGTTAAAATAATAATAACTATAACACAAATGGTGACTGATCAGTATGATATGTGTATGGCCCAGGGTGAGGCGTATGAGGTGTATGGTTCATACATGTATGGGTGTTTACCAGTGATTTCTGATAAACAATCGTTAGTCTTCCAATATTATATATTTTTGGTAACTTACAGGATCGACTAGATTGATCCTAGGACATGTGTCTCAAGAACTATTATTATGGTGATTTGACTCATGGTTAAGTTTGTTTCTGGTTTATGAACAGCGAAAAGTGTTTTGACAACAATTCTAAACGAAATTTATGACTTTATGAATAAAGAGTAAATGACGATAACTTTGTAGGAAAGTGTGTTCAAAGATAACGAAAGTACTTGGAAAAGGTGAAAATAAGTGACTCGAAGTAAATGTTTTAAGTTTTGAGAAAGTACTGGAAATGAAAACTTGGCGAAATGTAAATGCAAAGGTAAAAATGATGATAGAAATACTGAAAAAGAAGGGAACTTCGACAGAAGAAAAGACAGTGAATAATCTTAATTTAAATAACTTGCATGAAATAGATAACATGAACGAAATTATGGTGTTCTTCATACATACATTTTCAGCATAAAACTCTTTTCTCTCGCTCTGGTACTTTGAGTATTTTTGTGAATTTCTGTATATCTGTTTGAACACCCTGAAATCTAAAACTAAGACCCCTATTTATAACAATTCGACCCTAACAGCCTCTACACAGATGACTGCCACGTTCGACCTTTTCAAGCGTTGCATATCTCAGATGTTTCCACATGCTGGCCTGCTTCGTTTAAATTTTAAATCTTTCCCGCTTGAAGCTTCGACTCTGTAACAACGCCTACGTCGAAGAGAGCTTTGTGGAGATCCAAAAATCTTCTAAGTCTCAGGCTTCGACAATAAATATTTGTTCACCCAAGAAAAGAATTCAACATATAGCTTCGACATAGCCATTTTTATTTATTCTAAAAAACGTAACACTCCCAAAAAACTTCAACTATTTGTCGAAATCTCTAGTTAACAAATTGCCCCCAATAAATGTCTATTTCGAATCATTGTGGAAATGGGCATTTTTTGCAATCACCAGATTTCGACCAGAGACCTTTCATAGACCTAAAAGTCCATATTTGTCAGTTAATCATGATTAACTTTTTCAAAACGTCTTATCAAAACGTGTGCGCAGTTATTTTTCATCATGAATTTTAACTTCCAAGAAAATGAACAGTAATCCCTGTACCTTTTTCTCAGAAAAACCACCACGTGGCCCACTACCCTGGCAAAGTGTAACCAGTCAGCTTCGTAGGTTGATACTATAAAAGCTCACTTGTTATCTCTTTCTTTCTTTTTACGAAAATCTACATTTTCAACCTAAGTTCATCTTCTAAAACTTCTCTGAAAGCGTTTCTTCTTCCCTAAAACCCTAATCCTTCAAAATCTCCAAAAAAACCCATAACAATGTCTTCTGATAAACAGCAAAAGCAATCAAAGAACATCAAAGGTGCTGGATCCTAAAAAAGTTCCGCTTCTCAGAACATTCCAACTAGCACAACCATAACTATTGGCGATCGGGAGTACATCACTACTCTAAAACTTATGAAAGAACAGAAAGCAATTTTTGCTTCTCAGGTAATGGTTCCTTCCTTACTTTCTGGATATGCTTTAGTGTTTTTAGGCCCATTAGTCTCTGAAAAATATTTAGAGAAATGTGAAAAGTTTTTTCTTTGTTATCATAATACCAAACCCATAACCAACAAAACAGTTTCCTCCAAAAATAATGAGGATCCAGTCCGAAGAGAGGCTTTTTAACTGGATTTTATCACTGATAGTTTCAGACCCTTTCGGTCTTGTCTAACTCTAGACAAATCCTATCTAGCTTGGTTAACGAAATTTGAGAAGAAGAAAGCTTCATTTTGGAAAGAATTGGGTATTTTTGACCTGATTTAGATGTCGAAGCTGGGGTTTAGTTACTGCCAGCCTTTATTATTATCCAACCTATATTTCTGGGATAGCACATATAACACCTTTCATCTCCCTTGTGGAATGATGACTCCTACGCTTTTCGACGTAGCTGCCATTTCTGGACTTCCTCCGACAGGAGAAACCTTCGACCCCTACCAAGACTGCAAAAACTTGATTGACTTCAATGTCAAGAATGCTTCGTTCAGTACTTATATTAATCTGTATCATACTGATGGGGAAGAAGTTTCTGACATAGAACATATAGCATTCTTAGGTCTATGGTTGTCCAAGTTCTTCTTTTGCTGCAAATCTCTGCAAGGTGCAAAGAGGTTTTTAACACTCGCTAACCAATTGCATGATGGTCAAAGAATGTGTTTAAGTGAACTCTTATTGGCTAGTTTGTATGAAAGTTTAGGATCGGCTAGTGCTAAGTTAAAGGAGTATGAAGCTGGTACCAACTTATCACTATCTGGGCCTTATTGGCTTCTTCAATTGTGGCTCAATGCTACTTTCGAATCCTTTTTGCCAACACGAGGAAACGTTGATGAAAGTGCCCCAGAGAAAATAAATCGAAGCATTGAGGGCACCAGACTCCTTCAACTGACTCCAGCTGATGATGTTGACAACTTACAAACTTCCCTCACTAAATACACTTTGATGTTCTCGAAGCGTCACCATTTCTTTCCTTCGATGGCTCCTTTTGCCAGTCGAACCCATGGTCCTTCTTGGTTCACTACTTCGTTCGAAGATGCTGTGAAGAATGCCAACACAGAGATCAAAGACATATGACGTGCCTTTCTCTTCCCAAGGTTGCTTGTTTCTAGAATCCTGCCAGTAAAGAGCCATGTGTGTCTGTTGGCTTATCAACCTAATTTTGTTTCTCGACAATTTGGGTTGTGTCAACTTATTCCTGTTTCTTTATTTAAACGAAAGCGCGAGATCTGCTGTGCAGGGACTGAATGGAGCGCTCGAGACATTGCAATCCACGAAGAATTCCATGCAAACTTTGATGAATTCCAATTAATAGCCTACCAACCGTCGTTCTATTCCACCAATGGTTTTGCCACTTGGTGGAAAGATTTCTATTCCAAGAATATTGAAATTCTGGTGTAGTCAGAATTCAGATGTTCTACTCCAAGTCATGACATCTGATCTAACATTGTAACTAATACAGCAAGATAGTTATTAACCACTAATATGCACACGTTCACAGATGTCACGACATCTCATTCTATGTCACCCTAGAATGGATGAACACCCAGTTCTGTCCATCTGGTACAAAGGCACAGCAGAGATCAAACATAGGACTTACTTCTGTTGAGCCTGCATAGTTATCAACATGATGTCTCAACATTGATTTGAACATCAGCTGTTACAGCATTACAGTTTGACCTTATTTTATAACCGACAGAGTTATAACGTGCAGAAGGTAAAAACACAAGTAATTGTTAACCCAGTTCGGTGCAACATCACCTACGTCTGGGGGCTACCAAGCCAGGAAGAAGATCCACTATCAGTAGTATTAATTCAAAGCTAAACTCACCCGTTTACAACTCTTCACTTAATCCCTACCCAATGCAATCTATACCTAGGAACTCCTAGATAGAAACCTCCATTTTCCATTCCTATCACTACAATCACAATGTAATGGTAAACGACTTGAACTTGCTTCACAGCTTCATTCAAGACCATAATCACTCTTGCCTACAGGATTTGAGTTACAAATACTCTCAGCTTTGAACACTGAGAAACACATGGTAACCTTCCCACAGATTTGGAGGTTTACCTTACACACACCCCTAAAAATTCATTCTAAGAGGCTTACAAATACTAGGTTACAAAGTGTTATTTATAACCTAATCACCCAACTGGATTTGGGCCTTCAGAAAATCGCAGCAACTTGTTCTTTGCTGTTACAAAGTCAGCAGAAACTTTCTGCTACAAACAAGGTCTTCAATCCTAAAATCTCTCCATATATATCTCCTTATTTTGAGCCTATATATATTCCAAGACCTCCACAAATAATGCCACATAGGATTCTAACTAATTTCCAGATATTAGTGTGCTAACAATTAGGCTATTTGTTAGGTTCCTTAATTGTAGCTTGGTTGTTGGTTTCCTGGATTTTAGCCTGAGAAAAATGCTGAAACAGAAAAACTAAACCACCTACAATATAGCATATGCTGTCAGGAATGAATGTCACAACATTCAGCTTAACATCAAGGACCATATGCTAAGTCTGTTTTTCCTGAAAACAGACTGTACATAATTTGCTGAACTGTACAGGACCAACCTGTCCATTCTACAGTAGCAACTTACAATAATAAATGTCAAGGCATCCAATTTGACATTTACACATTTAGCCTTAAGTCAGTTCTGTTTTCCTCTTGAAGAACAGACTCAGAAACATACTGAAGTGTAGCAGAACTCCATTCTGTTTATTGTTCAGTATATGCTGTCAATGATGAATGTCATAACATCCAGTTTGACATTCAGACAGTAGGCCTTATGCCAGGTCTGGTATTTCCTTGATAACCAGACTGGAAATAAACACTGAGTTCTAACAGAACACCAACTGTTCTATTCCTCAGTATTTGCTGACAGGGATGAATGTCACCACATCCAATTTGACATTCAACAAATCCTGTATTAGCTAATCCTGCAGTAAACTACTCAAGTGTGTCATGACATCAGTCATGACATCAGAGTACAGTTAGATATTCTAACCTACAATGCAGTCACACCTTCACACCATGTCATGACATCAGTCAAGACATTAGAATCCAGCTAGTGTTTTACCATACAATGCAGCCAATTAAACACCTACAAACTCCCCCTTTGGCAAATTTTTGGCTAAAACACTTTGATCCCCATAACAGAGTTCATAGCAGCGGAATCACACATCTAGCAGGAAATAAACCTAGCTAATACACTCAGAGTGGCAGCACACTCACATACATGGAAGTTAAATAAAAACTTCACAAAGCAGCACACATACAGAGGAGCAGAAGTTAAATACAAAACTTCAACACACATCAGCTGCAGGGGAGGGAATCTTGAATCTGTCATGAATATCTGTTTTAACACAATAATCTGTTGTCCTGGGGTATCACCTGTTTACTCCCCCTTTTTGTCAAAAATGTTGCCAAAGCAACACTTTAAATTACAGACCACAGAAAAAAACAGAATCACACACAAATGACAGAATTACAGACTTGGTTTTGCCTCACAGTTTCAACCAAGTTAGCACCCACTTGATCTTTACAATAGGTACAGCCATATCAGATTCCAAGACTTTGAGTCTGACATCTTGATCCACTCCTGCATGAACACTTTCTTGAACTCCAGCAGGCACATAAGATATCTTATGTTAAGACATCACATATGACATCTTGTGAATACTCTGTCCTTTTTGTTAACAAGGCAAACTATCAGCAGTTTAAACCACATAATAGTAGTTTAATCAGCAGCAGGAGCAAAAACAATTACTAGTTATGGCTACTAGTAATACACACATGCACAAGGGTACTTCTCCTCCCCCTAAATCTTTGCAACAATCAGAATTACTAGTTATGGATGCAACTAGTAAGACACACAAATGTACACTGCACAAGGGTACTTCTTCTCCCCCTAAATCTGTGCATTCATCAAATAACAGCTGCTGTAACTCCAGCACCTGTACCAGCCAGAATGTCCTACTGGCATCTGCTTCCATATTTCCTTATGACTGTAAGTTTCATAAGGAAATAAAAATATTGTCCAAGGCAATGTCATGACATCCGGTCAGACATTCTTCTGCTCACTCAGCCTTGACACATACCACATCATCCCACTAGCTAACAGGTTTCCAAACCTTGTTATCTGAGAACACATAGACCACAAGCTTGATGATTACTTGCAGTGCAAGGACAGAACTCCCCCTGTCATGAACAACCTACTCTCCTCTTGAAACTGGGAGATCACACATGATCATATCCAACATCCCAAGGTTGGACCTTCACATACTTCCTGATTCAAAGAGAACCCAGACCACTTGATGAATGGAAAACATAAGATGCATCTTCATGTCTTCAAGAGCACACCCTCTGTTCAACCCTCTTGGCTGAACACATCCACACTCTGTGTCAATCTCTCTTCTAACCAGAACAGAAAACCACTTCACAAAATGTTCTAACATTAGTTAGGACATCCTCACAACATAACAGGGACCAGCAACTGAGAGTCTTCAAATATTGCTGAGTCACCAGCTTGATCAAGAAGAACTCAGACATAAATTGGGACATATACATTTTCATCCCATTACAAGAGATACTCTTCCATAGATAGCTCAGAACTCCTACCACAAGCTCCAAGAGATGAATAGAAAACACCTCCTTTAGTCTTCAACTTACTACTTTTCTGCTCAAAAGTAATTTGTCTCAGACTTTCCTCAAGAATAATCAGCTGCCATATGTGGATTATCTTGATTCTTCGAATTCACTTCTGAGATAGACCAACTGCCACTGGTTGATTACCTCCTTCATGAATCCTCATATGAAAAAGTCAAATGCTGCTTTTTGACCTCCCCAAGTTTATCAGACTTCTCCCAAAGATATTCTGATCTTCCAAGTGAGATTTGAACTTCAAGTTACATGTTAAACAAAGCTTAGGGTCTCTAAGACATGAACATGTAACATCTTCTCCAACCAGCAACTCCTAAGAACTGCAATGAGAACGATCCTTTTGAAGTACCCAATCTACAACTCAGTAGACCCTTCTGTCTTAAGTTGATGTGCCACTTCACCAACTAAGAATCTGATGTTAAACCAAATGTCACAACATTGTGTTTAGACATCTAGCTGTTGAATTCAGCTCCTTCTTCTGCCACTTGAAAGAACTTCCTCCCTTCACAGAACAAGAGTTAAATGTTCTCATAGACTTGATTGAGGAACCAAGTTTGAGTAAACAACCTCCATCCTGCAGGTTTGCAGTTAAGTCATCCAAGTTCACACCTTGATGAATCCCTGCTTCTTCTCCAAAGACATCAGACACTCTGGTGCATGAGTCTTCAGAAGGACCAGTTAGAGACTAACCCTTCAGCTATACCAAGGATTCCACGTCCTAAGGCAAGGCTATTTCCATGATGTCAAGAATGCTGCCACTTGTTCTTGACTCCACAGTGTGCATAAGCTAATGCACTTCCTTACCTAGATCAGAAATAAACTGATCCAAGTAACCACCATCAATACTATGATGTCTTCTTCTTCTTGTACATACCAAGGCTGAACATGTTTCTTGCCAGGAAACCTTTTCAGAGATCATATGCTTTTGCTGCCACCAAAGAGATAGGCCATAAGCCAATGTACTATCCTTCCTGTGATTCTGCACAGGTTCTTGAAGAAGAGATGTTCCAACGTCTTCAAGAACATCAGATATCTTGAGCTCCAAGGATAATCAATTACATACTTGTACTTGGCACAAGCTGACATTGATTTTAAATCCTTTCCCAATATTCCTTTCAGATACTTCCACCATAAGACTACTTTGAACATACTCTTCTAGTGTCAACATCTTTTGCTAGCAAGCACTTCAACGGTTTTGAAAACCTTCTCATATTAAATTCACCCTTAGGAATGAGAGAGATGAATTCTTCCTTGCAAGTGTGTCACACAACCACCAGAACCCATGTGACACAGATCAACAGCCAACCAGACTTTAGGCTGACCAAATGTGAGGAGGTTAACCAAAACTCCCCCTCAAATTAACAATCATGGAAACTTCACACCAATCTCCATGCATTGTACAGATATGTCTCAACATGACATACACCATTCCTACCCGTGGCACCTACCTCTATGAGTTGTACCTAGACTTACTCCAATCACGCCAATCAGACTTCAGCTGATCATGAGTACTAGTGAAAGACAACAACACTAGTTCATAGTAGATATGCATTGCCAGAGCATACTACCTCAACCAACCTCTGAATCTTCATATTCTCACTCCTTGAAAGAACTGTCACTTCTGATCGTGGTGTTTGAATAACAAGATTCATGGTCCCAATACTCTTGAATGGAATAGCAGTCAGGTTGCCCTATTATTGACTTCTATCATCCAGGGGACATGTCTTCTGGTACACTATAGTACTTCAGAAACCAACTGCCCAACCCTGATCAATCTACAGGGATAAGGCACACAGCGGGGATTGCACCGTGTCACTTTTCAACCAGCTCCACTTCTAGAGATCCAACTTCTAAAAGTGACCTTCTTTAGCATACACACAGTTGACCCTATCCTAGTCAACTTAGTTCACACAGATGTCTCCTCTTCCAGGTCAGGAGTAGGTTTCAAACCAAGGTATTCCTTTGTTTGACTCCTAAAACCATCTGCTCTTCAACCAGTAGTTGCATACTTGTTGAACAACATGTTCTAACATCACATATAACATCAGTTTA
Organism: Lathyrus oleraceus; assembly: GCF_024323335.1. Taxonomy (NCBI): domain Eukaryota; kingdom Viridiplantae; phylum Streptophyta; class Magnoliopsida; order Fabales; family Fabaceae; genus Lathyrus; species Lathyrus oleraceus. The sequence goes on from NC_066584.1 coordinate 58,941,262, forward strand.
ACCTCCCTGAAGCAGGCCCTCCTTGAAAGCCTTCAAGGTTTTCATATCCACTGACCAGGAGAGTACAAGAATCAGTGATCAGGTGATTCTTACCAAGAAGAGTGGACTTGATGGGACTCAAGTATCTTTGACATCTTCACTTGAGTATGATGGAATCTTGAATTCAGCATTCTTTCATCCACTTGAGGGAAAACTACATCAGAGGTTGAGTTTTGCCAGGTATTATGCAGCGGAAATCATAATACAACTCAACCTAAGAACACCCTTTTCACCAGATCACCCTCCAAGTCCATACCAAGTTTGAATGTGATTCAATACTGGCACAGATGTCCCATCCACAGGCCAATTGCCAACCTCCAGATACAGGTAGACATCAGTCCTGTCATGAACAGTCCATCCACCTACTTCAAGGGACCATTCAGGGAAATTACAGAACCTTCCACTGGTTCCAACATAACTTCTTGCAATATACCAGAAAGTATCACCCATGGATCTCATCCAGAAGCAGAACAGGATGCCTGCTCTGATACCAATTGAAATTCTGGTGTAGTCAGAATTCAGATGTTCTACTCCAAGTCATGACATCTGATCTAACATTGTAACTAATACAGCAAGATAGTTATTAACCACTAATATGCACACGTTCACAGATGTCACGACATCTCATTCTATGTCACCCTAGAATGGATGAACACCCAGTTCTGTCCATCTGGTACAAAGGCACAGCAGAGATCAAACATAGCACTTACTTCTGTTGAGCCTGCATAGTTATCAGCATGATGTCTCAACATTGATTTGAACATCAGCTGTTACAGCATTACAGTTTGACCTTATTTTATAACCGACAGAGTTATAACGTGCAGAAGGTAAAAACACAAGTAATTGTTAACCCAGTTCGGTGCAACATCACCTACGTCTGGGGGCTACCAAGCCAGGAAGAAGATCCACTATCAGTAGTATTAATTCAAAGCTAAACTCACCCGTTTACAACTCTTCACTTAATCCCTACCCAATGCAATCTATACCTAGGAACTCCTAGATAGAAACCTCCATTTTCCATTCCTATCACTACAATCACAATGTAATGGTAAACAACTTGAACTTGCTTCACAGCTTCATTCAAGACCATAATCACTCTTGCCTACAGGCTTTGAGTTACAAATACTCTCAGCTTTGAACACTGAGAAACACATGGTAACCTTCCCACAGATTGGGAGGTTTACCTTACACACACCCCTAAAAATTCATTCTAAGAGGCTTACAAATACTAGGTTACAAAGTGCTATTTATAACCTAATCACCCAACTGGATTTGGGCCTTCAGAAAATCGCAGCAACTTGTTCTTTGCTGTTACAAAGTCAGCAGAAACTTTCTGCTACAAACAAGGTCTTCAATCCTAAAATCTCTCCATATATATCTCCTTATTTTGAGCCTATATATATTCCAAGACCTCCACAAATAATGCCACATAGGATTCTAACTAATTTCCAGATATTAGTGTGCTAACAATTAGGCTATTTGTTAGGTTCCTTAATTGTAGCTTGGTTGTTGGTTTCCTGGATTTTAGCCTGAGAAAAATGCTGAAACAGAAAAACTAAACCACCTACAATATAGCATATGCTGTCAGGAATGAATGTCACAACATTCAGCTTAACATCAAGGACCATATGCTAAGTCTGTTTTTCCTGAAAACAGACTGTACATAATTTGCTGAACTGTACAGGACCAACCTGTCCATTCTACAGTAGCAACTTACAATAATAAATGTCAAGGCATCCAATTTGACATTTACACATTTAGCCTTAAGTCAGTTCTGTTTTCCTCTTGAAGAACAGACTCAGAAACATACTGAAGTGTAGCAGAACTCCATTCTGTTTATTGTTCAGTATATGCTGTCAATGATGAATGTCATAACATCCAGTTTGACATTCAGACAGTAGGCCTTATGCCAGGTCTGGTATTTCCTTGATAACCAGACTGGAAATAAACACTGAGTTCTAACAGAACACCAACTGTTCTATTCCTCAGTATTTGCTGACAGGGATGAATGTCACCACATCCAATTTGACATTCAACAAATCCTGTATTAGCTAATCCTGCAGTAAACTACTCAAGTGTGTCATGACATCAGTCATGACATCAGAGTACAGTTAGATATTCTAACCTACAATGCAGTCACACCTTCACACCATGTCATGACATCAGTCAAGACATTAGAATCCAGCTAGTGTTTTACCATACAATGCAGCCAATTAAACACCTACAAACTCCCCCTTTGGCAAATTTTTGGCTAAAACACTTTGATCCCCATAACAGAGTTCATAGCAGCGGAATCACACATCTAGCAGGAAATAAACCTAGCTAATACACTCAGAGTGGCAGCACACTCACATACATGGAAGTTAAATAAAAACTTCACAAAGCAGCACACATACAGAGGAGCAGAAGTTAAATACAAAACTTCAACACACATCAGCTGCAGGGGAGGGAATCTTGAATCTGTCATGAATATCTGTTTTAACACAATAATCTGTTGTCCTGGGGTATCACCTGTTTACTCCCCCTTTTTGTCAAAAATGTTGCCAAAGCAACACTTTAAATTACAGACCACAGAAAAAAACAGAATCACACACAAATGACAGAATTACAGACTTGGTTTTGCCTCACAGTTTCAACCAAGTTAGCACCCACTTGATCTTTACAATAGGTACAGCCATATCAGATTCCAAGACTTTGAGTCTGACATCTTGATCCACTCCTGCATGAACACTTTCTTGAACTCCAGCAGGCACATAAGATATCTTATGTTAAGACATCACATATGACATCTTGTGAATACTCTGTCCTTTTTGTTAACAAGGCAAACTATCAGCAGTTTAAACCACATAATAGTAGTTTAATCAGCAGCAGGAGCAAAAACAATTACTAGTTATGGCTACTAGTAATACACACATGCACAAGGGTACTTCTCCTCCCCCTAAATCTTTGCAACAATCAGAATTACTAGTTATGGATGCAACTAGTAAGACACACAAATGTACACTGCACAAGGGTACTTCTTCTCCCCCTAAATCTGTGCATTCATCAAATAACAGCTGCTGTAACTCCAGCACCTGTACCAGCCAGAATGTCCTACTGGCATCTGCTTCCATATTTCCTTATGACTGTAAGTTTCATAAGGAAATAAAAATATTGTCCAAGGCAATGTCATGACATCCGGTCAGACATTCTTCTGCTCACTCAGCCTTGACACATACCACATCATCCCACTAGCTAACAGGTTTCCAAACCTTGTTATCTGAGAACACATAGACCACAAGCTTGATGATTACTTGCAGTGCAAGGACAGAACTCCCCCTGTCATGAACAACCTACTCTCCTCTTGAAACTGGGAGATCACACATGATCATATCCAACATCCCAAGGTTGGACCTTCACATACTTCCTGATTCAAAGAGAACCCAGACCACTTGATGAATGGAAAACATAAGACGCATCTTCATGTCTTCAAGAGCACACCCTCTGTTCAACCCTCTTGGCTGAACACATCCACACTCTGTGTCAATCTCTCTTCTAACCAGAACAGAAAACCACTTCACAAAATGTTCTAACATTAGTTAGGACATCCTCACAACATAACAGGGACCAGCAACTGAGAGTCTTCAAATATTGCTGAGTCACCAGCTTGATCAAGAAGAACTCAGACATAAATTGGGACATATACATTTTCATCCCATTACAAGAGATACTCTTCCATAGATAGCTCAGAACTCCTACCACAAGCTCCAAGAGATGAATAGAAAACACCTCCTTTAGTCTTCAACTTACTACTTTTCTGCTCAAAAGTAATTTGTCTCAGACTTTCCTCAAGAATAATCAGCTGCCATATGTGGATTATCTTGATTCTTCGAATTCACTTCTGAGATAGACCAACTGCCACTGGTTGATTACCTCCTTCATGAATCCTCATATGAAAAAGTCAAATGCTGCTTTTTGACCTCCCCAAGTTTATCAGACTTCTCCCAAAGATATTCCGATCTTCCAAGTGAGATTTGAACTTCAAGTTACATGTTAAACAAAGCTTAGGGTCTCTAAGACATGAACATGTAACATCTTCTCCAACCAGCAACTCCTAAGAACTGCAATGAGAACGATCCTTTTGAAGTACCCAATCTACAACTCAGTAGACCCTTCTGTCTTAAGTTGATGTGCCACTTCACCAACTAAGAATCTGATGTTAAACCAAATGTCACAACATTGTGTTTAGACATCTAGCTGTTGAATTCAGCTCCTTCTTCTGCCACTTGAAAGAACTTCCTCCCTTCACAGAACAAGAGTTAAATGTTCTCATAGACTTGATTGAGGAACCAAGTTTGAGTAAACAACCTCCATCCTGCAGGTTTGCAGTTAAGTCATCCAAGTTCACACCTTGATGAATCCCTGCTTCTTCTCCAAAGACATCAGACACTCTGGTGCATGAGTCTTCAGAAGGACCAGTTAGAGACTAACCCTTCAGCTATACCAAGGATTCCACGTCCTAAGGCAAGGCTATTTCCATGATGTCAAGAATGCTGCCACTTGTTCTTGACTCCACAGTGTGCATAAGCTAATGCACTTCCTTACCTAGATCAGAAATAAACTGATCCAAGTAACCACCATCAATACTATGATGTCTTCTTCTTCTTGTACATACCAAGGCTGAACATGTTTCTTGCCAGGAAACCTTTTCAGAGATCATATGCTTTTGCTGCCACCAAAGAGATAGGCTATAAGCCAATGTACTATCCTTCCTGTGATTCTGCACAGGTTCTTGAAGAAGAGATGTTCCAACATCTTCAAGAACATCAGATATCTTGAGCTCCAAGGATAATCAATTACATACTTGTACTTGGCACAAGCTGACATTGATTTTAAATCCTTTCCCAATATTCCTTTCAGATACTTCCACCATAAGACTACTTTGAACATACTCTTCTAGTGTCAACATCTTTTGCTAGCAAGCACTTCAACGGTTTTGAAAACCTTCTCATATTAAATTCACCCTTAGGAATGAGAGAGATGAATTCTTCCTTGCAAGTGTGTCACACAACCACCAGAACCCATGTGACACAGATCAACAGCCAACCAGACTTTAGGCTGACCAAATGTGAGGAGGTTAACCAAAACTCCCCCTCAAATTAACAATCATGGAAACTTCACACCAATCTCCATGCATTGTACAGATATGTCTCAACATGACATACACCATTCCTACCCGTGGCACCTACCTCTATGAGTTGTACCTAGACTTACTCCAATCACGCCAATCAGACTTCAGCTGATCATGAGTACTAGTGAAAGACAACAACACTAGTTCATAGTAGATATGCATTGCCAGAGCATACTACCTCAACCAACCTCTGAATCTTCATATTCTCACTCCTTGAAAGAACTGTCACTTCTGATCGTGGTGTTTGAATAACAAGATTCATGGTCCCAATACTCTTGAATGGAATAGCAGTCAGGTTGCCCTATTATTGACTTCTATCATCCAGGGGACATGTCTTCTGGTACACTATAGTACTTCAGAAACCAACTGCCCAACCCTGATCAATCTACAGGGATAAGGCACACAGCGGGGATTGCACCGTGTCACTTTTCAACCAGCTCCACTTCTAGAGATCCAACTTCTAAAAGTGACCTTCTTTAGCATACACACAGTTGACCCTATCCTAGTCAACTTAGTTCACACAGATGTCTCCTCTTCCAGGTCAGGAGTAGGTTTCAAACCAAGGTATTCCTTTGTTTGACTCCTAAAACCATCTGCTCTTCAACCAGTAGTTGCATACTTGTTGAACAACATGTTCTAACATCACATATAACATCAGTTTAACCTCCCTGAAGCAGGCCCTCCTTGAAAGCCTTCAAGGTTTTCATATCCACTGACCAGGAGAGTACAAGAATCAGTGATCAGGTGATTCTTACCAAGAAGAGTGGACTTGATGGGACTCAAGTATCTTTGACATCTTCACTTGAGTATGATGGAATCTTGAATTCAGCATTCTTTCATCCACTTGAGGGAAAACTACATCAGAGGTTGAGTTTTGCCAGGTATTATGCAGCGGAAATCATAATACAACTCAACCTAAGAACACCCTTTTCACCAGATCACCCTCCAAGTCCATACCAAGTTTGAATGTGATTCAATACTGGCACAGATGTCCCATCCACAGGCCAATTGCCAACCTCCAGATACAGGTAGACATCAGTCCTGTCATGAACAGTCCATCCACCTACTTCAAGGGACCATTCAGGGAAATTACAGAACCTTCCACTGGTTCCAACATAACTTCTTGCAATATACCAGAAAGTATCACCCATGGATCTCATCCAGAAGCAGAACAGGATGCCTGCTCTGATACCAATTGAAATTCTGGTGTAGTCAGAATTCAGATGTTCTACTCCAAGTCATGACATCTGATCTAACATTGTAACTAATACAGCAAGATAGTTATTAACCACTAATATGCACACGTTCACAGATGTCACGACATCTCATTCTATGTCACCCTAGAATGGATGAACACCCAGTTCTGTCCATCTGGTACAAAGGCACAGCAGAGATCAAACATAGCACTTACTTCTGTTGAGCCTGCATAGTTATCAGCATGATGTCTCAACATTGATTTGAACATCAGCTGTTACAGCATTACAGTTTGACCTTATTTTATAACCGACAGAGTTATAACGTGCAGAAGGTAAAAACACAAGTAATTGTTAACCCAGTTCGGTGCAACATCACCTACGTCTGGGGGCTACCAAGCCAGGAAGAAGATCCACTATCAGTAGTATTAATTCAAAGCTAAACTCACCCGTTTACAACTCTTCACTTAATCCCTACCCAATGCAATCTATACCTAGGAACTCCTAGATAGAAACCTCCATTTTCCATTCCTATCACTACAATCACAATGTAATGGTAAACAACTTGAACTTGCTTCACAGCTTCATTCAAGACCATAATCACTCTTGCCTACAGGCTTTGAGTTACAAATACTCTCAGCTTTGAACACTGAGAAACACATGGTAACCTTCCCACAGATTGGGAGGTTTACCTTACACACACCCCTAAAAATTCATTCTAAGAGGCTTACAAATACTAGGTTACAAAGTGCTATTTATAACCTAATCACCCAACTGGATTTGGGCCTTCAGAAAATCGCAGCAACTTGTTCTTTGCTGTTACAAAGTCAGCAGAAACTTTCTGCTACAAACAAGGTCTTCAATCCTAAAATCTCTCCATATATATCTCCTTATTTTGAGCCTATATATATTCCAAGACCTCCACAAATAATGCCACATAGGATTCTAACTAATTTCCAGATATTAGTGTGCTAACAATTAGGCTATTTGTTAGGTTCCTTAATTGTAGCTTGGTTGTTGGTTTCCTGGATTTTAGCCTGAGAAAAATGCTGAAACAGAAAAACTAAACCACCTACAATATAGCATATGCTGTCAGGAATGAATGTCACAACATTCAGCTTAACATCAAGGACCATATGCTAAGTCTGTTTTTCCTGAAAACAGACTGTACATAATTTGCTGAACTGTACAGGACCAACCTGTCCATTCTACAGTAGCAACTTACAATAATAAATGTCAAGGCATCCAATTTGACATTTACACATTTAGCCTTAAGTCAGTTCTGTTTTCCTCTTGAAGAACAGACTCAGAAACATACTGAAGTGTAGCAGAACTCCATTCTGTTTATTGTTCAGTATATGCTGTCAATGATGAATGTCATAACATCCAGTTTGACATTCAGACAGTAGGCCTTATGCCAGGTCTGGTATTTCCTTGATAACCAGACTGGAAATAAACACTGAGTTCTAACAGAACACCAACTGTTCTATTCCTCAGTATTTGCTGACAGGGATGAATGTCACCACATCCAATTTGACATTCAACAAATCCTGTATTAGCTAATCCTGCAGTAAACTACTCAAGTGTGTCATGACATCAGTCATGACATCAGAGTACAGTTAGATATTCTAACCTACAATGCAGTCACACCTTCACACCATGTCATGACATCAGTCAAGACATTAGAATCCAGCTAGTGTTTTACCATACAATGCAGCCAATTAAACACCTACAAACTCCCCCTTTGGCAAATTTTTGGCTAAAACACTTTGATCCCCATAACAGAGTTCATAGCAGCGGAATCACACATCTAGCAGGAAATAAACCTAGCTAATACACTCAGAGTGGCAGCACACTCACATACATGGAAGTTAAATAAAAACTTCACAAAGCAGCACACATACAGAGGAGCAGAAGTTAAATACAAAACTTCAACACACATCAGCTGCAGGGGAGGGAATCTTGAATCTGTCATGAATATCTGTTTTAACACAATAATCTGTTGTCCTGGGGTATCACCTGTTTACTCCCCCTTTTTGTCAAAAATGTTGCCAAAGCAACACTTTAAATTACAGACCACAGAAAAAAACAGAATCACACACAAATGACAGAATTACAGACTTGGTTTTGCCTCACAGTTTCAACCAAGTTAGCACCCACTTGATCTTTACAATAGGTACAGCCATATCAGATTCCAAGACTTTGAGTCTGACATCTTGATCCACTCCTGCATGAACACTTTCTTGAACTCCAGCAGGCACATAAGATATCTTATGTTAAGACATCACATATGACATCTTGTGAATACTCTGTCCTTTTTGTTAACAAGGCAAACTATCAGCAGTTTAAACCACATAATAGTAGTTTAATCAGCAGCAGGAGCAAAAACAATTACTAGTTATGGCTACTAGTAATACACACATGCACAAGGGTACTTCTCCTCCCCCTAAATCTTTGCAACAATCAGAATTACTAGTTATGGATGCAACTAGTAAGACACACAAATGTACACTGCACAAGGGTACTTCTTCTCCCCCTAAATCTGTGCATTCATCAAATAACAGCTGCTGTAACTCCAGCACCTGTACCAGCCAGAATGTCCTACTGGCATCTGCTTCCATATTTCCTTATGACTGTAAGTTTCATAAGGAAATAAAAATATTGTCCAAGGCAATGTCATGACATCCGGTCAGACATTCTTCTGCTCACTCAGCCTTGACACATACCACATCATCCCACTAGCTAACAGGTTTCCAAACCTTGTTATCTGAGAACACATAGACCACAAGCTTGATGATTACTTGCAGTGCAAGGACAGAACTCCCCCTGTCATGAACAACCTACTCTCCTCTTGAAACTGGGAGATCACACATGATCATATCCAACATCCCAAGGTTGGACCTTCACATACTTCCTGATTCAAAGAGAACCCAGACCACTTGATGAATGGAAAACATAAGACGCATCTTCATGTCTTCAAGAGCACACCCTCTGTTCAACCCTCTTGGCTGAACACATCCACACTCTGTGTCAATCTCTCTTCTAACCAGAACAGAAAACCACTTCACAAAATGTTCTAACATTAGTTAGGACATCCTCACAACATAACAGGGACCAGCAACTGAGAGTCTTCAAATATTGCTGAGTCACCAGCTTGATCAAGAAGAACTCAGACATAAATTGGGACATATACATTTTCATCCCATTACAAGAGATACTCTTCCATAGATAGCTCAGAACTCCTACCACAAGCTCCAAGAGATGAATAGAAAACACCTCCTTTAGTCTTCAACTTACTACTTTTCTGCTCAAAAGTAATTTGTCTCAGACTTTCCTCAAGAATAATCAGCTGCCATATGTGGATTATCTTGATTCTTCGAATTCACTTCTGAGATAGACCAACTGCCACTGGTTGATTACCTCCTTCATGAATCCTCATATGAAAAAGTCAAATGCTGCTTTTTGACCTCCCCAAGTTTATCAGACTTCTCCCAAAGATATTCTGATCTTCCAAGTGAGATTTGAACTTCAAGTTACATGTTAAACAAAGCTTAGGGTCTCTAAGACATGAACATGTAACATCTTCTCCAACCAGCAACTCCTAAGAACTGCAATGAGAACGATCCTTTTGAAGTACCCAATCTACAACTCAGTAGACCCTTCTGTCTTAAGTTGATGTGCCACTTCACCAACTAAGAATCTGATGTTAAACCAAATGTCACAACATTGTGTTTAGACATCTAGCTGTTGAATTCAGCTCCTTCTTCTGCCACTTGAAAGAACTTCCTCCCTTCACAGAACAAGAGTTAAATGTTCTCATAGACTTGATTGAGGAACCAAGTTTGAGTAAACAACCTCCATCCTGCAGGTTTGCAGTTAAGTCATCCAAGTTCACACCTTGATGAATCCCTGCTTCTTCTCCAAAGACATCAGACACTCTGGTGCATGAGTCTTCAGAAGGACCAGTTAGAGACTAACCCTTCAGCTATACCAAGGATTCCACGTCCTAAGGCAAGGCTATTTCCATGATGTCAAGAATGCTGCCACTTGTTCTTGACTCCACAGTGTGCATAAGCTAATGCACTTCCTTACCTAGATCAGAAATAAACTGATCCAAGTAACCACCATCAATACTATGATGTCTTCTTCTTCTTGTACATACCAAGGCTGAACATGTTTCTTGCCAGGAAACCTTTTCAGAGATCATATGCTTTTGCTGCCACCAAAGAGATAGGCCATAAGCCAATGTACTATCCTTCCTGTGATTCTGCACAGGTTCTTGAAGAAGAGATGTTCCAACATCTTCAAGAACATCAGATATCTTGAGCTCCAAGGATAATCAATTACATACTTGTACTTGGCACAAGCTGACATTGATTTTAAATCCTTTCCCAATATTCCTTTCAGATACTTCCACCATAAGACTACTTTGAACATACTCTTCTAGTGTCAACATCTTTTGCTAGCAAGCACTTCAACGGTTTTGAAAACCTTCTCATATTAAATTCACCCTTAGGAATGAGAGAGATGAATTCTTCCTTGCAAGTGTGTCACACAACCACCAGAACCCATGTGACACAGATCAACAGCCAACCAGACTTTAGGCTGACCAAATGTGAGGAGGTTAACCAAAACTCCCCCTCAAATTAACAATCATGGAAACTTCACACCAATCTCCATGCATTGTACAGATATGTCTCAACATGACATACACCATTCCTACCCGTGGCACCTACCTCTATGAGTTGTACCTAGACTTACTCCAATCACGCCAATCAGACTTCAGCTGATCATGAGTACTAGTGAAAGACAACAACACTAGTTCATAGTAGATATGCATTGCCAGAGCATACTACCTCAACCAACCTCTGAATCTTCATATTCTCACTCCTTGAAAGAACTGTCACTTCTGATCGTGGTGTTTGAATAACAAGATTCATGGTCCCAATACTCTTGAATGGAATAGCAGTCAGGTTGCCCTATTATTGACTTCTATCATCCAGGGGACATGTCTTCTGGTACACTATATTACTTCAGAAACCAACTGCCCAACCCTGATCAATCTACAGGGATAAGGCACACAGCGGGGATTGCACCGTGTCACTTTTCAACCAGCTCCACTTCTAGAGATCCAACTTCTAAAAGTGACCTTCTTTAGCATACACACAGTTGACCCTATCCTAGTCAACTTAGTTCACACAGATGTCTCCTCTTCCAGGTCAGGAGTAGGTTTCAAACCAAAGTATTCCTTTGTTTGACTCCTAAAACCATCTGCTCTTCAACCAGTAGTTGCATACTTGTTGAACAACATGTTCTAACATCACATATAACATCAGTTTAACCTCCCTGAAGCAGGCCCTCCTTGAAAGCCTTCAAGGTTTTCATATCCACTGACCAGGAGAGTACAAGAATCAGTGATCAGGTGATTCTTACCAAGAAGAGTGGACTTGATGGGACTCAAGTATCTTTGACATCTTCACTTGAGTATGATGGAATCTTGAATTCAGCATTCTTTCATCCACTTGAGGGAAAACTACATCAGAGGTTGAGTTTTGCCAGGTATTATGCAGCGGAAATCATAATACAACTCAACCTAAGAACACCCTTTTCACCAGATCACCCTCCAAGTCCATACCAAGTTTGAATGTGATTCAATACTGGCACAGATGTCCCATCCACAGGCCAATTGCCAACCTCCAGATACAGGTAGACATCAGTCCTGTCATGAACAGTCCATCCACCTACTTCAAGGGACCATTCAGGGAAATTACAGAACCTTCCACTGGTTCCAACATAACTTCTTGCAATATACCAGAAAGTATCACCCATGGATCTCATCCAGAAGCAGAACAGGATGCCTGCTCTGATACCAATTGAAATTCTGGTGTAGTCAGAATTCAGATGTTCTACTCCAAGTCATGACATCTGATCTAACATTGTAACTAATACAGCAAGATAGTTATTAACCACTAATATGCACACGTTCACAGATGTCACGACATCTCATTCTATGTCACCCTAGAATGGATGAACACCCAGTTCTGTCCATCTGGTACAAAGGCACAGCAGAGATCAAACATAGCACTTACTTCTGTTGAGCCTGCATAGTTATCAGCATGATGTCTCAACATTGATTTGAACATCAGCTGTTACAGCATTACAGTTTGACCTTATTTTATAACCGACAGAGTTATAACGTGCAGAAGGTAAAAACACAAGTAATTGTTAACCCAGTTCGGTGCAACATCACCTACGTCTGGGGGCTACCAAGCCAGGAAGAAGATCCACTATCAGTAGTATTAATTCAAAGCTAAACTCACCCGTTTACAACTCTTCACTTAATCCCTACCCAATGCAATCTATACCTAGGAACTCCTAGATAGAAACCTCCATTTTCCATTCCTATCACTACAATCACAATGTAATGGTAAACAACTTGAACTTGCTTCACAGCTTCATTCAAGACCATAATCACTCTTGCCTACAGGCTTTGAGTTACAAATACTCTCAGCTTTGAACACTGAGAAACACATGGTAACCTTCCCACAGATTGGGAGGTTTACCTTACACACACCCCTAAAAATTCATTCTAAGAGGCTTACAAATACTAGGTTACAAAGTGCTATTTATAACCTAATCACCCAACTGGATTTGGGCCTTCAGAAAATCGCAGCAACTTGTTCTTTGCTGTTACAAAGTCAGCAGAAACTTTCTGCTACAAACAAGGTCTTCAATCCTAAAATCTCTCCATATATATCTCCTTATTTTGAGCCTATATATATTCCAAGACCTCCACAAATAATGCCACATAGGATTCTAACTAATTTCCAGATATTAGTGTGCTAACAATTAGGCTATTTGTTAGGTTCCTTAATTGTAGCTTGGTTGTTGGTTTCCTGGATTTTAGCCTGAGAAAAATGCTGAAACAGAAAAACTAAACCACCTACAATATAGCATATGCTGTCAGGAATGAATGTCACAACATTCAGCTTAACATCAAGGACCATATGCTAAGTCTGTTTTTCCTGAAAACAGACTGTACATAATTTGCTGAACTGTACAGGACCAACCTGTCCATTCTACAGTAGCAACTTACAATAATAAATGTCAAGGCATCCAATTTGACATTTACACATTTAGCCTTAAGTCAGTTCTGTTTTCCTCTTGAAGAACAGACTCAGAAACATACTGAAGTGTAGCAGAACTCCACTCTGTTTATTGTTCAGTATATGCTGTCAATGATGAATGTCATAACATCCAGTTTGACATTCAGACAGTAGGCCTTATGCCAGGTCTGGTATTTCCTTGATAACCAGACTGGAAATAAACACTGAGTTCTAACAGAACACCAACTGTTCTATTCCTCAGTATTTGCTGACAGGGATGAATGTCACCACATCCAATTTGACATTCAACAAATCATGTATTAGCTAATCCTGCAGTAAACTACTCAAGTGTGTCATGACATCAGTCATGACATCAGAGTACAGTTAGATATTCTAACCTACAATGCAGTCACACCTTCACACCATGTCATGACATCAGTCAAGACATTAGAATCCAGCTAGTGTTTTACCATACAATGCAGCCAATTAAACACCTACAAATATCTTTTCTACTGCTGAAATCAAAGAACGTCTAACGAAGGCCTTTTCATCTTTACAGGAAAATGTCCATAAGGGTAAGCTTACTCACTCTGAAGAAATCCAAGCATTCCAAAAGTACTTTGAAACTGTCTATGACCCAACGAACCTTGTTGGAACCGTTTGTGATGCAGCGCCAATTTTAAAAGAAAAAATTGAAAAGCAAATTGCCAAAAGAAAATCTCTCAAAGTTGTAAAACCTGAATTGAAATATGATTTGGCCTTTGAGTGCGAACCACCCAAATTTCCAAATTTACCCAGTGCAGATATTGCTTTGTCATTTTCCCCCTTACCCAAACTGGTTCACATGTGGGAACATTTTTAACATACTAAAAAATGACCAACGAAAACCTGCTAAAAGAGTAGTTGCAACCAAACATACCTTAGACAGTTTCAAAGGCTTTCTTCACTTCGACTTAGCTGCAGTGAGAATTACTTCTCCGACATGTGAAGGTGTGGAATGTTTGGATTTCTTGGTTTTACAACTCCCTTTCGTCTTTTTGCCAATCTTTTAAACATTTGCATGTTTCGAATAACTCACATCCTTCTTTAGCTGTCAAAAGGAAGGTGGCGAAGAAAGAGAAGCCTGTGGCGAAGGCTAGTTCGAATACTGCTTCTAAGCCAACTACCTCTTCAAGCCAGGGAGTGCCTTCTGGTGCTGCTCCAGAAAAAACGAAGAAGAGTTCAAATGTATTACATTAAATAACTTCTTTATCTCTTTCGTATTTTTCTAACTATTTATAATTTTCTTTTTCAGGGTAGTGGCAAGCCTCCTTTGACGCCCAAGAAAAGAAAAGTCTCCACTGCTATGGTAATTCTTGTCGAAGACGATGTAGAAGATACTCCTCCAACTCCACTTAAGAAAAAGCAGAAGAAGAATAAGGCAACATTTGCCCCTTCCCAAACAAATAAACAACAAGGTGTCGAAACCAACATTCTCCCTCCTCTTCCAAAGGAAACTCCATCCCAGCCCTCTGGTGGCGCAGCGCTGGAGCACATTGGGAGCAATGCTTCTGACCCTGAGGCTCAATAGGTAGACTTCGACCTTGAGTGTTTTATCTTTCGACCAACTCATACTTTACTCTAACACTTTGTTTTCAGGACAAACCCGCCACTCCCCTCATTTCTACCGCTAATCAGAGTGATCCTTCGAGCGGCATGAATCCATCTCCTCCTCTGACAATCAGCGGTGTTGTCCAAAACAAAGGATCTTCGACTGGAGCCCAAAATCTCGAAGCAGATAACGCCCAGAACGAACAAGAAACCTCTTCTCCTGGTGAAGATGGTAAAGAAGATTCGAAGCACGTTGACGAGAAGGACTCAACAGAGAAAGAAGACTCTGAGGACACTCCCAGTAATTCTCCTGCAAGAGTTACGTTCCCTTCAGATGATGTTGATGAGGATGATCAGGATTCTGATGAGGTTGAGGGGTATTTTCAGGAAGATGAAGAAATTAATGTGGGAGAAGCTGATCCTGAAGGAAATCAAACTGGAACTGGTGATGCCAACGTCGACACGGTCCCAAATCCAATTAAAGTTCGACCATCCATCACCCAGACTTCGCCTATATCACTTACTGAGGTGGAGAAAAAAGATTTAAAACAAAATGATCCCCTCAAGTATGTAAGTTTAATGATGGCTCAAAGAGAATCTTCTTCAGAGCAAAGCATTTCTGGAGCTTCGACCCATTCTGGTGCTAGTGCAAACGAAGCATCACATGACGAAATCCTTCAGCAGGTGAAGAAGGCAGTTTTTGATGTAGATCTCTTTGAAGAATTAAGGAATAATGTGGGAGCGAGCTTTGGCATAAAGAAGTTGATAAGCAAGATTAACATCACTGCTTGCCCCACTAATATAGGTGAAGCCCTTATCGACATTCAGAACCTCATTGACCAAGTTTGTGTTGAATACCATAGGGAGGTGGATGCCAAATCCAAGCTTCTATCAACTGAAAAAGCTCAAGCCACTGAGTTTGACAATGCCCTTCGAACTTCACAAGCTTCTGAGGAGTTAGCCGCTTCTAGAAAATCAGCCCAAGTAGAATTCGACACTTATACTGCTTCGATACGACTTTGGGAATCTCACATTACAGAATTGCAGAAGAAGATTTCTGATGCTAAGGCGAAGCAGGCTGCTATCCAAGGCTTGGATAATACTGAAGCTGATGATCTGGCGAAGCAGAGCGTAGATCACGTCGAAAAGGCTACTGCTATGAATGGAGATATTGCACGCCTCAGAGGGGTTCAAGCGGCTGTTCAGTACAAGATTGGCTTGGCGAAGAAAAAGTATGATCGGATGAGGGCCATTATTCCTTTTTGATTTCCTCCTGTATTTGTTCTATTCGACTCTTGTTTATCTGTAGTTTGATTAAGACGAAAGCCATTTTGGCAAATATTTGGAGTTTAAATATCTTCACCATTTTGGCCAAGATAGTTCTTTGCTTACTATGTTGTTATGATTTTAACTTCGTGCATAAATGGTTTATACTTCTTTAAGTATTTCCCATTTACTTTTAGGATTCTTCGATCCTCTGTTAATTCTTCTATTTCGTATGCATTATTTGAAAAGGCTTTTAGAATTCGAAAAGGTCCTTCCCAATGTGGAGACCATTTTCCTAATGCTTTATTCTTTCGATCCATAGGTAATATAACCTTCCAAACTAAATCATTCATAGTGAAGGTTTTACCTTTGACCCTCTTATTGTATGCCCTTGCTACCCTATCCTTATGTCTTTTTAATACTTCTAACGCATGCAACCTTTCTTCGTCCAAATCCACCAGCTCATTTATCTTCATTTCCTAGTATAAGTTAGATGGAATTTCTTCTTGTCTTTGGATTCTCACTGATTGCAAGTAGATTTCGACAGGTAATACTGCATCATGTCCAAATGTAAGCTGGAAAGGTGTAGTGTTAGTAGCTTCTTTAGGGGAGGTTCGACAAGCCCAAAGTGCTTGATCTAAAGTTTTGTGCCAATTTTTTGGCTTCTTCCCTACATGCTTTTTGATTAAACCAATTATTACTTTATTGGTTGCTTCGACTTGCCCATTGGCTTGAGCATAATAGGGTGTGGATGTTAATAGTTTGAAACCCATCTCCTTTGCAAAATCTTGCATCTTTCGACCAGTAAAAACTGATCCTTGATCTATTGTTATACTTTCTGGGATTCCAAATCTATATAATATTTGCCTTTGAATGAATTCGATAACAGTTTCTTGATCCACATTTACTAAAGGTACTTCTTCGACCCATTTAGTGAAATAGTCAATTCCTACGAGTATGTACCTTTGACCTTTGGATGAATTGGGTCTAATTTCCCCAATTAGATCTAATGCCCATCCTCTGAAAGGCCAAGGCTTAATAATTGTATGAAGCTCACTTGCAGGAGCATGTTGAATTCCTGCATGTATTTGACATTCTTGGCAACCCTTAGCAAACTCTATACAATCTTTTAACATGGTGGGCCAATACATTCCATATCTGAAAAGCAACCATTTCATCTTATGGCCTGCCTGGTGTGCTCCACAGGCTCCACTATGTACACTAGATAATACCAAGTAAGCTTTGTTTTCTCCTAAACATTTCAACAGGATCCCCTCAGGGGTTTTCTTGAATAATTCATTCCCCATCAAAACATAAGATAAAGCCCTGTACTTGGTTTTTCTTTCTATATCTATTGAAGGATCCTTAAGATAATTAATAATTGGATTCCTCCAGTTTGTATCTATTAAGATATCAATGGCCAGTACTTCAAACTCCTCTTTGTTAGCATATCCTAACCGAGTGCTTTCCAAATCTGTCGGAGACAATCTGGCAGTCATTGCCTTTCCTCTTACTTCGACAAGTTCTTCTAGCTTCTCTTTTGAAATTCTATACCCTGAAGTTATTTGTGCTAAGTCATTAGCTTCTTGGTTTTTTATTCTAGGGACATGTTTTATGTCGATATATTCGAATTTTTTGAGTAACCTATTTGCAATGACGAAGTACATAATCAAGTTTTCTTTTATACATTTGTACTCCTTCGTCAGTTGCTTGATTACTAATTCTGAGTCTCCTTTAATTTCGACCCTAGTTGCCCTCAATTCCAACAAAGCCTCAAGTCCTGCAATAAGGGCTTCATATTCTGCTTCGTTGTTAGAACAAAGGGGACCTTCAATTCTATATTTGAGTTTTGTTGGAATTACGTCAAGAGAAATTAACATGACCTCACCCCTACTTCCATCCTTATGAGTGGAACCGTCGAAGAATAATCTCCAAGGTTTCAACTCAACTTGAAGTTGAGGATTTTCGACCACTGCATGGTCTATAATAAAGTCTGATACTATTTGTCCCTTCATTGCCCTTAAGGGCATAAAGGTTAAAGAGTATTCAGTGAGTG
Organism: Lathyrus oleraceus; assembly: GCF_024323335.1. Taxonomy (NCBI): domain Eukaryota; kingdom Viridiplantae; phylum Streptophyta; class Magnoliopsida; order Fabales; family Fabaceae; genus Lathyrus; species Lathyrus oleraceus. The sequence goes on from NC_066584.1 coordinate 58,959,682, forward strand.
CTAAAGTCCATTTGCCAATTCGACTGTGCATTATTGGCTTAGATAACATATACTTGATGACATCAAAATGTGAAGAGACGTATAAATCAATAGGTTTTATATAATACTTGAGTTTAGTACAAGAGAAATGCAAACAAAGACATAGCTTTTCTAGTAAAGTGTATCTAGTTTCTGCATCATTTAAAACCCTACTAAGATAATAAATGGCTCTTTCGACGCCATCTTCATTCTCTTGTGCCAACATGCTACCTATGGTAGTGTCGGAAGCTGATATATAGAGTCTCATAGGCTTCTTTCCACATGGTGGTGCCAAGATAGGAGGATTCGTCAAATAATGTTTGATCTTGTCGAGTGCCTTTTGATGTTCGTCATTCCATTCGAACTTCCCTTGTTTCAAGCGTAGGAGGGGAGAGAAGGCTTGAGTTCGACCACTTAAGTTTGAGATAAATCTTCTTAGGAAGTTTATCTTTCCTAATAATGATTGCAATTCTTTCTTGGTTGATGGTGCTTTGGTCTCCATAATAGCCTTCATCTTATTCTGATTGATTTCTATCCCCTTTTTATGGACCACAAAGCCCAGAAAATCTCCAGCCTACACAAAGAATGCACACTTAAGAGGATTCATTTTAAGCCATGTTTTCTCATTCTTTCGAATGATTGGCTGAGATGGGTTAGATGATCTTCATCTGACGTAGATTTTATCACAATGTCATCTATGTACACTTGCATAAATGTCTCTATATAATCATGGAATATAGAATTCATTGCTCGCTGAAATGTTGCCCCAGCGTTTTTTAGGCAAAAGGGCATAACTATCCACTCATAAGTGCCTATTGCCCCTGGACATCGAAAGGCTGTTTTAGAAACATCCTCTTCTGCAATGAAAATCTGGTTATAGCCAGAATATCCATCAAGCATGCTGAGATATTCATAGCCTAAAGCTAAGTCAACCAACATCTCTGCCACAGGCATTGGATACTCATCTTTAGGAGTTGCTGCATTTAGATCACGAAAATCTATACACACTCGCAAAGAGCCATTTTTCTTGATAACATGAACTATATTTGCAATCCAATCGACATACCTTGTGGTCCTAATGAAATTGCAACGAAGAAGTCTTTCGACCTCTTTTTTTATCTTTGAGAGGATCTCTGGGGCGAATCTCCTTGGAGTCTGCTTGATGGGCTTCTTGCCATCCTTGATAGGCAGCTTTAATTTGACCAAGTCCCTCTTCAAACCAGGCATCTCGTCATAGTCCCAAGCAAAGAAATCCTCGTTCTGTTAGTTTCAAAGGCTCTTCGTCATAGATGGCATCTAACCTCTGTTCTGTTAGTTTCACAAGCACCTGTTCGTCAGGGGTTTTTGGTTTAGAGTACTCCCCAGGTCCTGTATTATAGATTTCACCATATGTGGCTTTGTCAGCCATGTTTGTAATCTCAGCTTCGAGAGCCGCTTGTCTTTTGTTCTCAGCCATGTAGGCCGAAATCTTTTCGAAAAAAGAAGACTCAGTCATAATACAGGTCTTCATCCCAACCTGTTGGCCGTATTTCAGATGATTCCCCTTCTTCTGGGTCTCCCATAATCTCCCTATCCCACTGAAAGCCATTTGGATGAAGAGTCAAGAAGTACAAAGCATTTTTATTTGGGGCGTAGCCTTCTTCAGCTGGGTGGCATGGTCCTATGTGAGCCAAGTTCCTGTCGAAGTTCTTCTTGTCTACATGGTTTACTTCTGCAGTGAAGTAACTTTGGTCAGCTTCAATATTTTCTACCACACTATCTTCTCTCCAGATGGATATCCTCTGATGTATGGTTGAAGGAATTGCCCCTATTCCATGATTCCATTCTCTTCCTAGTAGTAAGTTGTAATTTGCTTTTGCGGGTATTACCATGAACATTGTTGGTCTTGTGATTGATCCAACAGTCAGATCCGCTTGTATGACACCCAGCGTCTGTCCTATCTTACCCTCATAATTTAACAATACCATGTTGTGAGGTTTGACATCAGTGTCGAACATACCTATCTTCTTTATCATGAATTGGGGCATCAAATTGACTGCTGCTCCTTCGTCCACCAAAACTTTATTCACCCCCACATGTCCAACTTTGGACCTAATGTATAGGGGCTTGAGGTGACTCTGTATCCCTTGGTGAGGTCTTTCAAAAAGAGCGTTTTGCTCTTCGACAGCGTCGCTGTTGAGCATATAGTAACACACTGGCTTATGCTTCGCCATCTCCACAGCATCCGCTTCCTCATTATCTTCAACCTCTATCTCCTGGTTATATTCGTATGGCAGGACTGAGACTACATTGCAATTCATATTAACAAAGACACTTCGTCGGACTCGAAGTCGTCAGTGAGCATTTTCTCTTCTCTTACTTGTTCCTTCTGAACTTTTTGACTTTTGTTTTCATCTGGAAACAACTTCCTTCCTACAGGTGGTTCGGTCGAATTCGTGACATTTGGGGGAACCTTAACGCTGCTGGATTCTCCAATCTCTTTGGGATTCATCTCTCTTTCAGCCTTCCTCAACCTCTGATGTCTTCTCCACTGGGATCTTGACATAGGGTTCTTTCCTTTGTAGTTCTCTAGCCTGATAGCCTCTCTCTTGGATGCCTGGAACTATTTTCTATAAGCCCAAGAGGTTCTTCCTCCATCCTCAAAACTTCTCCATTTTCCTTTCTTCGACCCCGCCTGAGTCCATTTGTCCTCAGGGACTTCTGCTGGTAGTTTAAACATAAATCTTTTCGCCCTTGGGTGAAGGCTGTCTGGCCTCCTAGGTGCTCCCCTCTTGTCGAAGATATACATATTTGGGTTACCTCCATGTCCGTCCCAACCTTGGTTAGATGGGATTCTTTCGAACGCTTCAACTAATTCTCCGTGGTACACTGCCCCACACCTGGGACACATCAAGCATTCTGTTTCGTACTTGTAGCAACGCACAATAAAACCAAGAAGGCTTTCTCTTGGTGTGGGATACACCTTCTGTAATTGGCTCTCCTTCCTCCAGTTTCTCTCAGTCTTTGTTCGTTGCCATCTTTCATAATCCTCAGCCACCCTTCGACATATCCTGATGCTGCACCTTGGGCACAACAACATGTCAGAATTTCTTTTGTGACATCTCCAAAGGTATTCCCGTAGGCTTTCGTTGGCTTTGGGATAGCCAAACTGATCCCTTCTTGCTCCATCTTCAGACATTTCTCCACTTTCTCCATTTCTGGGGGGGGGGGGGGGGTTGTTTCGGATCCACCATGTTGACACCTAGACTAGCGCCATCAGTGATTGAAATTTCCTCGAATTTCTTTCTTAGGCCCTCAGTAGCCTCAGTTGCTTTCCCATTGAGACCTTCAATGGCCCTTGGTTCAACGTTAGCAACCTGTTTACCTTTGACAGAGATTCCAAAGGAAACATCGTTATTTAGGCCATCAGTAACCTACTTTCCATCTAGCGCATGGCCTTCAGTTCCTGTTGCCTTTACAGCCTTCACTTCCCCTACGTTAATCATGTTGATTTCGACAGGTTCAACATAATTTGTATCAGCAATGTTGAGGGGATCAACGTCAACCTTCATCTGGTTTTTTCCTTTGTCAGCGAACTTGAAGCGACCATCCCTAATTGCATTCTGAATAAGATCCCTGAAAAGAAAGCATTGTGAGGTTTTATGGCCTAAAAAATTGTGATATTTACAGAAGCCTCTTTTCTTTCGTTGTTCTAACGGAGGAATTTTGGTATTATGAGGCACTATCATTTGGCCATCTTTTACTAATAAATCGAAGATCTCGTCACATTTGGTAATATCAAATGTGTAAGTCTTTTTAGGAAATCTGTCATTCTTTTCAGTTTCGATAGGGTTCCTGCCATTCGAAGGTGTAAGTAATTTGCAGGCATAAGGTGGTGCTTCTTTTAATTCAGCCAATTCCACTTCGAATTCCTCAAGACCATAAGGGTCATAAGAGATTTCAGACTCTTCGTCTTCGAATTCGACATAAGCAACCCTCTCTTTCTTATAATTCTTATTCGCTCTGTCCTTTTCAGATTTTAAGCGTTCGACCTGTCGAACCCTGTATGCTAATTGGGCCATATCTCTTAGATGATGGGTATCTAACTTTTTCCTGATAGAATAGTCTAAACCTCCAGCGGCCATTTCGACCAACTCGTGTTCAGGCACTATTGTAAAGCATCTAGATTTCAACAAAAGGAACCTATTCAGATAATCATCTATAGGTTCGGTGAATTTTCTTTTGATACTGGCTAATTCCTTAAGACTTATCTTAGTTTGGCCCATGTAGAATTGTTCATGAAACAATCTTTCCAACTGAGGCCAAGCATCTATGGAATTTGGTGGCAAAGTTGTAAACCATGTGAAGGCGTTCTTTGTTAAAGAACTGGGGAAATATTTCATCCTTAGGTTCTCACTGTTTGCCAAATCCCCTGCCTCTATCATGCATCTGGCTATGTGTTCTATAGTGGATTCACTAGTGTCCCCTGAGAATTTGGTGAACTTAGGGATTTTACAACCCCTTGGTAATTCTGTTTGGAGGATATATTCTGATAAAGGAGAGGAATAATTTGGCCGTCGAAGTCCTGTATTCAGGCCATTCTGATCCATGATTCTCTCTATCATACTAGTTAAATCATTTTCCATCATGTTTTCCCGCCTGACCCTATGAATTACTTCGTCTGCATCCTGGTCTCTATTGACCATTATCACTCTCCTAGGTTGTTCTTCAGGGACTTTCCGTCGAATTGGCTGTTGTTCCAATCTTGCCCCTATGACCCTTTCGTCAGGCGCTTGCCTTGGTGGTCGAACCTGATCTGTAGTTGGTTCTTCTCCCTGGATTATAACCTGGTTTGGCCTGCGTTGAACAGAAGACTGTGGAGCGCCTAGGAAATCTGCTATGCGTCCCATATGCGCTGACAGTTGTTGGTATGTTTGGGCATTGTCAGTGTTAGTCCTATTCACATTCTGTATCAGGGGAGAAAAACTGGTATTCATTTCTCTGGCCAGAACTCCTACCATATCATGGTTACTGGCATCCATTTGTTGTCTAAAGGCTGCCTGGTTATTCGTTGTAAGGGTAGGTAATAGGGTGGGGACTCCTTGTGATTGGGTATTTCGACCTACTGTTCGCTGTTGATTTTGGTGAACAACCTCTGGTTTTCCAAAACTCGTCGAATTGGGTTACTTGCAGGATCAACCATACAAATCCTAGGACATGTGCAAATTTAAATAACTTTGTAAATCTCTAGGAAAACCTTTGTGCCTTTTATTTGGTTTACTAAGTCTTTCATGTACGAAAGATATTTCACTAAAAGTGCTTAAGTAAAAGTAAACTTAACAAGACTAAGATAAATGGCGAAAAATAAATGGCGAAGAATAAATTGCATAAAGTAAATGCAAAGGATAAATGACTGGTAAATGTAAAGGAAAATTGGTAAAGAAATTTGAAATTTATAAGATAAAACTTTAAAGAAATGGTGTTTGTTCACACGTACATTTTCTAGATAAGACTCTTTTCTCTCACACGGGTACTTTGAGTATTTTGCAGGAATTTTGTACAAGTTTTTAACACACTACATTCTGATAACAACTATCCTATTTATATACAAACAAAATAACTGTCACTAACGAATAAATCCTAAAACTATGACACTTGACTCTCTGCATAACTTCCTTTCGCCAGGTGCTTCCACGCGTCTTCTGCAAAACGTCATAACTCTTTTGAATTTGAATTTCCGCTTTACGTCAAAACGACACGTCTCCTCAGACTTGTCGAATTGTCGAAATACGATAACATCATCCATACTTGTCAAAGACGTCTTTTCATCTGCAGACCTCTTCTCTTGTTGAATTGTCGAACCACCAATCTGTCGAAGTGTCGAACAAGCATCTCCATTTGTCGAAAACACTATTCTGATGTTGATTTCATGGCGTCAAAATTACATGTATACAAATTGCCCCCCAGCAAAGATGTTTCGACTATTCTGGAGAAACAATCATTTGTTGTCAACCAATATTTCGGTTCCATGTCATTTAATTCCACTATTTCCCAACTTTTATAATCTCAAGTTCCCAGATAGATTCATCATTACACTTTTTCCAGAAAACGTCAGGTCTAGCCCACGTTTAGACCTTACCTCCATCATTTCCTACACCTAACATCATGGCCTTTTTCAACTTCCACATCTTCATCATCACCGTTGTGATTCAGCCACGTGTCCCACGATTATCATCAAAAACTCAAACGTTTTATCACCTTCCCTTATAAATATTCACAACCTATTTTCTCTGAAACTTTTTTTTATGCTTCAAACTTTCTTCTTCATACCCATTTTCATACTTTCAACTTTCCTGAAGAAAAAAAATCTTTGTTCTTCTCAACAATGGCTCCTCCAAAATCTTCCAGTAGCAAACACTCTAAGAAGACTCAAGATTCAACTCTTCATCCTGCGCACGAGTTGAATGGACCAATGGTTATTGGAAACCAACAATACGTTCCTGAACCTCCCAATGAGAGAGAGAAGGAATGTATCTACAAATCCCAGGTATTAATTCCTGTTCTTGTTTCTGGAATTTGTCACGCTATGTTAGGTCCATTTCCCAATCTAGATATTAAACCAGATCGTCTGAAAGAATTTTTTCCCACCTATTTCCATACCAAACCCATAGGTGCTGGAGTGAAACCTCAACCTCAAGAGAAAACTGTAGAACAAAATGACCCACAAAGTTCGACTGATGATGGAGAGTTGAATTTAACTTATTTGAATTATACTAGGATCTTTAGAACTTGTCCATGGTCGAAAGACCCTTCAGACTATTTATCCTGGCTAGATAAGGTTGAAAAGATTAAAGGAGATTTTTGGAAGGAAATAGGTATTTTCGACCTCATTCAATTGTCGAAAGAAGGACCCAACATTTGCCCCAATATGCTTTTAGCTTTCCTCTATTTTTGGGACAGTACCTACAACACTTTTCACCTTCCTTGTGGGATGGTCACACCCACTCTCTTCGACGCAGCAACCATCGTTGGCCTTCACCCCAATGGGATAGATTTCGACCCCACCAACCTAAATGAAGATTCTATAGCTTTCGACACTAGCTTTGCTCCATACTCTTTATTCATGTCTCATTATCATGACAAGGATACCACAAAAGTCTCGGATGTCGAACATATAGCCTTTTTGACTTTATGGCTATCAAAATATGTGTTTTGCTCCCGTTCCCTCCAAGTTTCCAAAAGATTCATCACTATGGCCAATCAGCTTCACACAGGAACCAAACTATGCTTAAGTGAAATGATTTTGGCGAATCTTTATGAATCCTTGAGTGAGAGTGTAAATCTTTTGAAAACCATCAAAGACCAAGGTAAAATCAATTTGTCAGGACCTTTCTGGCTTTTACAATTATGGCTCAATGCCACCTTTGAAGCTTCTCTTCCTGTAAAACACGAAGTGAACGAAGAAAAAGTGAAGGACAGGACTGTCGAATGGCCTAGGTTGGTGCAACTAACGCCAGACAAGCTTTCAACGGTTATGTCATGATGTTTGCCAAAAGGTATCATTTCACTTCGACCATGGCACCCTTTGCTAGTAGAAAAATTGGACCTAAATGGTTTACCCAACAACTGCCCTTGGAAATGCAAAAGGATGAGAATATATTTTTGGATGTTTGGGAATCATTTTTAACCCCCAGGCTCCTTTTTTCCCATCATAACGTAACCAAAACCCAAATAGCTTTGATAGTCTACCAACCCAATCTCGTTGCTAGACAGTTTGGCTTGATCCAAATAAAACCTCGACCCATCTTCCCAAAGAAAGGATCTATCATTTTTTACAACTCCCTTCATAATGAAGATGAGAGCAAAGAGCTGTCGAAGAAGTTGACTGATGATTCTCTTGATATTCGACCAGTGATCTTTCGACCATCTTTTCTCTGTACTCCTGAGTTTAATGAGTGGTGGAAGGATTATTATTCTACCAGATTTTTTGACGTAACAGCCTTCACCACACATTTAACAAATGCTTTTGCTTTCGTGCAGGATCGGACCAAAAAAGGTATTCAAAGACACATTAAAGAAATACAAAAAATTCAAAAATATTTTGAAACCGTGTATAGACCTGATGATCTTAGTCGAACCATACGCGAAGCAGCAGTAGAATTAAAACATAAATTGACGGAGAAGTTTGAAAAATTGTCATTGCCTTCACATGTTCGACCAGAAGCGCGCTATGACTTGGCTTTCAGCTGTCATCCACCAAAATTTCCTCCTTTACCAACTGCTGAGTTTGGCGTGGCATTAAGCCCTCCATTTCCAGATTGGTTCGTTTGTGGGGACTATATGAAAATTCTTCGTCAACATTACAAAAAACCTGCTGAGCGTGTGGTTCCGACTAAGTATCATCTGGACGATTACCAAGGACACCTTCATATTGGAATAGAACACGTTCACGTGGAAAGTCCCATTCTTGAAGGTGTTAACAGGAAACACGATTTTTATTTTGTCATTCTAACTGTATTATCATGTATTTCTTATATTTGTTTCTAATTTTCCTTTCTTTCCTTAGCCGTAAAGATTCCTACCAAGAAAGCTTCCGTCGAAGCGTCACCAAGTGCTGCTAAGGAACCTTCGACAAAGGTACAAACCTCACTCTTTTCATTTTCTTTTCCTTTTAAGAAATTAACCGGCTTTGGTCTGCATGACTAGGTAAGTCGAAAACCCCCACCAGTCCAAAAAAGAAAGAAAGAAGAGGAGAAAGAAGAGGAGAGAGTTCCCAATGAAGAATCTGGTGATGAATCTCCAGAGCCAAACCCCCCCTCCTCAGAAGAAGAAGAAAATCAAGAGGGTCTCTTCCCAAAGATCCATTGTTAAGTCAGCTAAAAAAGATTCTTCAAGTACTCCAACTGCCAAACTTCAGTCGAAGGATACAGAGAGTGGGAAATCTAGTTTTAATACTGAGATTCCTGAGGTAAATCCTTATTTCGACTATCTATGTTCATCTTCATTGCATTTCTTTCTTCTAACTTAGAATTATCTTCAGAAACAATTGGCTGTCGAAGGAAACCCTGAGAAAATTCTGGAAGAGACAGTCCAAGAAGAAGATGTCCCTGTATACATGCGTTTTCGACGCCATGGGATTTGATGTACAAAATGTTTCTTCCGACAAATAACAACATGGGATAAACGTTTGGCTAATAAGTATGGTTCGACACTTCGACAAGATGGAGGTTTCGACATTTCGACAAGATATCCGCAGCTGGGAAGACACCTTTGACAGACATGGAGAACATTATATCGACAATTCGACAAAAAGGCCTGAAGGAAGATGTCATTTCGACTTAAAGTACAAATTCAAATTTAAAAGAGTCGTGACGTTTGGCAGAAGACGCGTGGAAGCATCTGGCGAAAGGAAGAAGGCCATGTGTCATAGATTTAGGATTTGGTCGTTAGTAACAGTTATGTTATTTGTATATAAATAGGGTAGTTGTTATCAGAAAAAAGGGTGTGAACAATTACTTGTACAGAATTTCTGAAAACACTCAAAGTACCCGTGTGAGAGAAAAGAGTCATATTTGGAAAATGTATGTGTAAACAAACACCAATTTCTTTCAAAGTTATATTTCATAGAAAACAAAGTTCTTTATATTTTCCCTTTACGCTTTCCAGTCTGTTACCTTTCTACGCTTTACTTTCGACACTTTACATTTCGTCAGTTTATTTTCTGCCATTTTACCTTATTTTGTCAAATTTACATCTCTTTAGACGCTTTAATCAACATTTCTTCGACGTAAAACACTTAGAGAACAAAAATGAAATATATGAAAGTGGTTCTAGACATCTTCAAGACCATCTAGATCTGCAAATGTCCTAGGATTTGTGTGGTTGATCCTGCAAGTAACCCAATTCTACAAGTTTTGGTAAACCAGAGGTTGTTCGCCAAAATTCACAGCGAACAAATTGGCACGCCCAGTGGGACAGTGCAGAAATCTAGAAATTTAGATAATCACTAATCAAAGTTTGTTCTTCGTTGTATGAGATTGAGAAGCGGTAAATTAGCCGTATCCGAAGTAGAAATACCTAAAAGAACAAGAGTAAGAAAAATGGCGAACCAGCCAAATAATCCAAACGAAGCCATCCCAGTATCCAACCCTGCCCTTTCGACAAAAGGCAATATAGGATCGGTCCCTGTGTCAGAGGCTGTACCTTCGTCAACAGGGTCGATGCCAGCGGTTTCGGTATCGCAAAACGCGCCTAGTTCGTCCTTCAGGGCACAACAAATGCCCGTTGGGACACCCCCTCCTGTGGGGAACACTTCTAGGCCCTTTTTAACAAATTTCACCTTGCTTCCGCCTGGTAGGGAACAACCCTTTGGAATGCCAACTTCGGTGATGGCAAATTTACACAATTCCCCGTTAATATATTCGGATTCAATGGCCAACGTGTCTTCACCCTTACAAGGGTCAGGATATGGTGGAAACATGAATAGATTGAATCAACAACCACTTTATGTGCCGCCGATAACAAATAATTCGGCGCAAGTAATTAGACAACAGATGGACGAGAGTAATCATGATATGGTCCAAATGTTGACACAACAAATGGGAGCGGTGTTTAACCCCCTAATACAAAACACCACCCAAACAAACCAATTATTGGCGGCGCAGATGACGCGCATTGCTGATTTCTTTGGAGTCCCTCAAACTCGACACAGAGAACAAGTGATTTATAACCCAGTGGTAACGGTTCAGGAAGAGCCTACGATAAACCAGATACCGTTGGGTAATCCTCAAACGAACGTCAGAAACCAAGAGGATGTAGTCGAACAGCCTCGTGTCGAAATCCCTATTCCACAAGAGCCTAGAAGGATAGTAATCCAGAGAGGCCAGGACGCGGATGCTGTATTGCAACAACGGATACGGTGTAATAATCCGCCTGTCGAAAACAATTTGGCAGCCATGGTCGAAACGATAATGGCACAAAATGGGATGAATATGGGTTTACAAAGGCCTAGTTACGCATCCCCACTATCGGAATATATTCTGCAAGAAGAACTGCCACCAAGGTGGAAAGTCCCTAAGTTCACAAAGTTCTCAGGGGACACTAGTGAGTCCACTATAGAACATGTGACACGTTATCTGATCGAGGCATGGGAAATAGCCCATAATGAAAATTTGAAAATAAAATATTTCCCTAGTTCCTTAACAAAAAACGCGTTTACTTGGTTTACATCTTTGCCTGCAAACTCAGTATACACGTGGACCCAGTTAGAAAGGCTGTTCCATGAACAATTCTACATGGGACAAACAAAAATAAGTCTGAAAGAATTAGCCAGTGTTAAGAGAAAACACTCCGAACCAATAGATGATTATTTAAATAGGTTCAGATTGCTAAAGGCTAGATGTTTCACCCCAGTGCCAGAACATGAGTTGGTCGAAATGGCCGCAGGGGGACTAGATTATTCTATAAGGAAGAAACTAGATACCCAATATCTGAGGGATATGGCACAATTAGCAGATAGAGTGAGACAGGTCGAAAGGTTAAGGGACGAAAAATTCAGGGCAAATAAGAATAAAAAAGAGAGGGTAGCCTACGTAGGGGTTCGCCAAGATGATGAGTACGACGAAAACGAACCAAGTAACTTCGACGAACAAGAGATTGACCTAGCAGAACTAAAGCAAGGCCCACCTTATTCGTGCAAAGTACTAACTCCGTCGAACGGAAACCCAGTCAAAACCAACGACAAGTTCCCCAAAAGGACTTATACGTTCGACATCACCAAATGTGACGAAATCTTCGATCTGTTGGTTAAAGATGGTCAATTAATAAAACCGCCAGGCGCTAAAGAACCGCCTATGGAACAACAGAAAAAGAGAGGTTTTTGTAAATACCATAATTTTCTGGGCCATAAGACGTCTCGTTGTTTCCTTTTCAGGGATCTCGTTCAAAATGCCATCCGCGACGGAAGGCTGAAGTTTGGTGACAAACCGAGACAACAGATGAAGATCGATTCGAATCCTATGCAGGCAGTCGAAGCCCACTACGCTGAACCATCCGTCGTGAACATGGTAGAGGCCGAAGTTGCTCCTGATGGCAATTTGGAAATGGTGGAAGCCCCTGGAAGTTTCGACGCAAATGTCAACATGGTCGAGATTGCTGATGATCTCGCAAGCCAGAAAAGAATAGAAACTACTGAAGGTTTCGACAAGAAGGACGGTGACAATGCTGTCGAGAATGTGGAGTTTCGACAAGAGGAGAATTGGGACCGCTTGGGACAGCCAAGTGGGAAATATGATTATCTTGTGAAGTACAATGCGCCGGCAAGCTCTCAGATCGACATCAACACAATCCGACCAAGCGGTTGGGGAGATGCTTCTTCAGACAACAATGAAGAAACAGTCGACGAAATTGAGCATTCCCCTAATACGAAAGAGAGGGTTACTGAAGACCTCGTGATTGAAAACAAGGCTGCTGAAGGCCTTGATTCTAACAAAACGAAGAAAGGTGATATCGCCAACTGCGTCAACACTATGGGGCCTTTCAGTAAAGAAGTCACAAAAATCAAAGCGGAAGCCGCTAACGGTCCTTCGAAGCCCGTGATCAGTGGGATTCTGCGTAGGACAATGGAAGACCCCAGAAGAAATTGGAACAAATGCTGTTGCAAACATGGTCCCAGGACCATATCTTGGTGCTGCTGCCCAGAGAAAGAGTTCGACCAAACACCAAAAGGCGTCGAAGGCGAAGAAGAGAGACTCATTAGAAAGATGAACGAATTAAGCATCGCCGACAAACGAAATGTTGGGGTAAATATGGTGGAAATATCTCAGAAGGACCAGGCCGAAGAGGGCGAAGATCGTCGTCGGAAAGAGTACCAAAGGCTGGCGTATCCTAGAGAGGAGGAAAACTTAATGGAATTCATCAAGAGGTGCCAAAGGATGAAAACCGAAGTGATGTTGTGCCCACGCTGCAGTGCAGTCTTCGACAGGAAGGCAGCAACCAACCTGGAAGCGGTGGATAAGACCAAGAGGAAAGAGAATTGGGGAACAGTGAGATATGACCCAATGAGAAGTGATCACCACCAGTGGAGGCACGGAGAGAGACGCCAGAACACCTATAAACCATCTGACAAAGCAACGGACGACAAATGGGTTCAACCCATTAGAGACGCCCAAGGGCAGAAGAAATGGGAAAAGTTTGAGGTTCAAAGAGGCGCGTCGATGGAGGGCAAGAAGGAAATGGAAAAACACAAGCCAAGACCATACCCCTCAGAGAATTACAAAGGCAAAAACCCCATGTCCAGATCCCAATGGAGGAGGTTCCAGAGGCAGAAGAGGGCAGAAATAGAGATGGCGAAAAAGAACATGAATGGACCAGACGAAGCAGAATCTAGCAACAATCGTCAGACAAGGAGCAGAAAAGAGACTCCCCTCCAGATCAATCCTAGTAGAGTTGTCGAATCAGTGGCGTCGAAGGCGAAGATGCAGGAAGATGATGAAGTAACTGACAGTTTCAACTCTGACTCAGAATCATCCTTCAACGTGATCTGCAACGTAGTCTCCGTTCTCCCTAGAGACTATGATAGAGTCATGGAGGTCGAAGATGAAGAAGACGAGATGGAAGAGGAAACGATGGCACACAAGCCCGTCTGTTACTACGTGATGAATAACGGGTGCGTCGAAGAGCAGAACGCTTTCTTCGAAAGACCAGACGACTCCATGAAAGCGCATTTGAAACCTTTGTTTATAAAAGGGAGGGTGGAAAATGTCGGTGTGAATAAGATACTGGTGGATGGGGGAGCGGCAGTGAATTTGATGCCCCACTACATGCTGAAGAGGATTGGAAAAGACGATTCAGACGCGAAACCCCACAACATGGTGCTGTCGAATTACGAAGGGAAAGTAGGAACAACTATGGGCGTCATCCAAGTAAACTTAACTGTTGGAACCATAACAAGGCCAACCATGTTCATAGTCATCACTTCAAAGGCCAACTACAACCTACTGCTTGGAAGGGAGTGGATTCATGGTGTAGGAGCCGTACCCTCTTCGATGCATCAGCGAATAGCCATATGGAGGCCAGACGGGATCGTCGAAAACATTGAGGCAGATCAAAGCTACTTCATGACAGAAATAAACAATATCAACAGCCAAAGCTTCGACAAAAACCTGGCTCACATACCTCCATGCAGTCCAGCCGAATTCGATTTAAAGGCGACAGACAATGCCTACTACTCCATGTACCTCCATCCTACGCATGGTTTCCAGTGGGATAAAGAAGTGATTGGCGAAACCTATATGTGGGGAACTACTCACATAGCGCCAACAGGATGGGGAAGCGAATTTGACGATGACGAGTGAACAGTCAGCGCTCGAGAAGATTACGGCTTACATAGCCGAAAACAAACTCAAAGAGGCCCTCGAGGCTGAAGTGAAATATATGGCTGTCGAAGCCAACCAAGAAAACTCCAACAAACAATGTCCCCAAGAAGACGTGGCGGAAGATCACGATAACAACCAAATGGGCGGATGGCAACACCAAAAGCTTGACGCCATTTATGACGACGAACCTCTAGGATTCGAAAAAGATCCGGTGTCAACTAACGAGAAGATGGTGGCGCAGGATCCATTAGAAGAAATAAACTTAGGAGTGGAGGCAGAACATAGACCAACATACATAAGCACAAAAATGGACCCCCAGTTCAAGGTCGAAATAGTCCAGTTGTTGAAAGAGTTCAAAGACTGCTTCGCATGGGATTATGACGAAATGCCTGGTCTTGACAGAAGTCTGGTCGAAATGCAGTTGCCAATAATGGAAGGAAAGAAACCAGTAAAGCAGACTCCGAGACGCTTCGCACCAGAAATCCTGTCGAAAATAAAAGAAGAGGTCGAAAGACTTCTGAGATGCAAGTTCATCCGCACAACCAGGTATGTCGAATGGATTGCAAATATTGTTCCAGTAATTAAGAAAAATGGCAAACTTAGGGTATGCATTGATTTTCGAGACTTAAACTCGGCTACCCCAAAGGATGAATATCCTATGCCAGTGGCAGAAATGCTCATAGATTCTGCAGCCGGCCATGAGTACTTAAGTATGTTAGACGGATACTCTGGCTATAACCAAATTTTTATCGCTGAAGAAGATGTTCCTAAAACGGCTTTCCGTTGTCCTGGAGCAATAGGAACGTACGAATGGGTAGTAATGCCTTTTGGTTTAAAGAACGCTGGAGCGACTTACCAACGTGCCATGAATTCCATCTTTCATGACTTTATCGAAACTTTCATGCAAGTGTATATTGACGACATTGTGATTAAGTCTGTTTCAGGGAAAAGTCATATAGATCATCTTCGACAATCCTTTGAAAGGATGAGGAAGTTTGGTTTGAAAATGAACCCACTTAAATGTGCTTTTGGTGTGTAGGCGGGTGATTTCTTAGGCTTTGTGGTCCATAAGAAGGGGATAGAAAGAAACGAAAATAAAGCCAAGGCCATAATGGAAGCGAAAACGCCATCAACCAAAAAGGGGTTGCAGTCTCTGCTAGGGAAAATCAACTTTCTCAGAAGATTCATCTCCAACCTCAGTGGGAAGACACAAGCTTTCTCTCCTCTACTTCGACTAAAGAAGGAAGACTTCGCATGGGGGCAAGAACAGCAAGCGGCTTTCGACAAAATCAAGGAGTACCTGGCTAGTCCCCCAATCCTGATGTCTCCTTGCAGAAAAAGAAATATGAGATTGTACATTTCGGCGTCAGACAAAACATTAGGAAGTATGTTGTGTCAAGAAGACGAGAATGGCGTCGAAAGAGCCATCTATTATCTCAGTAGAGTCCTAAATGATGTCGAAACTAGATATAGCATTATAGAAAAGCTATGCCTATGTGTATATTTCTCTTGTATGAAATTGAAGCATTATATAAAACCTGTCGATGTATATATTTCTTCCCATTTCGACGTAATAAAGTATATGTTATCTAAATCTATTTTACATAGTCGAATTGGAAAGTGGGCTTTAGCGTTAATAGAATACTCCTTGAAATATCTGCCTTTAAAAGCGGTGAAAGGACAAGTGGTCGCTGATTTCATAGCCGACCATTCTATAAACGAAGATGTGGAGTACGTCGAATTAGAACCTTGGAAATTGTATTTTGACGGTTCCAGTCATAAAAAAGGAACGGGAGTGGGGATGTTGATTATTTCTCCTGACAGAATTCCAACAAAATTCAAGTACAAAGTTGAAAGTCTGTGTTCAAACAATGAAGCAGAATATGAAGCTTTGATCGCTGGACTTGAAATCTTGTTGAAATTGGGGGCAACGAGAGTCGAAATAATGGGTGATTCCGAACTGGTGATCAAGCAATTGACGAAAGAGTATAAGTGCGTGAAAGAAAATTTAATCATGTACTTTGTAATAGCCAATAGACTTCTCAAGGAGTTCGACAATGTCGTCTTCAGGCACATTCCCAGGTTGGAGAATCAAGAAGCGAACGATCTTGCTCAACTAGCATCCGGATATAAAGTGTCGAAGGAAAAGTTAGAAGAAGCCATTGAAGTCAGAGGAAGAGTCGTATCCACCAAGTTGTCCCTATCAGATCTGGAGTCAATAAGATTAGGATACGGTGACGAAGAAAACTTTGAGATATTCAACATAGATGATTCAGGAATAACAGACTGGAGAAAGCCTATCAAGAATTATCTACAAGACCCAAATCAGAAAGCAGAAAGAAGGATAAAATACAGAGCTTTGAGTTACGTACTTTTGGGAAATGAATTGTTCAAAAAGACTGCAGAAGGAGTTTTGTTGAAATGCCTGAGTGAAGACGAAGCCTACATAGCCCTGTCGAATGTACACAGTGGAGCGTGTGGTGCACACCAAGCAGGTCACAAAATGAAGTGGCTTTTATTTCGACAAGGAATGTATTGGCTAACAGTGCTGAAAGACTGTGTCGAATTCGCAAAAGGTTGTCAGGAATGTCAAGTACATGCAGGCATACCCCATGTCCCTGCAAGTGAGTTGCACTCAATTATAAAACCTTGGCCATTCAGAGGATGGGCGTTGGACTTAATCGGGGAAATTCGACCAGCTTCCTCAAAAGGACAAAGGTACATTTTGGTCGGGATAGACTATTTCACAAAATGGACTGAAGCTATACCATTGGCGAATGTGGATCAAGAAGCAGTCATAGACTTTATCCAAAAATACATAATTTACAGATTTGGGATACCTGAGACAATAACAACAGATCAAGGATCTGTGTTCACCGGTAAAAACATGCAGAAATTTGCACAAGAAACAGGTTTTAAGCTCCTTACTTCGACACCTTACTACGCTCAAGCCAATGGGCAGGTTGAAGCAGCCAACAAGGTAGTGATAAACTTGATTAAGAAGCATGTGGGGAAAAAACCCAGGAATTGGCATAAGACTTTGGATCAAGCCTTGTGGGCTTGTCGAACGTCCCCCAAAGAGGCAACGAATTCGACTCCATTCAAGTTGACTTACGGACATGATGCAGTTTTGCCAGTCGAAATATATCTGCAGTCGGTTAGAGTGCAAAGGCATCATGAAATCCCATCAGATACATATTGGAGTATGATGATGGACGAACTAGTTGATTTAGACGAGGAAAGGTTGCGCGCGCTAGACCTAATAAGAAGACAAAAGGAGAGAGTCGAAAGATTTTACAATAAGAAAGTAAGATTCAAGACCTTCTTAATAGGTGACCTTGTGTGGAAAGTAATCCTTCCTATGGATCGAAAGGATAAATTAATGGGAAAGTGGTCTCCTAAATGGGAGGGACCTTTCCAGGTTTTGAAAACATTTTCAAACGGCGCGTACGAAATAGAAGAAATAGAGAAGGATAAGAGAATCCTAAGAATAAATGGCAAGTATTTGAAAAAGTATAAGCCTATATTGCAGGAGGTAAAAGTAGTAACAGAATAAGTGCAAACATAATTGTGATAAGATGGGCCAAATAAAAACGGCATTCAAAAGTTATTACAAAGAAAGCCTCAAAGGGCTGAGAGTTGCTAAATAAATTTGACTACAAATTAAAATTGGCAAAAGTATCCTTCAAAGTGGCGAATTTCTGCCTCTGAAACTGGAGTCGATGATCACAAAGACTCTTGTGAGTAGAGAGAGTCTCAATCTCCTGACTAACTTGCTGGGCTTTTTCTGCATGTCGAATACCCACCCTCAATTCTTCGTCAATCTCGCTCTGCTTGGGTTGCTGTATGGATGCCTTACGTTTCTCCTCTTGAGAGATCTTTTCTTGAAGTGCTGCTATCTGTGTTTTCCATTTTTGGATATTGTCATCGCAAGCAGCAACTTCTTTGACATAAGTTTCAGAAAGCTTTTGCAATTTTGAAACTTTGTCAGTCGAAGTCGAAACAGCATCCCATTCAGCAGTTTGAGTTTCAGACTTGGAGGAGATCTGATTGGTGAGATCTCTTTGACGATGGAGATCTGTAGTGGCCAAGTCAATGAGAGTCATCAGCTCCATCACAAAACTGCCAATCTCAGCAGAAGCTTCCAGGATATTCACTTGCTTCAAAATTTTCTTAAGATAAATTTGAGCAAGGGAATTCTCTTCCAAGACTTTAAACAAATCGACATCAAGGATTTTCGTTTTGATTTTGGTCAAGATGTTGCCAAGTGATGGTGCTTCAGAAGTTGCCCCAGAAGTGGTCGAACTACTCTGCGAAGAATCCTGGAAATTAAAACGGGTGCTAAGCATGGCTTTCAGATACTCCAAAGGTCTTTGCACCTTGAGATTTTCAAGTTCCTCGCGAGAGAAACTGGTCGAACCAGTTGATTTGCCACTCCCTTGGGTCCGGTCAGGAGCAGGTGGAGTGTTTCGCGTCGAAGTATGCTCAGCCTCTGTTTGTTTCGACTGGTTGTCCCCATCTCTGGCAGCTCCATCTTCAGGATCATCTTCGACCACAACCTCCATGTCAATGTCATCACCCTGAGGTGCAACATTTAATCCCGGATTAGGAGGAGATTCATCTTCAGAAGCTTCACCCACTGTAGTGTCGAATTCTGCTACGGTTTGCATGTCATGGTCACTTGTGGGGATATCTTCCTCTGGGGCTGTTTCCTCCAGAATTTTCTCGGGCGTTCTTTCGACAGCCACTTGTTCCTGAAAATAATTCTAAGATTTAGAAGAAAAAGATGCAGTAAAGGTGGATGTATGTTGTCGAAATAAAAAAATTACCTCAGGAATTTCAGTATTAAAGCCGGATTTCCCACTCCCTGTGTCTTTCGACTGAGGCTTAGCAGGAGGAGTACTGGCAGAATCCTTCCTAATTGGGTTAACGATGGATCTTTGGGAAGAGACCTTCGTGAGTTTCTTCTTCTTCTGAGGGGGAGGGATTAACTCTGGAGATTCGTCACCAGACTCTTCATTAGGGGCTTTATCCTCGCCTCTCTCCTCTTCACTCTTTTTCTTTTGGATTGTTGAGGGTTTTCGACTTACCTAGTCATGCAGGCCAAAGCCAGTCACTTTTGAAAAAGGGAAGATGAATAATAAGAAGAGAAAAGTTTTGTACCTTTGTCGAAGGCTTCTTAGCAGTACTGGGCGACGCTTCGACAGCAGCTTTCTTAGCAGGGATCTTCACGGCTAAGGAAAGAAAGGAGATTAAAAAAAAAAGTGTAAGAGATACATGATGATATAGTTAGAATAACAAAAGAAAAAATCGTGTTTTTCTGTGAACACCTTCAAGAATGGGATCCTCCACGCGAACGTGTTCTATTCCAATATGAAGGTGTCCTGGGTATTCGCCCAGATGATACTTAGTCGGAACCACACGCTCAGCAGGTTTTTTGTACTGTTGACGGAGAATTTTCATAAAGTCCCCACAAACAAACCAATCTGGAAATGGAGGGCTAAATGCCACCCCAAATTCAGCGGTTGGCAAAGGAGGGAATTTTGGTGGATGACAGCTGAAAGCCAGGTCATAACGCGCCTCTGGTCGAAGGTTTGAAGGCAATGACAGTTTTTCAAACTTCTCCGTCAGTTTGCGTTTCAATTCTGCTGCTGCTTCGTATATGGTTCGACTAAGATCATCAGGTCTATACGCAGTTTCGAAATACTTTTGAAATTTCTGTATTTCCCTAATGTGTCTTTGAATACCTTTTTTGGTCCGATCCTGCACAAAAGCGAAAGCATTTGTCAAATGTGTAGTAAAGGCAGTTACGTCGAAAAATCTGTTGGAGTAGTAATCTTTCCACCATTCGTCAAACTCAGGAGTGCATAAGAATGATGGTCGAAATATAACTAGTCGAATGTCGAGAGAATCATCAGCTAGTCTCTTCGACAGCTCTTTGCCTTCGTCTTCAGTATGAAGGGAGTTATAAAAGATGATGGATCCTTTCTTGGGAAATATAGGCCGAGGTTTTATCTGGATTAGGCCAAACTGTCTAGAAACAAGGTTGGGTTGATAAACTATCAAAGCAATTTGGTTTTTAGTGGTGTTACGGTAAGAAAAAAGGAGCCTAGGGGTTAAAAATGATTCCCAAACATTCAGAAATGTATTTTCATCCTTTTGCATCTCCAAAGGCAGTTGTTGGGTAAACCACTTAGGTCCGATCTTTCTATCAGCAAAAGGGGCCATGGTCGAAGTAAATTGATAACTCTTAGCAAACATCATGACATAGCTTTTGAAAGCTTGTCGAAGGCTGATTCCTTCGTCAGTTGGCGTTATTAGCACCAACCTTGGCCATTCGACAGTCCTATTTTTTACTTCTTCTTCATCTATTTCTGGTGCTACAGGAAGATTGGCTTCAAATGTGGCATTGAGCCATAATTGCAGGAGCCAGAAAGGTCCTGATAAGTTGATTTTCCCTTGGGTTTTGGTGTTTTTTAAAAGATGTACGCTCTCACTCAGAGATTCATAAAGGTTCGCCAGAATCATTTCGCTCAAGCATAGTTTTATGCCTGCATGAAGTTGATTGGCTATGGTAATGAATCTCTTAGCAACCTGGAGAGAGCGAGAACAAAACACATATTTGGATAGCCATAGTGTTAGAAAAGCTATATGTTCGACATCTAAAACTTCAGTAGTACTCTTATCGTGATAATAGGACATGAATAAGGAGTAGGGTGCAAGGCTAGTCTCGAAAGCAATGCTATCTTCATTTAAGACAGTAGGGTCGAAATCTATACCATTGGGATGAAGACCAACAATGGCTGCTGCGTCGAAAAGGGTAGGCGTAACCATCCCACAAGGGAGGTGAAAGGTGTTGTAAGTACTATCCCAGAAGTAGAGAGAAGATAAAAGCATATTTGGACAGACATTGGGTCCTACTCTTGACAACTGGATAAGGTCGAAAATGCCTACCTCTTTCCAAAAAGCCCCTTTAACTTTTTCGATTTTATCTAACCAAGATACGTAGTCGGAAGGGTCTTTCGACCATGGGCAAGTTCTAAATATCCTGGGATAGTTCAAATAGGCTAAGTCCAACTCTCCAATATTCGTCGAACTCAATGAGTCTTTTGGTTCTACAACTTTCTCTTTAGGCTGAGGTTTTCTTCCAGCGCCTATGGGTTTTGTGTGAAAGTAAGATGGAAAAAATTCCTTTAAGCGATCTGGTTTTATCTCTAAATTTGGAAGGGGGCCTAACATAGCATGACAATTCCCAGAGATAAGAACAGGGATTAATACCTGGGATTTATAGATGCATTCTTTCTCTTTCTCATTGGGAGGTTCTGGAACATACTGTTGATTTCCAATGGTCAGTGGTCCTTTTAAATCATGCACAGGAGAGAAAGCTGAGTCTTGTTTCTTCTTGGAATGTTTGCTGCTTGAAGGTTTTTGAGGCGCCATTGCTAGGAAGAACTTAGGAAGATTTCTCAGAAAATTGTGAAAAGCTTGAGAAATGGGTATGAAGAAAGGAAATTTGAAGCGGAAAAGGGTTTAAAGAAAAGGTTTATGGGTATTTATAGGAAGAAGATGCTGAAACGTTTTAGGATGGTAATGATGTTAGTGGGACACGTGGCCATTTCTGATGGGAATGATAAAGAGGTGGAAGTTGAAAAGAGACCATGATGTGAGGAAATGATGGTAGTAGGCTGTGAACGTGGGCTAGACGTGACATTGTGAAGAAAGTGTAATGATGGATCTGCATTGGAAATTGAGATTATCAGACTTGGATTTAATAAAGATTAAATGACATGGCATCAAAACATTGGTTGACAACAAATGACTGTTTCTCCAGAAAACACAGTCGAAACGTCTTTGCTGGGGGGCAATTTGTATACATGCGTTTTCGACGCCATGGGATTTGATGTACAAAATGTTTCTTCCGACAAATAACAACATGGGATAAACGTTTGGCTAATAAGTATGGTTCGACACTTCGACAAGATGGAGGTTTCGACATTTCGACAAGATATCCGCAGCTGGGAAGACACCTTTGACAGACATGGAGAACATTATATCGACAATTCGACAAAAGGCCTGAAGGAAGATGTCATTTCGACTTAAAGTACAAATTCAAATTCAAAAGAGTCGTGACGTTTGGCAGAAGACGCGTGGAAGCATCTGGCGAAAGGAAGAAGGCCATGTGTCACAGATTTAGGATTTGGTCGTTAGTAACAGTTATGTTATTTGTATATAAATAGGGTAGTTGTTATCAGAAAAAAGGGTGTGAACAATTACTTGTACAGAATTTCTGAAAATACTCAAAGTACCCGTGTGAGAGAAAAGAGTCATATTTGGAAAATGTATGTGTAAACAAACACCAATTTCTTTCAAAGTTATATTTCATAGAAAACAAAGTTCTTTATATTTTCCCTTTACGCTTTCCAGTCTGTTACCTTTCTACGCTTTACTTTCGACACTTTACATTTCGTCAGTTTATTTTCTGCCATTTTACCTTATTTTGTCAAATTTACATCTCTTTAGACGCTTTAATCAACATTTCTTCGACGTAAAACACTTAGAGAACAAAAATGAAATATATGAAAGTGGTTCTAGACATCTTCAAGACCATCTAGATCTGCACATGTCTTAGGATTTGTGTGGTTGATCCTGCAAGTAACCCAATTCTACAAGTTTTGGTAAACCAGAGGTTGTTCGCCAAAATTCACAGCGAACAGTCCCCAAAAATGATCATGACAGACAGACTGTAGCAGAATTCGACGCTCCAATGAGTGAAGCTTCTGAAGACGATTCTCCTCCTCATCCAGGATTAAATGCTACCAATAAGGGCGATGATACTGACATGGAAACTGAGGTTGAAGATGACCATGAAGAAGAAGCTGCTAAAGATGAGGATGACCAGTCGAAACAACCAGATGTTGGGCAAACTTTAGGGCGAAGCATTCAACCCGCTCCTGACCAAACCAAATGAAGTGCCATATCAACTAGTTCGACTGGTTTCTCTCGCGAAGAGCTTGAGAGTCTCAAGGTGCAGAGACCCTTAGAATATCTGAAGGCCATGCTTAGCGCTCGTCACAATTTTCAAGATTCTTCGCAAAGCAGTTCGACTACCTCTGGGGCCACCTCTGAAGCGCAATCCCTTGACAACATCTTGACCAAGATTAAGACGAAAATCCTTGACGTTGATTTGTTCAAAGTTTTAGACGAAAGCGCCACTGCTCATATTGATCTTAAGAAGATTTTGAAACAAGTAAACGTCTTGGAAACTTCTGCTGAGGTTGGAAGTTTTGTGATGGAGCTGATGACCCTTATTAACTTGGCGACTGCAGATCTTCATCGTCAAAAAGATCTCTCCCAGCAAATCTCCATAAAATTCGAGACTCAAGTTGCTGAATGGGATGATGTTGCTACTTCGACTAACGAAGTTTCAAAGCTGCAGCAGCTTTCTGAAACTTATATCAAAGAAGTTGCTGCTTGTGATGATAATATCCAGAAATGGGAGAAACAAATAGTTGTTCTTCAAGAAAAAATATCCCAAGAGAAAGAGCGCAGAGCATCCATACAGCAACCTAAGCAAAATGAGATTGACGACGAACTGAAGGTGGGTATTCGACATGCAAAAAGGGCTCAACAACTTAGTCAAGAGATTGAGACTCTCTCTACCCACAGAAGTCTTTATGATCATCGACTCTAGTTTCAAAAAAAGAAATTTGCCACATTGAAGGAAACTTTTGCTAGTATCAAATTGTAGTCGAATTAGTTTAACAATTCTCAGCCCTTTGAGGCTTTCTTTGTAATAACTTTGGTGCCATTTTTGTTTGGCAAAGCTATCACACTTATTTTCACAATTATTCTACTGCTATTTTTACTTCTTGCAATATTGGCTTATATTTTTTCAAATACTTTCCATTTATCTTTAAGATTCTCTCGTCTTTTCCTATCTCTTCAATCTCATACGCACCATTTGAAAAACTTTTCAAAATCTGGAAAGGTCCTTCCCACTTAGGAGACCATTTTCCCATTAATCTATCTTTTCGATCCATAGGAAGGATTACTTTCCAAACAAGATCACCAATTAAAAAGGTCTTGAATTTTACTTTCTTATTGTAAAACTTTTCGACTCTTTCTTTTTGTCTCTTTATTAGATCCAGCGCACGCAACCTTTCTTCGTCTAAATCAACTAATTCGTCCATCATCATACTCCAATATATATCTGATGGGATTTCATGATGCCTTTGAACTCTAACTAATTGCAAATATATTTCGACTGGTAAAACCGCATCATGTCCATAGGTCAACTTAAATGGAGTCGAATTCGTTGCTTCTTTTGGAGATGTTCGACAAGCCCACAAAACTTGATCTAAAGTTTTATGCCAGTTTTTAGGTTTTCTCCCCACATGCTTTTTGATCAAATTTATCACTACCTTGTTGGCTGCTTCAACTTGTCCATTGACTTGAGCATAGTAAGGTGTCGAAGTAAGGAGTTTAAATCCTGTTTCTTGTGCAAATTTCTGCATATTTTTTCCAGTGAACACAGATCCTTGATTTGTTGTTATTATTTCTGGTATCCCAAATCTATAAATTATGTGCTTTTGGATAAAATCTATAATTGCTTCTTGATCCATATTTACCAATGGTATGGCTTCAATCCACTTAGTAAAATAGTCTATTCCAACCAAAATGTACTTTTGCCCTTTTGAAGAGGCTGGTCGAATTTCACCAATCAAGTCTAAAGCCCAACCTCTAAATGGCCAAGGCTTTCTAATTGAATGCAACTCACTTGCAGGAACATGTGGTATGCCTGCATGTACTTGACATTCCTGACAACCTTTTGCAAATTCGACACAGTCCTTCAACATTGTTGGCCAATGCATTCCTTGTCGAAATAATAACCATTTCATTTTATGACTTGCTTGGTGTGCACCACACACTCCACTGTGCACATTCGACAAAGCTATGTAAGCTTCATCTTCACCTAAGCATTTCAACAAGACTCATTCTACAGTCTTTTTGAACAATTCGTTTCCAAAAAGTACATAACTTAAAGCTCTGTATTTTACCTTTCTTTCGGCTTTCTGATTTGGGTCTTGCAGATAATCCTTGATGGGCTTTCTCCAGTCTTCAATTCCTGAATCATCTATATTGAATATCTCAAAATTTTCTTCGTCACCATATCCTAATCTTATTGACTCCAAATCTGATGGGGACAATTTGGTAGATATGACTCTTCCTCTGACTTCAATAGCCTTTTCTAACTTTTCCTTCGACACTTTGTATCCAGACGCAAGTTGAGCGAGGTCATTCGCCTCTTGATTCTCCACCCTGGGAATGTGCCTAAAGGCCACATTGTCGAATTCCTTGAGAAGTCTATTGGCTATTACAAAGTACATGATTAAATTTTCTTTCACACACTTATATTCTTTAGTCAACTGCTTTATCACCAGTTCAGAGTCACCCATTATTTCGACTCTTATTGCCCCCAATTTCAATAATATTTCAAGTCCAACAATCAAAGCTTCATATTCTGCTTCATTATTTGAACACAGACTTTCAACTTTGTACTTGAACTTTGTTGGAATTTTGTCAGGAGAAATAATCAACATCCCAACACCAGTTCCATTCTTATGACTGGAACCGTCGAAATACAATTTCCATGGTTCTAATTCGACATACTCTACATTCTCATCTATAGAGTGGTCAGCTATAAAATCAGCAACCACTTGTCATTTCACAGCCTTTAAAGGCAAATATTTCAAGGAATATTCTGTCAATGCTAAAGCCCATTTTTCGATTCGACTATGTAAAATAGATTTAGATAACATATATTTTATTACTTCGAAATGAGAAGAAATGTATACATCAATAGGCTTTATGTAATGCTTTAATTTCATACAAGAGAAATATACACATAGACATAGTTTTTCTATAATACTATATCTAGTTTCAGCATCATTTAGGACTCTACTGAGATAATAGATGGCTCTTCCAACGCCATTCTCATCTTCTTGGCACAGCATACTTCCTAATGTTTTGTCTGATGCCGAAATGTACAATCTCATACTTCTTTTTCTACAAGGAGATATTAGAATTGGAGGACTAGCCAGGTATTCCTTGATTTTGTCAAAGGCAGTTTGTTGTTCTTGCCCCCATGCAAAGTCTTCCTTCTTTAGTCGAAGTAGAGGAGAGAAGGCTTGCGTTTTTCCACTAAGGTTGGAGATAAACCTTCTGAGAAAGTTGATTTTCCCCAGCAGAGACTGCAGCCCCTTTTTCGTTGATGGCGCTTTCGCCTCCATTATGGCTTTGGCTTTGTTTTCATTTATTTCAATCCCCTTCTTGTGGACCATAAAACCTAAGAAATCACCCGCCTGCACACCAAAAGCACATTTAAGGGGGTTCATTTTTAAACCAAACTTCCTCATCCTTTCAAAGGATTGTCGAAGATGGTCTATATGACTTTTCCCTGAAACAGACTTGATCACAATATCATTAATGTACACTTGCATGAAAGTTTCAATAAAGTCATGAAAAATGGAATTCATAGCCCGTTGGTAAGTTGCTCCAGCGTTTTTTAAACCGAAGGGCATTACTACCCATTCATACGTTCCTATTGCTCCAGGACAATGGAAAGCTGTTTTAGGAACATCTTCTTCAGCAATAAATATTTGATTATAGCCAGAGTATCCATCTAGCATACTTAAATACTTATGGCCTGCTGCAGAATCTATAAGCATTTCTGCCACTGGCATAGGATATTCATCCTTTGGGGTAGCTGAATTTAAGTCTCGAAAATCAATGCATACCCTAAGTTTGCCATTTTTCTTAATTACATGAACGATATTTGCAATCCATTCGACATACCTGGTTGTGCGGATGAACTTGCATTTTAGAAGTCTTTCGACCTCTTCTTTTATTTTCGACAGAATCTCTGGCGCGAAGCGTCTTTGAGTCTGCTTTACTAGCTTCTTTCCTTCCATTATTGGCAGCTGCAATTCGACCAAACTTCTATCTAAACTAGGCATCTCGTCGTAATCCCATGCGAAGCAGTCTTTGGACTCTTTCAGCAACTGGACTATTTCGACTTTAAACTGGGGGTCCATCTTTGCACTTATGTAGGTTGGTCTACTTTCTGCCCCTAGTCCTAAATTTATTTCTTCTAATGGATCCTGCGCCACGATCTTCACGTTAGTTGACACTGGGTCTTTTTCGAACCCCAGAGGTTCGTCATCATAAATGGCGTCAAGCTTTTGGTGTTGCCATTCGCCCATCTGGTTATTATCATACTCTTCTGCAACGTCTCTTTGGGGACATTGTTCGTTGGGATTTTCTTTGTTGGCTTCGACAGCCATATATTTTACTTCGGCCTCAAGGGCCTCTTTGAGTTTGTTTTCGGCTATGTAAGCCGTAATTCTTTCGAGCGCTGATTCTTTACTCATCATCATCAAATTCGCTTCCCCATCCTGTTGGCGCTATATGAGTAGTTCCACATGTAGTTTGATTCGCCAATTACTTCTTTGTCCCACTGAAAACCATGTGTAGGATGAAGGTACATGGAGCAGTAGGCGTTGTCTGTTGCTTTTAGGTCGAACTCGGCTGGGCTGCACGGAGGTATGTGAGCCAGGTTCTTGTCGAAACTTCCACTGTTGACATTGTTCACTTCTGTCATGAAATAACTTTGATCAGCTTCAATGTTTTCGACAATCCCGTCTGGTCTCCAGATGGCTATTCGCTGATGCATTGAAGAAGGTACGGCTCCTACACCATGAATCCACTCCCTTCCAAGTAGTAAGTTGTAATTCGCCCTTGAAGTAATGGCCATGAACATTGTTGGCCTTGTTATGGTTCCAACAGTCAAATCCACTTGGATAACGCCCATAGTGGTTCCTACTTTTCCTTCGTAGTTCGACAACACCATGTTGTGAGGCTTTGCGTCCGAATCATCCTTCCCAATCTTCCTTAGCATGAAATGGGGCATCAAATTTACTGTTGCTCCGCCATCTACCAGTATCTTGTTTACACCAACATTCTCAACCTTTCCTTTTATGAACAAAGGCTTTAAATGTGCCTTCATGGAATCATCTGGCCTTTCGAAGAACGCATTCTGTTCTTCGACGCAACCATTGTTCATGACTTAGTAGCAAACAGGCCTATGTACCATTGTTTCCTCTTCCATCTCATCTTCCTCGTCTTCGACCTCCATGATTCTATCATAATCTTTAGGGAGGACAGAAACCACATTGCAGATCACATTAAAGGACGCTTCTGAGTCAGATTCGAAGTTGTCAGTTATTTCGTCGTCTTCTTGCACTTTCTCATTCGACACCACTGGTTCGACCATGCTGCCAAGATTGATCTGGTGGGAGGGCTCCTCTCTGTTTACTATCTGGGAATTGTCACTGGATTCTGCTTTATCTTTGTTGTCAGCATCTTTTCTAATCACGCTTTTTTCTGCAGCTTCTTTTTTTGTCCTCTTCTGCCTCTGGAATCTTCTCCATTGGGATCTTGACATAGGATTTTTCCCTTTGTAGTTTTCTGAAGGATATGGTCTTGGTTTGTGCTTCTCCACCTCCTTCTTATCTTCCATCGAAGTGCCTCTCTGAACTTCAAAATTTCTCCATTTTTTCTGTCCTTGAGCATCTCTAATGGGTTAAACCCATTTGTCATCCGTTGCTTTGTCGGATGGTTTGTAAGTGCTATGGTGTCTTTCTCCATGCCTCCATTGGTGATGATCACTTTTTCTTGGGTCATATCCTGTTGTCCTCCAATTTTCTTTTCTCTTGGCTTTATCCACTGCTTCCAGATTGGTTGCTGCCTTCCTGTCGAAGATTGCACTGCAACATGGGCATAACATCACTTCAGTCCTCATCTTTTGGCACCTCTTGATGAATTCCACTAGATTTTCCTCTTCTTTAGGATATGCCAGCCTTTGGTACTCCTTTCGACGGCGATCTTCATCCACTTCTGCCTGGTTTCTCTGAGACACTTCCACCATATTCACCCCAACATTCTGTCCGTCAGCAATGCTTAATTTGTTCATTTTTTTAATAAGTCTTTCTTCTTCGACTTCGACATTTCTTTGTATCTGGTCAAACTCTTTTTATGGGCAGCAACACCAAGATATGTTCCTGGGACCATGTTTGCAGCAACATTTGTTCGAATTTCTTTTGGGGTCTTCCATTACCCTACGTAGGATTCCACTGGCCATAGGCTTCATAGGACCATCCACAGCTTCTGCTTTGATTCATGTGACCTCTTTATTGAAAGGTCCCATAATGTTGACGTAGTTTTCGACATCACCTATCCTCATTTGGTCAGGATCAAGGCCTTCAGTAGCCTTGTTTCCAATAGTGAGGTCTTCAGTAACCTTGTTTTTGATGATAGGGAGATTGTCAGTTGTCTCTGTTGTTTTTTCATTGTTGCTCAAAGGTAAATCCCTCCACCCGGTTGGCTGGATTGCGTTGATGTCGATACGAGAACTTGCAGGCGCAGTGTATTTCACGAGGTAATCGTACTTCCCACTTGGCTGTCCCAAGCAATCCTAATTTGCTCCTTGTTGATCTACAACATCTTCAACAATATTGTCATTGTCCTTTTTGTCGAAACCTTCAGTAGTTTCCATCCTTTTCTGGTTGTCAAAGCCTTTAGTAACTTCAACTTCGTTCTGGTTTGTAAGATCATCAGCAATCTCAACCATGTTGATATTAGTGTTGAAACCTCCAGCAGCTTCCACCATTTCAAAACTGCCGTCAGAAGCAACTTCGACCTCCACCATATTCACAATGGATGGTTCAGCATAATGGGCTTCGACTGGCTGCATGAGATTCGAATCAGTCATCATCTGTTGTTTTCTCTTATCACCAAACTTCAGCCTTCTGTCACGGATAGCATTTTGAACGAGATCCCTGAAAAGGAAACACCGAGACGTTTTATGGCCCAGAAAGTTATGGTATTTACAAAAACCTCTCTTTTTCTGTTGTTCCACAGGCGGTTCTTTAGCGCCTGGTGGTTTTATTAATTGACCATCTTTAACCATAAGTCAAAAATCTCGTCGAATTTGGTGATGTCGAACGTATAAGTTCTTTTAGGAAACTTATCATTGGTTTCGACTGGATTTCCGTTCGACGGAGTTAGTACTTTACACGAATATGGTGGGCCTTGCTTCAGTTCTGCTAAGTCAATCTCTTGTTCGTCGAAGTTACTTGGTTCGTTTTCGTCGTATTCATCATCTTGACTTACCCCTACATAGGCCATCCTTTCTTTTTTATTCTTATTTGCTCTAAATTTTTCATCCCTTAACCTTTCGACTTGTCTCACCCTATCTGCTAATTGCACCATATCCCTTAAATACTGAGTGTCTAGTTTCTTTCTTATAGAATAATCTAGACCCCATGCGGCCATTTCGACTAACTCATGTTCTGGCACCCGAGTGAAACACCTAGCCTTTAGCAACCTAAACCTATTTAAATAATCATCTATTGGTTCTGAGTGTTTTCTCTTAACACTGGCTAATTCCTTCAGACTTATTTTGGTTTGTCCCATGTAAAATTGTTCATGGAATAACCTCTCTAATTGGGTCCACGTATACACTGAGTTTGCAGGCAAGGATGTAAACCAAGTAAACGCGTTTTTCGTCAAGGAACTAGGAAAGTATTTTATTTTCAAATTTTCATTACGGGCTATCTCTTCTGCTTCGATCAGATAACGTGCTACATGTTCTATGGTGGATTCACTAGTATCCCTTGAGAATTTGGTGAACTTAGGAACTTTCCATCTTAGGGGCAATTCTTCTTGCAAAATATATTCCGACAGTGGGGAAGCGTAACTGGGCCTTTGTAATCCTACGTTTACCCCATTTTGTGCCATTATCGTTTCGATCATGGCCGCTAAATTGTTTTCGGCAGGCAAGTTATTATACCGGATTCGTTGTTGCAACACAACATCAGCGTCTTGACCTCTCTGGATTATTATCCTTCTAGGCTCTTGTGGGACAGGAATTTCGACACGAGGCTGTTCGACTACTTCCTCTTGGTTTCTGATGTTTTCCTGGGGATTATCTAACGGTATTTGATTTATTGTAGGATCTTCTTGGACCGCCACCACTGGGTTCTGAACCACTTGTTCTCTATGTCGAGTTTGAGGGACCCCCAAAAAGTCAGCAATGCGCGTCATTTGCGCTGCCAACAATTGGTTTGTTTGGGTGATGTTTTGTATTAGAGGATTAAACACCGCCCCCATTTGTTGTGTCAACATTTGGACCATATCATGATTGCTCTCGTCCATTTGTTGTCTAATCACTTGCGCAGAATTATTTGTTATTGTCGGCATGTAAAGTGGTTGTTGGTTTAGTCTACTCATGTTTCCGCCATATCCTGACCCTTGTAATGGTGAAGACATATTGGCCATAGAATCAGAGTATAATACTGGCGAATTGTGTAAATTTGCCATTACTGAAGTTGGCATTCCAAATGGTTGTTCCCTACCAGGCAGAGGCATGGTGAAATTTATCACAAAAGGCCTAGAAGTATTCCCTATTGGAGGAGGTGTCCCAACAGGCATTTGTTGCACCCTAATGGACGAACTAGGCGCATTTTGCGATATTGAAACCGCTGGTATTGACCCTGTTGACGAAGGCACAGCCTCTGACACAGGGACTGATCCCACATTTCCTCCTGTCGAAGGGATAGGGTTGGATACTGGGATGGCTTCATTTGGATTAGGATTATTTGGATTATTTGGATGACTCGCCATTTTCCTTACTCTCGTTCTTTTAGGTTTTTCTACGTCAGATACGGCTAATTTACCGCTTCTTAGTCTCATACAACGAAGAAGAAACCTTGGCTAATGATTATTTAAGTTTTAGATTTTGCACTGGTCCCACTGGGTGTGCCAATTTGTTCGCTGTTGATTTTGGCGAACAACCTCTGGTTTTCCAAAACTCGTCGAATTGGGTTACTTGCAGGATCAACCATACAAATCCTAGGACATGTGCAAATTTAAATAACTTTGTAAATCTCTAGAAAAACCTTTGTGCCTTTTATTTGGTTTACTAAGTCTTTCATGTACGAAAGATATTTGACTAAAAGTGCTTAAGTAAAAGTAAACTTAACAAGACTAAGATAAATGGCGAAAAATAAATGGCGAAGAATAAATTGCATAAAGTAAATGCAAAGGATAAATGACTGGTAAATGTAAAGGAAAATTGGTAAAGAACTTTGAAATTTATAAGATAAAACTTTAAAGAAGTGGTGTTTGTTCACACGTACATTTTCCAGATAAGACTCTTTTCTCTCACACGGGTACTTTGAGTATTTTGCAGGAATTTTGTACAAGTTTTTTACACACTACATTCTGATAACAACTATCCTATTCCTATTTATATACAAACAAAATAACTGTCACTAACAAATAAATCCTAAAACTATGACATTTGGCTCTCTGCATAACTTCCTTTCGCCAGGTGCTTCCACGCGTCTTCTGCCAAACGTCATAACTCTTTTGAATTTGAATTTCCACTTTACGTCGAAACGACGTGTCTCCTCAGACTTGTCGAATTGTCGAAATACCATAACATCATCCATACTTGTCAAAGACGTCTTTTCATCTGCAGACCTCTTCTCTTGTTGAATTGTCGAACCACTAATCTGTCGAAGTGTCGAACAAGCATCTCTATTTGTCAAAAACACTATTCTGCTGTTGATTTCATGGCGTCAAAATTACATGTATACACCTACATGGTTCATGCCAGAGCCGAAGTTTTGAATTGGCGAAATAACCGTACTATGTGGTTAAGTATATATGGAAGAATTGTTTTGAACACCAGCCATGGCAGTAGATGGCATTCCATATGGGTATTCTCTCAAAGGCCTAAAGTTCTCGAATCCTGGTGGCCTAGGGGTTGAAATTGCAGGAGTGTCTGCTACGCCTGACATAATAGGCATTATTGTCGAATTATGCAAGGCCATGGATCCAGATGTTGGTATGGCCTGTGCACTAGGGATCTCAGTGGATACATCAATCGAATTTGCTCTGATTGTGCTTGTTCCCTGGGGAGGGAATTGTTCCCCTTGACTGGTTGTATTAACCATCTTTTTTGCGTTTTTTCTGTTGGTTATAGGTTACGAATTGTTGGCTATCCTACCACTTCTAAGGATCATACAACACTAATTGTTAAACCAAAAGAATAACAACAATATTGTATTGTAAAACTAAAGCAAACTATTGTAATTAACAATTCTTTTGACACTGTCCCACTGGGCGGGCCAATTTGCTTACCAGTGATTTCTGATAAACAACCGCTAGTCTTCCAATATTATATATTTTTGGTAACTTACAGGATCGACTAGATTGATCCTAGGACATGTGTCTCAAGAACTATTATTATGGTGATTAGACTCATGGTTAAGTTTGTTTCTGGTTTATGAACAGCGAAAAGTGTTTTGACAACAATTCTAAACAAAATTTATGACTTTATGAATAAAGAGTAAATGACGATAACTTTGTAGGAAAGTGTGTTCAAAGATAACAAAAGTACTTGGAAAAGGTGAAAATAAGTGACTCGAAGTAAATGTTTTAAGTTTTGAGAAAGTACTAGAAATGAAAACTTGGCGAAATGTAAATGCAAAGGTAAAAATGATGATAGAAATACTGAAAAATAAGGGCAATTCGACAGAAGAAAAGACAGTGAATAATCTTAATTTAAATAACTTGCATGAAATAGATAACATGAACAAAATTATGGTGTTCTTCATACATACATTTTCAGCATAAAACTCTTTTGTCTCGCTCTGGTACTTTGAGTATTTTTGTGAATTTCTGTATATCTGTTTGAACACCCTGAAATCTAAAACTAAGACCCCTATTTATAACAATTCGACCCTAACGGCCTCTACACAGATGATTGCCACGTTCGACCTTTTCAAGCGTTGCATATCTCAGATGTTTCCACGTGTTGGCCTGACGAAACTGCTTCGTTTAAATTTTAAATCTTTCCCGCTTGAAGCTTCGACTCTGTAACAATGCCTACGTCGGAGAGAGCTTTGTGGAGATCTAAAAATCTTCTAAGTCTCAGGCTTCGAAAATAAAGATTTGTTCACCCAAGAAAAGAATTCAACAGATAGCTTGGACACAACCATTTTTATTTATTCTCAAAAACGTAACACTCCCAAAAAACTTCAACTATTTGTCGAAATCTCCAGTTAATAATGGGCAGAAATACCCATTTTTCATATTTGATACGTGTATGGGACAATTGATACGCGTATGGGAATTTCGTAATAGCCTTTTTGTATTTATGAAAGTTGTAGCCCTAGACGTTATATTTTATTTTTCACCAGTCCCACGTCATTTCGAGTTATGACACTTTAGATATTATCAAAATACCACATGTATATCATGATGTGCAACATGCTGAAAAATAGACTTTGTGAATCCTTCTGAAAATTTGTCGTGTTCCTTTTCAAACAATTTCATTGAACTCCTTCAACCTACAAAACACTTTATCCTTCCCAAAAAGATCCAAAATACCAGAAATAATTAAAACATTGACAAATACGAAATTTAAAGAAACTGACATATAAACCACTCAAACTATATGGAAAATGAAAATAACCCGCATACTTTTCCCTGTTAAAATCATAATATATATAACATGAATGGTGACTGATCACAACCCCAAACTTAGTTTGTTGCTTATCCTCAAGTAACTTTAAGACTATCTACTCATGCCAACTCATATAAAGTTACAATTTTTGAAAATACCATACGTATAGGATTTTTCATGGTTCTCTTTTATCAAGATCTTAAGTTTTTCCTGTTTACTATGGTCGATTAATCTTCCACATTTTCACTTGATGATATTGCTTCACCTGTCACCTCATTGCACATTCTCACTAAATCTCTCAGGAGTTTACGTATTTTCACTCAAAATTCATAGTGCGAAATATCATACCATAAGCTTGAATAAACTCAATTTCGATTACCAGATGCACAAAACACACACTTTTTGAGGTCTTTCATGGTTTTAACGGGGTTAAGGTTAAGGTGGGATAATTATATGGATGAGTAGGCTGATGGTTCAGAGTCACTGCGATCATTCTCCCCACTTTGTTTATCCTAATGTATCACTTTATTCATTCTAATGTATCACTTTGTTCATTATGATGTTAGCCAGCCATAACTATTCTACTTTTTGGATTTTTATTTATTTATCGGTATCCAGTTGAGTTCTTGTTCTGGTGAGTGCTTGTAAGATATATAATTTTTTCTTTTTCTTTTTTTTATGAGTTGATTATTTTAACTTTTATCTTTTTTTTAGGTGCACTCACCTTTATCAATGCTTCACAGCTACCCCAAACTTAAAGGTTGTTATTCCAACATCAGCCCCAAACTTAGAATGAAACACATATCCGAGAATAAATCACAATAACTCTGAATAGGGTGAGGAAGTGTTTGTGTCATGGGTTAATAATGTGGTACTTACACAAACAAAGGGATACATGCTCAAAGGGGGTGAGCAAAGGATAAATACGAAACATGGGATAACTATAAAGGCTTCGGGCTAAAAATAAAAAAGGTGTCTTAGTGTGTATGTAAGACCCCAATTTTGACCCCTAAGATCCCTCATGCCATCTCATGGCTTTGCACTGGAATTGTGATCACACCTTGGTATCCTCCTCACCTATCATTAATTGGGTTTGCATTGGGAGAGATCACCAAGCATTTATGATTGTGTCATACTTTATTTTCTTTGTTTACTAACCAAAATACAAAGTATGTCTAGCATGGCTTTGTTTCTTTTGTAGGTAGTGTGGGTATCCATTTGTGCCCTACCAAGCCCACAACTAGGATTTGAGACCCTCAATGCAAGATATAAATCAATAAAAGGTCCATATTGGTTTTAAACATCATATATGGATCCCCATGCTCTTTATTTGTCATTTTCATCAAGAGTTCATCAAGAGTTTGAAGCTTGTTTGTCAAGGAAGCCCTAATTCATCTAGGTATCTTGTGTGCCTTCCTCAACAAGTTTCTTCAACAATTGGTCAAATATATCAAGGGATACTTAATTTTACATCATCATAAGCATATATGATCCTCCATGATCCCCTAAGAGTAAAATAACTTCAAGTGTACAAGTTGATTCAAGGAAGTTGGCCAGAAAAGTCAACTGGTCAAATCTAGGGTTTCCTAGACCCTATCTCATACAATATTTGTCATATGAAAATTATTCCAAGATAAAAGTTACCCTTTATGACATTCCAAACATCTTTCATATTGTCCTCAAGAGCTAATTTTTCTTGGAAAGTCATTTTTTAGGGTGAAAGATTATAGGTCATTTTGTTTATGCCCTAGATAGAAGGTCAACTTCCAAGAGCCATAACTTCCTTATTTTTTATGATATGAATATGATACAAGTTTCATGATTAATTTCAAGATATCTTATTCAACTTTTATTCTTTGAGAAATACCAAATTCTACATGAAAAGTCATGTACAAAGAGGAAACATTATAGGTCCATTTTGGTCCTCATCATTGAACAAGCAAATTTCCTCAACTTCTAAAATCCATACCTCCATCATCCAAATTCCAAATGGTGCCAAAATTATTGTCACATTTAATAGGATTGAAGGAGATACAACTTTTTAGAAGGATCCAAGTTCATTTGAAGCTCATATCAAAAGTTATTCAAGGTGGAAAGAGAGGTCATTTGGCCTATAACTTAGAAAAATTTCTAAGTATGTTTGATACCTCCATCTTAAAGGCCAAATTTCTCCATGTTACAAGCTTCAAATTGAAAAGGTCACAATATGAAAGTTGTTACTTATGATGAGAGATTTCCAAAGATTCCAAGATCACATTATTTGGATAAGAAATGACGGACTTGCGCATGAGGTCTTTCCATGGCTTGTTTTGGCAAGTTTTGAATTCCAAACATTGCACAACTTTGCATGGCCTTATGTGATGACTTTAGCAACATTCTTGCATGAATTAGAGTGGATTTCAATCATCAATTGGGCCTAAACATGCATCCATGCACCAAGGATTACTCATTTTCATTCAAATTTGGAAAGGTGTCCATATAATTTCCTTGGCCTATAAATCAAAGAGCATTTGCTCAGAATTGAAGGAGAACCCTGCCCTAGCTTTGCCAGCCATTGCTATAACCTCACTCTATAGAATTCCTTGAAGATTTCTCAAGAAATCGAGTTTTTATTCAACTCAAGTTTATGAATAAAAACTCAAAGGAATCAATCCATTTTTCATTCCATTGAGGTTCTACAAGCAAGAGGAAGAGAAAGCAAGAAGAATTGCATCAAGAACCAAACTCAAAAGCTGCTCACAGAAGGTGAGTTTCTCAAAACTTCATCCTTCGATTCTCCTTCCATACTCTAGATCTGAGCTTAATTTTGTGTTGGCTGAAGTCCTACCAATGTAGGCGATGTGACTAAGTTGTTTTGAGCTTGAATCGAAGCAACTCAGGTTGGACACCTCGATTTTCATCTTCACTTTTCTAACTATAGAGTGAGAGATGGAACAAATGGAGGTGATATTCATGATCCTTGTAATTTTCCTTTAAAATGATGTATGATCCATCAATTTCTGGACATGTTTGATCCTGCCAGTCCGGTGACCCTCACCGGAGAAGATGACCGGAGCTAGGGCTCCGGTGGTGGCGTGGTATTGCTCCTACCCTTGGATCTCTCTTCCACGTTTTAATTTGGGCCCTTGATTGTGATTACCACGCGTGTGCTTGCATTGACTGAGGTGCATTATGGAGCGCGCGCTTTTGACCATCAAATTTGTCACCCTAATTAATAAGGGAGATCTGATGGCTCCAGTTTTTCCCCTTTTATTTTATTTTCTAAAATGATTTTTAAATAAATTTTTCTTCCAAAATTCACTATAAATTTATTTTTAATCAAAAAAATTATGGGACCAACACCAAAAATTCACAAATATTTTCTTCTTCCCATTTATGATTTAAAATTAATTTTTGGATTAAGTTTGATACTTTTGGTGAATTTTGTGATTTTTAACTTGTTTTAATTAGTTTTTAATTACTTTTGACTTTTGAAAAGTGCCAAAAAAATCAGTCAATGGTCCTTTGACCTTGCTTGACCTATGATAAATCCCTTGGCCATTTATTTGGTGTTTTGAAGGGATTTTAGATTTTTGATCTTTGAAAACTTATTTTCTTCATTTTTTAAATTTGCTTTATATTAGTTTAATTGATTTATTGCTTTGTTGAGCTTTTGTATTGACTTTGTGTTGACTTTACTTCTGTTTGGCCTTGGTCTTGGTTGAATTGGACCTTGATTTGGTCAATACCATTGGATTTAGGAGGTTGATGAAGTTTTGAACTTCATCCCTCAAGATGAATGAATGGTATTGATCAAGTGAGATTCATCCCTTGACCAATTTGGAATCTCATTCATTTCATCTATCCATCTTCATCTCATTTCTCCCCTAATCATCTCTTGACCAATGACTTCTCATGGTTCATTAGCTAGTGATTCATCAATGACCTTGTGTTAGATGAGTCAACATGAGCTTGATTGAGATAGGCACATCCCCTCTTATTTTTATGTGTGGTATGCTTTAGGAGCTTGGTATTGGATACCTTGTCTCTAGCATGCATTAACTCCAAGATTATTATTGACCGGCCTCATATAGTTGTGACTTCTATATAAGTCCAATTATGATTGCTTAACATAGCGCTAAATTTTCATCAAGGCACCAAGTAACTTACTAATCTGACAACTAACATTTAATTTTCTTGTCATTTACTTTAATGTAATTTAATTTCTTGCATTTTATCATTCCTTGTCATTTAAATTCATGCAAATTGTTTATGCTTCAGTCATTTGCTCTTTGCCCATCTGGGCCTATGTTTATGCTTTAGTTATTTTCATTTTGCTCACTTGAGCCATTATATTTTGTGCTTGTGATCTTATTTTGTTTGTGGTCTTAGGACCTTAAAACACTTAATAAAAACAAAAATACTAAAAAACACATTGGTGGGCTGTTGGATCTTTGTCTGTGACTTGATTTTGACCTATGGACTTAGAGTATGCAATATTCCTTAGCCATGGAAAGAAAAACTTGGCCAGTGCCATTAATTTGAGACCAAATACATGACCAATGCCATTCATCTAACACAAGCTTGAGAGACCCCCTTGGGTTTATCTGATACACTCTTTCTCTTTGTCAATATTTTGATCTTATTGTTATTATTTGATGTTTTCTCTTTGAGTATGTTTCAAGGGATTTTTCATTTGATACACGTAAAGGACATTGAAGATTGCTTGATTTGGAGTGCTAGCTTGGATGATTGGTTATCTTTATTTGATACCATTTGGTTTCTTATTATTTGCTTGGATAATTACCGCTTTGTTGTTTTCTTGACAATCCAAAGGAAATGGGTTTCTATCTGACATTATTGTCTTATGGATGCTTCCCATGGGTTAGATCTTTTCAACTCAAAATTTTTAATCTTGTATAGGATATCCTCTTCATCTCCACCTCCTTCTTCTTTAATTTCAAAATCTCCTTTCTCATTTTCAAAAACTTCTTTGCTTGTTGTTTTTCAACGTAGACTTGTTTTAATGAGTAGAAACCTTGACCTTATGCCATTGATTTTCAAACTAATTTCTTAATCAAACTTGTAAAAATACTTAATCATATTGACTTTATTTTCAAAAAGACCAAAAAGAACTAACAACCTCATCTAATCATTTTGGCCACTTAGTGCCTTTTTCCTTTTAAACTTTTCAAAAAGAAAGCATTGAGATTTGAGTTATCCTTGGTTGAGATGTAATTCTCCCATTCTAGGGGTTAGTGGCATACTTGTTGATTTAATCCGAGTTGGAGCCCTCCCTCTTAAATGTTGTAAAGCCCTTATTATCGATGGATGTTTGATTGAGTATTCTCCCGTTGATAACTAAAGATCTTTAAGATTTTGTTAAAATCAATCCACCCATCTTTTAAATTTTTACTATGAACAACGAGGTTTTGATCCCTAATTTATGTTGGTACGTAGGCATAAGATCAAAAGTCTTACCAAACACAAAAATGTAAATAATGAATTATTTTCTCATCCCCTCATTCTATTTTTAAAACAAACATCTTTTTCAACCAAAACAAGTGCACACAAAAAGGCCCCCCTAGGAGTACCTAGAATACTTTGGGTGTTAATACCTTCTCTCTGTGTAACCAATCCCCTTACCTGTAATCTCTGACATTTTATTAGTTTTGATTTGAAAACTTCTTATCCTTGGGTTTTGTTCGTACTTTCTCCATTTTGAAGGACAGGAGCGATCCAAAACGCAACGGAAGTTAAAAATTTCACCTTTAGTGATCCTTATGAATGGCCATGATTAGTGATAGAATTGTTACCTCTTATGGTGAATGAAACCTTTGATGCAGATCTACGGAGCGATCACGAACGTTGAATGGTGACAACGCCTCTACTCAATCCATACGAACAGATTCCTTCAATCTCAGTGCTAGCTACTACGAATGAAGGCTTTGAGTGAGAGAGAGCGAGAAACAAAATTACAACTGCATAAATGTTTTTGCACAAGGGTTCTATTTATAGAACCACTTGTGTGGCTGCAAGCTAAAAATCCCACTTAAGTGTGTGTGGCCTATATATCATATTATGCCAAAATCACTTAAGCACGCGATACCTTACCATATTTCGTATTCTACTTAAGTACACTGTACCTTATGATGTTCTATAATTCACTTAAGTCCACCATACCTTATGGTGTTCCTTAGTTACTCTATCTCTCATCAATCCGTCCTTTTGTGTGTGACCCTGTAGGTTTTCGCGGCATTGACAATTATATTAAATCACGTATTTAACATAATAAACAATGAGCGGTATCTAGAAACACATCACTGCTACCCAAGACACGAAAATTTCATGTGATATGACAAATCCTTTTGTGATAATACTTATGTGTGCAATTACCCTTTTTCCCTTATGTCTATATTGAACACAAGGCATAGACCGTGGCATCCTTGTCCAGTTCAATATTGGGCCCATAAACATTTATCCTATTACGCAGGATGGGAAAATTCCATCTAGGTCACTCGTGTCCCTCAACATGC
Organism: Lathyrus oleraceus; assembly: GCF_024323335.1. Taxonomy (NCBI): domain Eukaryota; kingdom Viridiplantae; phylum Streptophyta; class Magnoliopsida; order Fabales; family Fabaceae; genus Lathyrus; species Lathyrus oleraceus. Next base: position 59,001,162 of record NC_066584.1, read on the forward strand.
TTCATGGAGTACCCATCAGTTGTCTTTATGGTCATCCATTACGGACAATGTTTGATCAGCAATAAGGCACTCGACTCTACATCTAGGGTCCATAGTGGTTTTCAGGTCGAAGGGTGGTATACACCATTATCACCATGAGAATAACTTATGACACTTTACATAACATTCTATATAGTATTCTCATAGCGGGTCAATCCAGTATAAATATTACTCTTAATATTCATACCTATGTTTAAGACTTGATAACTCCTTATCCATGATCCATGAGATGTGATCATCAGTCTATATACATAATAGTCTTAATGCTTTAATGTTATCCCACTTCACAATAAAGCTCGACTACGAATACTTTAAGAATAATATCCTTATGTTTAATGTGATCTCATGATTAAGTCACACTTGATACATTAAACGGACTAGCTATTCTAGGGACTTTATTAAATAAGCATAATAAAGAAAAAGCCTTTTATTATTAATAAATAATTCGATACAAGTACCAAAATTATTAGCCTCCAGGGCTTACACCAACAATCTCTCACTAGCACTAGAGCCAATCAGGCATACCCCTAATGCCCATAGATCTAGTCTGGCCATCATGCTTCTACTGTGCAAGAGGCTTTGTCAGTGGGTCAGCAATATTGTCAAGTGTGGGTACTCTACATATTTTCACATCTCCTATATCTATTATCTCTCGAATGAGGTGATAATGCCTAAGTATGTGTTTGGATTGTTGGTGAGATCTAGGCTCCTTAGCTTGTGCGATAGCACCATTGTTATCACAATAGATACCAATGGGATCCACAATGCTAGGAACTATGCCAAGTTCACTAATGAACTTTTTGATCCAAACAGCTTCCTTTGCTGCACTTGAGGCAGCAATATACTCGGCCTTGGTTGTAGAATCAGCAACTGTATCTTGCTTTGAACTTTTCTAGCTCACAGCGCCACCATTTAAGCAAAATAGACAACCAGATTGCGATCTAAAGTCATCCTTATCTGTCTGGAAGCTGGCATCGATGTATCCAATTATAGAAAGCTCTTCCTGACCTCCATATATCAAGAATGAGTCCTTAGTCCTTCTCAAATACTTAAGGATATTCTTGACAGCTACCCAATGAGCATCATTGGGATCAGATTGGTACCTACTCGTTGCACTTAAAGCATACGAGACATCTGGTCGAGTACATAACATGGCATACATGATAGATCCTATTGCAGATGCATATGGAATCTTATTCATGAGATCTCTTTCTTCCTTAGTTGAAGGGGATTGTGTTTTTTATAGACACATGCCATGTTGCATAGGTATGAATCCTTTCTTGGAATCATGCATATTAAAGCGTCTCAGCACTTTGTCTATGTATGTACTCTGACTTAGGCCAAGCAGTTCTTATGATCTATCTCTATAGATCTTGATTCCTAATATATAGGCTGCTTCACCCAGGTCCTTCATTGAAAAGCATTTCCCCAACCAAGACTTTACTTGTTGTAGGGTAAGGACAACATTTCCAATGAGTAATATGTCATCTACATATAATACCAGGAAGACGATCATGCTCCCACTAACCTTCTTGTAGACACAAGGCTCATCTTTATTCTTGATGAATCCGTATTGTTTTACTGTTTCATCAAAACAAAGATTCCAGCTTTTGGAAGCCTGCTTCAATCCATAGATTGATCTTTGTAACTTACATATCTTTTGGGTTTCTTCTTGTATGTCAAATCCTTCAGGCTGTGTCATGTACACATCCTCAAGAAGATTCCCATTAAGGAAAGCAGTTTTGACATCCATCTGCCATATTTCATAATCATGATATGCAGCGATAGCAAGTAAAATCCGAACAGATTTAAGCATTGCAAATGGTGAAAAGGTTTCATCATAGTCAACCCCATGAATTTGTTTATATCATTTTGCAACCAGTCTTGCCTTATAGGTATGTACTTTACCATCCATGTCAGTCTTCTTTTTGAAGACCCACTTGCATCCTATAGGGTTAACTCCTACATGAGGCTCTACCAAGGTCCAAACTTGGTTTTTGTACATGAAATCCATTTCAGATTTCATGGCTTCTAGCCACTTCTCAGACTCAGGACCAGTTATGGCCTCTTGGTAGGTCACATGCTCATCTTGATCCATGACTAATACATCACCTTGATCAATTATGAGATATCCATATCTCTCAGGTAGGTGATGTATCATGCTTGACCTACGCTGGTCTTGTTCTACTTGAGCAAGTTGCTCTTCCACAACTACTTGTGTTTCCTACTCTAATTCCTCCATAGGTGTATCAATGCTTTGTGATTCTTGAATTTCTTCAAGCTCTACTTTCCTCCCACTGATTCCTTTGGAAATAAAATCCTTTTCTAGGAAAACTCCAGTTCGAGCGACAAACACTTTGCCCTCAGAAGGATTGTAGAAGTAATACCCTTTTGTTTCTTTAGGATACCCCAAAAATAAGCATTTGTCAGATTTGGGCTCAAGCTTAGTTGAAATTTGTCGTTTCACATAAACTTCGCAACCCCAAATCTTCATGTAAGACATATGTGGTTTCTTACCACTCCATATCTCATATGGTGTCTTCTCAACCTTTTTGGATGGAACACGGTTAAGTGTGTAAGCTGCTGTCAATAGTGCATGTCCCCAAAAGGAGTTTGTAAGATCGACGTGACTCATCATGGATCAGACCATGTCTAACAAGGTTCAATTTCTTCTCTCAGACACACCGTTCCATTGAGGTGTTCCAGGAGGAGTAAGTTGGGATAGGATCCCACACTCTTTCAGATGGTCATCAAACTCTATGCTTAAATACTCACCACCTCGATCTGATCGAAGAGTTTTAATATTCTTACCTATTTCGTTCTGTACTTCATTCTTGAATTCCTTTAACTTTTCAAAAGACTTTGGTTCGTGTTTCATTAAATATACATAACCATATCTACTGAAATCATCAGTAAATATGATGAAGTACTAAAAACCTCCTCTGGCTGGTATGTTGAATGGTCCACATACATCAGTATGTATGAGGGCCAAAAGATCATTAGCTCTTTCACCTTTTCCTGTAAATGGAGACTTTATCATCTTTCCAATTAAACAAGATTTGCATGTCTCATATGATTCATAATCAAAAGAGTCCAAGAGTCCATCTTTATGGAGTTTGGAAATGCGTTTCTCATTTATGTGGCCTAATCGACAATGCCAAAGGTAAGTTGGATTTAACTCATTAGGTTTCATCCTTTTAGTATTAATGTTATAAATTGGCATTTCAAGATCAAGGACATATAGTCCATTGTTCATTTGTACAGTAGCATAGAATAGATCATTCAAATAAATGGAGCAACAATTGTTCTTTATTATAAATGAAAAACCAAACTTGTCTAAACAAGAAAGGGAAATAATATTCCTGCTAATTGCAGGTACATAATAACAGTTCTCTAGCTGAATTATTAAACCACTAGGTAAAATCAATACATAAGTTTCTACGGCTAAAGCAACAATCTTTGCTCCATTGCCAACTCGTAGTTCAACTTCACCTTTTGCCAAATCTCTACTCCTTTTTAGCCCTAACACATTGGTACAAATGTGAGAACCGCATCCAGTATCTAATACCCATGATGCAGAAGTAGATAAATTAATTTCAATAACAAAAATACCTGAAGTTGAAGTCTCTACTCCGTTCTTCTTATCTTCCAGGTACTTTGGGCAGTTTCTCTTCCACTGTCCGGTCTTACCGGAATGGAAGCAGGTGCCTTCCTTTGCTATGCCTCCACTAGGCTTCAAAGCAGCAACAATGGGTTTGGGTTTGGCAACTTCCTTGCCTTTCCCTTTATCACCCTGCTTGGTGGGTCTTTTGTTCTGTCTCTTTCCATTTCTGATCATCAGAATGGACTTCCCTTTTGACTTCAGATTCTGCTCAGCAGTTCTTAACATGGCTAGCATTTTAGGAAGAGATTTGTCCATAATATTCATATTGAAATTAAGGACAGATTGACTGAATCTATCTGGCAACGATTGCAAGATCAAATCAGTCGCAAGTTCCTTTCCGAGGGGAAAACCCAGCCTCTCAAGGTTCTTCACATACCCAATCATCTTGAGCACATGGGGACCTACAGGGGCTCCCTTAGCTAACTTGCCTTAAAAAAGGGTTTTTTAAACTTCAAACCTTTCATGCCTTACTTGCTCTAGATAGAGCATCTTCAGGTGTTCGATCATATCGAACGCTGCCATGTTCTCATGTTGCTTTTGCAACTCTGAGTTCATGGTAGCTAGCATGAGGCAAGTAGTTTTATTGGCATCATCGAAATGCTTCTTATAAGCATCTTTTTCCGCCTTAGGTGCAGAACTAGGAGGTTCCTCTTCAGGAACAAGTTTCTCCAAGACATACAACTTTCTATCATATTTGAGGACAATCCTCAGATTTCGGTGCCAATCCAGAAAATTTGTCCCAAACAATTTTTCCTTATCAAGGATTGATCGCAAAATGTTGTTAGATGTGTTTGTTGTCATGGTAATCTACATGAAAATAATGAAAATATGAGTATCAATAACATATTAATTAGGTCTTTAATTAAATATGCTCCCATTATTTTACTCAAAACAAATGACCCTTACCATTTGATTTGGAAAATCCCGTTGGAAGATTTTCTAGTGGGTCGAGATCCACATTTCACTTTGTTTTAAGTCCGCGTAGGCGGATTACACAAAACTAGGCTATTTAGGTAGGAACCCCTTCCAATTGTATCTAATACAACTCTCGAATATTTTAGTTGGGTAAATAACTCCTTATTCCAATCCATCACATGGATCATTTCCAACTCTTACTTCTAAACATATATAATCTTATTATAATTTGTTTAGTTAAGTTTGACCAATTGTTTTAGCAATTGGATATTACAATTATCCCATCGCACCTTACTAATATAGAATATGCACCTCGCGTAGGCGAAACCTACATTATTCGATACTAGTCTTGATGAGTGCTAAAACTTGGAAAGCATAAACTTAATATTTAATTTGAGGGAATTTGCAATTATTCTGATCTCACCGGCTTATTTATCATATAAATTGTCTCTCACATGCATCAACATACATCAACATACATAATGAAACCGTTATGGCCCCTAGCGCAATTGTTCTCCCAAGCCAATGAGAGAACCTAAGCTAACCTAATAACGATCTAAGCTTCTCCAAGCAAGATCTTCAAGGTTGTCCTCCTTTGATATTGTATTCTTCTCTTTCTTCATAACATTACATTACATAAAAGAAACTCGTTTTACATACGAGAGAGTGAGATGAGAAAAGAAGTTACATTAAGAGATTAAAAGAGAGGCACGACACGCAGGTCGTATTTTAAAATCCCAAAACAAAATAAAGGAAAACTCAGGCTATAACCGATCACCACAAGACAATAATAATAAACACATTATTATTATTAATTTAAATTCTGTTAATTAATTAAAACCAAATTAAATTTCGGCGACCGATCACACTATGCAAAGTTAGTCGGGGGTCCGCTGCCCGGTCAGCGGACGGTGGTTCCGCTGACCATTCAGCGGACGGGGTTCAAGGGGGCAGCGCCCCGATGCAAAATTTTAATGAACAATTCATTTCAAATCGGCATCGTTTTTCGCATCAACACTTGATAATTTAAAGCACAACTCTTGTGCAGTCACAACCCTAATCGCATAACTCTTTGACAGCACAACCCTTGTACCGTCATGAACCCTAATGCACCAATTTCAGGCCGTCAAACACACCTCGATTGTTAATTCAGTATGATTGATCAACACGTCATTGCTTCACCATACTAATGTCGGATCAAGAGGCAAATGACCATTGATCGCTCAAAGGAAAACAACCATTAAGTGTTTGAATGAACGAAACAGAAATAGTATATCATATATACCATATTTTTCATCAGGATTACTTATATCATATATATAACTTGATCGATATCAATTGCATAACCTATGAACGATCGATGTATCGCTGCTTCACCATACTAACGTCGGATTCCGAAGTATAGTCAACATCAATCATCCAAATCGTACACACATGATGCCAAATTTAATTACTCGTTTTTTCTTTGATTCATTCTATCTTTTAATCGTATTAATACATAAAATACATAAAATAAACAACTATCAGATGCATGGTTTTGTAAGTGGCTCTGATACCACTGAAGGAGAAGAGCGATCCAAAACGCAGCGGGATTTAAAAATTTCTCCTTTAGTGATCCTTACGAATGGGCATGATCAGTGATAGAATCGTTACCTCTTGTAGTGATTGAAACCTTTGATGCAGATCTACGGAGCGATCACGAACGTTGAATGGTGACAACGCCTCTACTCAATCCACACGAACGAATTCCTTCAATCTCAGTGCTAGCTACTAGGAATGAAGGCTTTGAGTGTGAGAGAGAGAGAGAGAGAGAGAGAGAGAGAGAGAGAAAACAAATTTACAACTGCACAAATGCTTCTGCACAAGGGTTCTATTTATAGAACCACTTGTGTGGGCTGCAAGCTAAAAAGCCCACTTAAGTGTATGTGGCCCATATCTTATATTATGCCAAAATCACTTAAGCGCGTGGTACCTTACCATATTTCGTATTCTACTTAAGTACACATTACCTTACGATGTTCTACAATTCACTTAAGTGCACCATACCTTACAATGTTCCTTAGTTACTCTATCTCTCATCAATCCGTCCTTTTGTGTGTGACCCTGTAGGTTTTCGCGACATTTGCAATTATATTAAATCACGTATTTAACATAATAAATAGTGAGCGGTATCTAGCAACACATCACTGGTACCCAAGACATGAAAATGTCATATTATCTGACAAATCCTTTTGTGATAATACTTATGTGTGCAATTACCCTTTTGCCCTTATGTCTATATTGAACATAAGGCATAGACCATGTCATCCTTGTCCAGTTCAATATTGGGCCCATAGACATTTATCCTATTACACAGGATGGGCAAATTCCATCTAGGCCATCCATGTCCTTCAGCATGCTTTGTGGAGTACCCATCAACTGTCTTTATAGTCATCCAGTTACGGACAATGTTTGATCAACAATAAGGCACTCGATTCTACATCTAGGGTCCATAGTGATTTCAGGTCGAAGGGTGGTATACACCATTATCACCATGAGAATAACTTATGACACTTTGCATAACATTCTATATAGTATTCTCATAATATTCTGTATAGTATCCTTTGGAAATAATAAAAGTGCGGTGACGACTCTAGTTTTATTGATGTTGAGTTAACTAATAGCTCAGTGTCATGAATTTACCGCTACAGTGTGTAATCATGCAACGTATATCAGAAAAGAAATTCCGCAAGTTTTGAATGATAAAGACATACCTGAATGCTCTCTTATGATGAATATTGTGTTTGGCCTTTTCTTTTCTTACCATGTAGGGTAGAGTTGATCGCTTCCACAATACCTCTTATGTGGTGAGGTGTCTCAATCATCTACGGCATACCTGCTCAACCTTCAGTACAACTCAACTAAACCACTCAAATAATTTAGAAGTATTAAAAAATAGTTTGGCATGTTAGCATGCATAGAGGACACACACACATTTAGTCTGGGTACTTTTTCACACCACCACTAAAGCTATAATTATCATATTACTAAATGAAAGTAAACAATAAAAAACAAACCAACTGAAAGAAAAACACAACTTAAAATTTAATTTTAAATTAAAGATTACATAATAAAAAATTACGAATACCTCCCTTGGGTTTCTTCCCAAGCAACACTCGTTTACCGTCATTAGCTTGACGCCTCATTCCCCCTGTTATGGGGGATACTTCAGCTTCCACGCCTTGTTTCTTTTCTTTTTCGAAACACAAAAACCATCTTTTTTAGAGATAACATCCACTTTGTGACACAAGTCACTTCCTACTTCTATAGCCTTACCTCAATATCATTTTCTCTTGTTTCTCTTGGATTTTGGAATGGACCTAGGAGTTTTTTCACTTGGGATTGCTACTGGAGATGCCACCATTTGAGATGTCCTCGTTGAGACTTTTTCTGGTGTTGGTATTTGACTTGGCTTTTTCACACATGTTTTGATCATGCCTACTTGATAGTGATTTCCTTTTTCTCCTTCTTACTTCCTATTTTCAATCACACTCAAAGTTATTTCATCATCATAAGCTTTTAAAGTGAGTATACCTTTTTGCACATCAACACTGCATCGACTTGTAAGCAATAATGGTCGACCAAGAATGATAGGTGTCTCATCATCATCAGGCATGTCCATGATCACAAAATCAACAGGGAAATAAAATTCCTCTATTGTCACCAAAATGTCTTCCATTTCCCATATGCATGCTTTATGGAGTGGTCTGTAAATTTTAGATTTGTCTCTGTAATGCTGACATTTCCAATACCAAGTTTTTGATAGATGGACAACAGTATCAGACTCACAATAACACTCGAATCAATCAAAACCTTCTTAAAAGTTATGTCTTATATAGTGCATGAAATTGTGACAGCTCCAGAATATTTCTGTTTGATGGGGATTCTCCTACCTCATGACACCACACTACACTTCTCAGTAAAGGTTAATGGTGCATTTCCCATTGTTCTCTTTTTAGAAATTATCTCCTTCATAATTTCTTTTTACATGTGCATTTGCTCTATTGCTTCAAACAAAGGAATAATGATCTCCATCTTTTCGAACATTTTAAGAAATTTCTCAAAACTTTTATCATTTAGATCCTTTTTCTTCATTCTTTAAGGATAATGTAGCCTGACCTCCGGCTTGGCCTCTTTTTTATTTTTATCTTCAATAGGCTTTGGGTGGTATAACCTTTTCTAGTTCTTTGTTATTTTCTCTCACTTTCATATCTACCTCTATGAAATGATCATCATTTGTTGCCCTTTCTTCTTCATCTTCACCAACTTTCTGACTTCTTATTGTGGCAACATTAGCATTCTCATGATTTATCGAATTTGGTAATGTTGCACTCAGAAAGGTGCCTTGAGCTTGCATGGAGAGTTGTTGGGCTATCTGACCAACTTGAACTTCCAGGTTCTTGATGGATGATGTGGCGTTCTTATGGTTGTTCCTTGCCTCTTCCTGAAATTGGGAATTTTGAGCAACCATCTTTTCAATAGCTATTTCCCAATCCGCCTTTTTTGGAGCTTGTTATTGATATTATTGTGGAAACTGACTTTGGATGTTCTGCTGAGGTTGGTACTGTTGTTGATTATGATATTGCACTGGACCTTGCTTTTGAGCATTCCCTTGTTAATCTTTCCAGGATAAGGTTGGATGATTTTTCCACTATGTATTGTAGGTGTTAGAATAAGGGTTGTTCTGTTGGATATAATTAACTTCTTCTACATGTTGAAGGTGTGCAACATAATACATGAAAAAATAAGGACCTCTGCAAAATTCACAAATAACTGCAGTAACTTGTTGGACTTGAGCTACCTGTTGAGTACCTATGTTTAATGCCTTAAGTCTCTTTTCAACTTCAGCAGCAACCTGATCTTCTAACTTAACAACACGTGTAGCCAGTTTTAAACCAATCACCCCTTCTGGTTTACTTGTGCATCTATCATATAACTCAAGATGTTCATTTGCAGCAATTGCTTCAATGATCTTCTTTATACTGGTGGCTCTTGTAAAATTGGATGAGCTACCGGCAACTATATCAATCAACTGCTTCGTCTTTAACCTGAGCCCATTTACAAACATCTGCATTTGTTCAATTTATTCTAGATTATGTCTAGGACATGCAACCAGGAGTCTCTTGAATCTTTTATAAGCATCACCTAATGACTTAGTTTCCCTCTGTTTGAAGTTTAGAATTCCATATCTTTTTTGGAGGAAAACTGAAGCAGGAAAATACTCATTCATAAATTTTGTTTCCATCTCTTCCCAAGTGGTGATGCTATCAACTGGAAGTGAATAAAACCATTATTATGCATCCTCTGCTAGAGTAAAAGGAACAGTTGCTTACTTTCTTCAATATGCCCTTCTATCTTCAGATTAGTACTCATTGTCAGAAACCTTTGCAGATGTTTATTGGCATTTTCATTAATTTTTCTTGTGAAATGTCTCTTTTCAAGTTGGCGAATGGTAATAAGGTGTAACTGAAAATTGGGAACATTCATCGGTTGGTTTACTAATGTCAATCGACCCCTAATGCATTTGTTCTTCCATAATCACCCAATAATATTTTAGTTCTATGGATCAACCATTATTAGCTCTTCTTCTTTTTCTGACTCTACATCTGAATGGTTCGAGTTGTTTTCCTCGTGTTCTGCCAATTTTTTCAACCAAGCATTCCTGAGCTGAGTGCATAAGGTTCTCTCAATTTTTACATCAAAAGAAAGATTAGCTAAGGGTTCTCCTTGCATACAAATGTCAAAAATAGATTAGTAGTAACATAATAATAATAATAATAATAATAATAATAATAATAAATTTAGTTGCAGAGCCACAAAATTTTTACTAAAATAAACTACGAACAATCTTTGGCAGTCCCCAGCAACAACGCCAAAAATTTGATAGGTAAATTAGCAAGTGTACTAATCTGCCAATGTAATAATAATAGAAAATCTGAAATATTGATCTCAATGGCTACTTGACGATACAAGGTTCGTGTTTAAATTAGTTAAACAAAAGACTTGGGGGTTTTAAATTGTTGTTTAAGAATTAGAAAATAAAATAGCAAATAAAATTAAACAAACCAGTTGAACGATTTAAAGTAATATGAGTGAGCATGATAGGGAATGTGTATATTGGATTCCTTAACAATTCTGATCTGACCTTGCAACAACTTATTTTAAATATCGATTATCGGTTCTTAAGGGTGTTTACTCATAAGTTTTTAGTGAGAAAACCTTTAAACATTCAAATTAACTCTTATGTCTATAGTTAAATACATATGAATTTAAGCATTACTTTATCAAGAATAATCCAATTTTCGTAGGGTATCTCTAATCCTAGATGATATCTACTACAAAATACTCATTAAACATTAATAATAGCGGTCCGGCCTAAAGATTAACCGTATATCAAACTTAATTTGTCTAAAAGAGAAAGCATTAAGAACAAATTTAAATTAAAGAAAATATCATAAAATTGTTGTTATCACAAGATTCAAATCAAAATCATTAACAAATCAGAATCAGGGACACCACCTAGCATCGGGGGGTTTAGCTATTCATAATAAAAAAAACATTATAAAAGCTATAAAAAATACAGATCAATGGATGAAATAAGTCTTCAATCACATAAAGCTCATGAAAATCTTGATCCACATTGAAATTCTAACTTTTCTAGCCTTTTAAATGTGTTTTTGCCGTCAAAAATCGTCCAAGACCTAAAAAAATCACTTTATGACTTTAAATACTCAAAACTGTTTTTTTACGATTCTGTGCGCCCATACGCGTATGGGGCGTATGATGTTGGGGAGTTTTTCACTAGGGAGCATTGAACATTGTGGGACTTCTTCTTTTAGAGCAATGTCTTTGTGAGAGACATACCACATATTCACCCAAAACCTTAAGGTGATAGGTAGGTGAATTCTCTTACTTATAAATGCTCAAGTCTCCATATTTTAAACAAATGTGGGACTATTATCCATATTAATCATACTTGATACATTCTCAACACTTCCCCTCAAGTGTGAGTCTACGATGCTCCCCCTCAATTGGAAGCTCTTCTTACTTCTACAAACTCTTGTACCGCACGAAACGTTTCTTATTCACCACCCTGGCACTGTTGACACTCTTCAACGAAACGTTTCTTATTCACCACCCTTGTGGCGCCGTTGACTTTCGATACAAGTAAGCTGATCCATTTCTCGAACCAGGCTCTGATACCAATTATTGGGGGGAGTTTTTCACTAGGGAGCATTGAACATTGTGGGACTTATTTTTTTAGAGCAACACCTTTGTGATAGACACACCACATATTCATCCAAAACCTTAAGATGATAGGTGGGTGGGTTCTCTCACTTATAAATGCTCAAGTCTCCACATTTCTAATCAATGTGAGACTATTATCCATACTACTCACACTTGATACATTCTCAATATATGATACACGTATGACCCATGGTGGGACGTATGATACGTGTATGGCCCATAATGAGGAGTATGATACACGTATGGGGCGTATGAGTCATACGTGTATGGGGCGGGCCATACGCGTATGGACATAAATACTCATTTTTCATATCTGACTTGCGTATGAGATAGATGACGCATATGGGAATTCTGAATTAGCCTTTAGTATCTTCATGAAAGTTGTATCCCTTGATGTTAGCTTTCATTTACCGTCAGTCCCACGCCATTCCGAGTTATGACACTCTAGATATTATCAAAATACCACATGTATATCATGATGTGCAACAAGCTGAAAAATAGACTTTGTGAATCCTTCTGAAAATTCGTCGCGTTCCTTTTCCGAACATTTATTTGAATTCCTTTGACCTATAAAACACATTAACTTTCCCAAAAAGATCAAAAAATGCCAAGAATAATTAAAACATTGACATACAAAATTAAAGAAACTAACATATAAAGCACTTAAACTATATGGAAAATGCAAATAACTCGTAGACTTTCACCTATTAAAATGATAATAACTATAGTCGAAATGGTGACTGATCAAACACGCAAACTAACAAGGGAGGCGAATAAAAGTATTTTTTATTTACCCAAGAAATAGAGTATCCCAATGGGTCACTTCAAAAGTTCATATGACTAAACATAGGACACCTGTCTTACTTTAGAGCCATGCAAAACAAGGTTTGATTTCTATAATTAATTTCAAAAACTCAGAGTCAAGAAGACAAAAATTCCTATATGGGTTCTGACTTTGACCTTCTGACTCAGAGATTCTTCTAACTTCAGAGGGCTAACTGGTTCAGAGCCAAGTTATCTACGAGTCGTATTTTGACTCTCTAGAGTCTACGGACATTTGTTTTATTCTAGACAAAGTTTCATTTTCAAACTTTTCAAAATAATTTTTTTTGGCTTAAATGATCTCTTAGTCCCTATAAGTTGGCGTATTTTTATTTTTAGTCCCTAAACCGTTTATTATTGGGAATAATCCATGTATGTTATAATCATTTTGATTTTAGTCCCTACAATGAAAATCCGAAGGAAAATCCGCATGAAACATGGAGATTTTAAATCCTAGGAAAATTTGAAGGAAAATCCACAGGAAACCTACATTTTTTCCTGCGGATTTTGTTTTCAAAGACTAAAACCAAAAATATTTAACATTCAGGAATTATTTCCAAGAAAAAAAAGGTTAAGGGACTAAAACCAAAAACACGCCAACTTACAGGAACAAAAAGACTATTTAAGTAAAAAAAAACTTATCTTCGACTAGGGGTTTTGTGAAGATATCATCCCATTGATGGTCTGTATCTATAAATTTTAAGTTGATAATACCCTTCTAAACATAATCTCTTATAAAATGGTGTTTGATTTCAATGTGTTTCTCTATGGAGTTTAAAATATGATTCTTAGATAAACAAATTGCAGAAGTATTATCACAGAGAATAAGAATGTTACTCTCGTAAAGTTGATAGTCTTTTAGCTGACTTTTAATCCAAAGTATCTGAGTGTTGCGTCTAGATGCTGCAATATACTCAGCTTCTGCTGTTGACAATGTTATTGTTGATTCTCTTTTATTGGACCAAGAAATAAGATTATCACCAAGAAACTGGGAGCTTCTATTAGTGTTCTTCCTTTCTAGTATGTCTCCAGCGTAGTCAACATCGCAATAAATAAACTTCGGTGGCGACTCTGTTATTATTTCGAGCATGCAAACGCCCGTGGCATCTTTCATGTTGCGAGATCCTCCAGAATGTAGTGAAAAACAAGCAAGAATTCCCATATTTTGGTGAACAAATGTGGGTAAAGAAGTTAGTTAAGGAGAGGAGGATTAACTTTGATCAAGGAATATAGGTGCACTTACTAAAAATATATGGAAATAATAGACAATATGGTTATGAGGAATATCAAATTTATGTGCCTACAAGAAGCTAAGCGGACATGTGAAAAGCTAAAGAATTAGATAATTTAGAATTTAAGCTTTTGTACACTAGAAAAGTTAGATCGAGTTATGCAGTGAGGATTATTGTGGACAAGAAATGGAATAAGTATATTTTGTATGTGAAAAGAGTAGGAGATTGAATTATAGCCTTGAAATTTATAGTGAAGCATGAGATCTTTAATGTTATTAGTACTTATGCACCTCAGGTTGGGTTAGTAGAACACCTTAAGGTGAAATTTTGGGAGGAGTTAGAAGGTTTACTTCCGGATATTACCCTAGGAGTGAAGACTTTCCTAGGAAGGGGTCTTAATGGACATGTAGGCAGCTCAACAAGAGGTTTTGAGAGTGTGCATGCAGGGGTGGCATAAAGGAGGTGAATGTGGAGGATAAATTCATCTTGGAGTTTTTGTTAGCTTTAGATCTTACTATAACAAATACATGATTTAAGAAAAGAGATGAATATACTATCACATATAAAAGTGGGATGACATGTTCTAATATAGATTTATTTCTTATCAGGAAGTCCAATGAGAAGATTTGCTTGAACTGTAAAGTTAGTATGAGAGAGAGCTTGACTACCAAACATAGAGTTTTGATTATGGATGTAAGAATTAACGGTAGACCAAAGAGAAGAAGTCATATGGTAGCTCCATAAATCAAGTGGTGACATTTGAAGGGTGAAAAATAAAGAATTATCCAACACAAGATCTTGGAGGGAGAGTTTTGACAACCTAAGGAAGTGTAAATGATATGTGTAATAATATGGCCCAAGAGATTAGAAAAGTTGCTAAAGATATGTTGGGAGAATCAAGAGGTTTTGGACCTAGGGGTAAAGAATCATGGTGGTGGAATGAAAGTGTACAAAGAGTAAATCTAGAGTAAAAGAAGTTTGTTTTAAAGATTGGTTTAGGTGTAAAAAAGATGAAACTTGGTAAAAGTATGAGAAAACTAAGAATGAAACCAATAAGGTGATGAGTGGAGTAAGAACTCAAGTTTTTGACATATTATATTAATCTTTAGGAACCAAGAAAGGATAAATCTCTCTCTCTCTCTCTATATATATATATATATAATATATATATATATATATATATATATATATATATATATATATATATATATATATATATATATATATATATATATATATATATATATATATATATATATATATATGTATGTTTGCTAAGAGAAGAGGAAGAAAGAATAGAGATTTAAATCAAGTGATATGTGTTAAACATGAATAAGGTAATGTTTTGGTTTAGGGAAAAAATATAAAGGATAGGTGAAAGACGTGTTTCTACGACCTATTTAATGAAGGATATGATATCTCACCGAACTCTAGTAGACTCGACATTAAAGATGTAAATCAGAACTATAATTACTACAGTCAGATTGAGAAACATGAGGCAAGGTAAGCATTGGAAAGAATGAGTAACAATAAGGCGGGTGGACCAGACAACATACCTATTTAAGTGTGGAAAATTCTTGGAGATAGAGGTATTGAGTGACTCACCAAAATCTTTAGTGAAATTATGAGGTCAAAGCGTATTCCAAATGAATGGAGAAGAAACAGTTTAGTCCCAATCTATAAGAACAAAAGGGATATACAAAATTGTGTGAATTATAAGGTATTGAGCTTATGAGTCATACCATGAAGTTACGGAAAAAAGTTATTTAACGGAGGTTAAGAAAAGAGACTCAAGCCACCGAGAATAAATTTGGTTTTATGTCTACAAGGTTGACCATGGAAGCGATTTATTTATTACGGCGTGTGATGGAGCAGTATCGGATGAATCAACAAGACTTGCACTTAATTTTTATTGACTTGGATAAGGCATATGATATAGTTCCTAGAGAGATTTTGTGGAAAGCTCTGGAGAAGAAAATGGTTAGGATTGTATATATTCGAGTTATCCAAGATATGTATGAAGGGGTATCGACTAGTATGTGGACACGGGGCGGGGAGACAGACAATTTTTCCATTACAATTGGTGTACATCAAGGTTCAATCCAAAACCCCTACCTTTTTATCTTAGTTTTGGATGTACTTACGAAACACATCCAAGAGCTAGCACAGAGATGCATGTTTTTTACATATGATATGGTCCTTCTTGGAGAGTCGAAAGAGGATTTAAATGAGAGGTTGGAAACGAGCTTTAGAAACACATGGTTTTTTCCTAAGTAGAAGTAAGACGGAGTATATGGAATGTAAGTTCAACAAAACAAAAAGCGTTTCTAACTTAGAGGTGAAAGTTTGAGACCATATTATCCTCCAAGTCACACGATTTAAATATCTTAAGTCAGTTATACAAAATAATGGAGAAATAGAAGGTGATGTAAACCATCAAATTCAAGTTGGATGGTTGAAATGGAGAAGGGCATCAAGTGTTTTATCTTATGCAAAGGTACCGCTCAGGTTGAAAGAAAAGTTTTATCAGATTGTGGTAAGACCTGGGATTTTGTATGGACATAATGTTGGGCGGTTAAGAATTAACACGAGAATAAAGTAGGTGTAGCAAAGATAAGGATGTTGCGGTAGATGTGTGGTAAGACTGGACATGATAAAATTAGAAATGAAAATATTAAAGAGTGTCGAGGTAGAATCTATAGTGGAGAAGAAGGTGGAAAATAGACTTAGTGGTACGAGCATATAGAGAGAAGAGCAATAGATTATGTAGTAAGGATGGTAGTCCAAATGAAGAGAAGACAAACAATTATAGGAATGAGAAAACCTAGAAAAACTATAAGATACGTTTTTAAGAAAGATCTCGAGATTAATGATTTAGACATAAATATGATCTTTGAAAAAATATTATGCCGAAAGTTGATTCACGTAGTCAACTATACTGAATGGAGTAAGACTTTATTGTTGTTTAGTTTTTTTTAATTGTGTTGGTGGCTTCTTTGTTTTCTTGTGTTAGAAGTTGTTTTCCTTAATTTTTAATGGGTTGGAGAACTCTTATACCCTTTCTTTATAAATTATTTTTGCTATTTTAAAAAATAACCAGCTAAACTTTAAAAACTAAAAATATAACAAATTACCAATGCATATAGAATACAACTAAAACATAAGACAGCAATGACATGGCACAAAGTACCTTAACTAAAATAAGAACTAAAAAACTTAAAGCCAATGGAATTGTTCCATTGTTGTGCAAAGCTAGAAATAAAAGACAACACTACAATGCTACTAGGGTAACCTAAATATCATTCATTCTCAGGAACAACATCCTTGTCTTCTTCCTCCGCTGGGGTAGTAGTATCTCTCAAAGGAAAGAGTTGAGCAGTTGTAGTTTCTCTCACAGGAAAGAGTTGAGCAGTAGTAGCTGCAGTTGCAGCAGCTGCCGCAGCAGAAGTACTATACCCACGAATATGAAGAAAATCATGACCATAAGGCACAGTATCAAAAGGTGGCAGTGATGGTGATATTGGAAAACCAGAAAACGGTGCCGCTCTACCAGTTGCAGGCCCACGTACAGCATTTTGAGGGTTAGCAAAAGAAGTAGCAAAACGGTTCCGAAGATTTAAACTACTAACACTGCCATAAGATGGCACCGCCGTGTTACTCTTACGAGCCATGTTGTAGAAATGACTGTTATTAGGCCACATATAGTTCATCATCCCATAAGGTCTATAACCAGGAATGAGTCCAAAGTTTGCATAGTGGGGATAAGGGGAGAGAGAGCTAGCCGGTGGAAATGGAAGTATCGGTCGCGATGGTTTGATGGTATTCCCACGGACTGCAGGTGTAGTGGTATTGCTGGAGGGTGTCTGTGTCGGTGTTGGTGTCGGCGTTGGTGTCGGTGTCGGTGTCGGTGTCGGTGTCGGTGTTGGTGTTGGTGTTGGGCTCTTAGGTTTTGTGGGTGGTAATCCATGGTTATGTATTCCTTCATATGAAACAATGACATACTTTGAGTTTTTGGCATCCCTCTCCACCTGTTTTCTTGCATTGCAGGTTTGTGATGTGCACCTATAGTATCCCCTAGGGTTATTAGGGTTTCCTTTGATTTCTTTGCGTCCATATTTGCGCCAGCGATAACCATCATCAACTATATCTTTGTTGCTTTCCACTTGGATCACAGTTTTCGGTCCAGCTCCTCCGATCCTAGTGCAAGGAGGTTTGTAGTATTCAGAGAAATCTCTCTTTCTCTTGCTGCAAATGTAAAAACAAAGTTAGTTTTTATTTACATTATTGAATATTAATTGTGAAAGGTGAAAAGTGAAGAAAACCTTTGAAAACGAGATCCACTAGCACCATCAGGATCTTGTCCGTGAAGCATCAAGATTCCTTCAATGGCACTTCCTTCGTCACTAGAAGGTTCATCTGGAACTTCATCATCTTCATCAGTTGACATATCTTTCACTACTTCTTCATCATCGTCTTCATCATCATCGTCGTCGTCGTCACCAAGAACAGCAGCAGCAGCTTCTGTATAAGCATTAACTTCTCTGGAACAACCACCTACAGAATAACTCATCGGCATTTTCCCTTTCAAAGCCCTACGAATTTCATCAGAGTTAACCACCGGATTCTTATAGTTTTCCACACTCACTTCATCTTCTGAAACAACACGTCCTTCGAGAATAGGAAATGAAAAATCAGACACTGATTTCTCAACTTCATCATCACCTTGGGGCTCTGCATCTTCTCTTGTTGCCACGTGGCAATCATCAGGAGAATCCTAATAATAATATTATAATAATAAGAAATACCAAGTTAGTATGAATACTGATTAGGAATCTGTTTCTTTTAAGCTTATTTATGCTAAAATAAAATAAATTTTCCAATTAAGAAATATAAGTGCATTGTATAGAGTATAGTAAAAAATTACGTGAATTTGGATAAGTTTATAATGGATGAGAATATAGGCTGCATCTAATGAAAAAGTGACATTGATTAAAAAATGTATAATTATGATCATCTTCCTTTTTTGAATTAAACAGATTTTCAATTAAATAAACTTAAAAATATTTATAAAAAGATCTAGTTTGGATTACGTGAAAATAATTGTAAGAACTTTATATTCGTTTCGATCTAAAATATGAACAAAATATCATATGTATTTGAGTCAATTTTATTAAAAAAATTGACTTAAGACATATATTTAAAAAAAAATATTAACATAGAGAGATAAAAAATACAATATTTTATGCGATTGTTTTTATAAATAAATAGTTTATCTGAATGTTAAATTGATATGATGATTCTGATTGATTGCTAGAATAAAAATATTTATGTATAAATAAAATTAAAAGAAAAAAAATGCTAGATTAAAACTTGATATTAATATAGTAGAGATAAACTAAATTCAAGTTGTATGAAGAGTGAATGTAAAAAATGTAATCATTGCATGATAGTCATCAAATATATTTACACATGCATATATCTTGATTATTTTTATGATTATAGGAAATATATATATATACCTCAGAATAATCAGAATCAGGAAGTTCATTTAAATCGAAGTGAAACATTTTCTCCCTAGTGCTGTGATTGGCAGAGGGACCAGCTTCAGAATTCATTTTTTGGCTTTTGTTGTTGTTGTGTTCCATGGTATAGGAGTGAGTGAATTGAAAAAAACAAAGATTTTTTTATAGAGAGACTAAAATGAGTGACTTAGCTTTTGAGTGATGAAAATGAAAGGAGTGACAAGGGGTTTTATAGATGAGAAAAAATGAAGAGAATGCCATAAAACAACTGTACCATAGAGGGTAACAACTGTATATAGCCTGCCACATCAGATTAATTAGAGGGGTTGGTAAAATAAAGTGAGGAAATATTAAGTAATTTATTTTTAATATATTATTTTAATATAATTTAGTGAAAATAATGTTACATTATCAACATATCATAAGCAATATTTGGTAAGTATGACTTTAGAAATATTTATATTAAAGTCATGCATTTTTTTTATTATTTTAGGATTATGAATGAGTTAAATAATTTATTATTAATATTAATTAGGAATTAAATGTATAAATTAATTAAATTATATTCAAATAATTTTTTTAATTTTTTTAATATTTAATTTCAATAATGTTAAATGAAAATTATATGAAAATGTAAGGCATTATAGTATAGTATTTCTCTTTTCATTATAATTTCCATATTTAAAAGAAAAAACTATTTAAAAAAGAGTGTGAAATTTTATTCTTTTTTACATGTAGTTTTAATTGTTTTATTCATTGTACATTATAATTAATAATAAACATACCATTTTAAATTTATCATTTTTTTATATTTTTCATTTAGGCTAATGAAAAAAGAAAATCAATAAAATAATTAATTATTGTAACTTTTAAATAATTATCGAAATATACCTTATGAGAAATTGTGAAAAAAGTTTAAAATATATTATTAAAGTTAATAATATTAATAATGATTGAATTTGAACTTTAAATTTATTTGATTTGATAAAAAAAACAATGGACGAGTTTGAACTTTAAATTTATTTGATTTGATAAAAAACAATGGACCAACGTGATAACTAATTTAATGTTCTATTTGATGCAAAAGTTAATCATGAGATTGGACAAAAATAAATGGCAAGAGATCTAGGGATGACAATGACAGGGTTTTGGCAGATATTATAATACATATTTTCAATGGCAGATATTATAATACATATTTTCAAATCCGTAGTTTAAAAAAATTCTCCTATCTGAACCCATACTCGTGTGAACATTAATGTTTATACTCATACTCATACCTTATGGATATCTAAGTATCTATATTCATACTCATTTATCTGTATTTCTAATAAAAAAGAATCAATTTATTATAATTTATCATGTCATTTTTATTTTTTAACAACATTTAAAAAAATTTGAGGATGTTTTTCTTAAGATAAAAAAAATATATTTATATTAAAATGCGTAGAAATTTAATAATGATGCATTTAATAAAATTGTTAGATTAACATGTGTATAAAATAATGAGTTTAAAAATAAATAAATATATATAGTGTGGGTATGAGGCGGATTGGTTACTAAGGTACTCATACCTACACTCATATCCACTTATTTTAGTGGATAGTTGTCCGTGTTCGTGTCCATATCTATTTTACTGACTTTTACCTTATCCGCTGTGTGTAATTTTTGTCCGTACCCAATAGGGATAGGTACAATTGTCATCCCTAGAATCGGACAAAAGCATGAGTTCTAATCCCTCATTAAATAATGGAACAATTTTTTTTCCAAAAACAAATTATAAAAAAAAATCTATATCATTTTTTTAAATTTTTTACTTAAAAAGCTCTCTCTCTCTCTCTCTCTCTCTCTCTCTCTCTCTCTCTCTCTCTCTCTCTCTCTCTCCTCTCTCTCTCTCTCTCTCTTCTCTCTCTCTCTCTCTCTCTCTCTCTCTCTCCCTCTCTCTCTCTCTCTCTCTCTCTCTCTCTCTCTCTCTCTCTCTCTCTCTCTCTCTCTCTCTCTCTCTCTCTCTCTCTCTCTCTCTCTCTCTCTCTCTCTCATATTAATATTAAAATCATATTATTTTGTTCGGTGCATAGACATATCGATTGAAATACATAAAAAAGATTATTCAAGAGTATCGATCATCAACCACAATAAAGTATAAAAAAGTTTGTCTTATATTATTTTATATTGTCATGTACTCTTCTATCAAGTAATTATTTGACATAATTACCATTGTGGTTCAACATTTCTATTTGATTCACGATATTGATCCTTCTATTTTAAACTTAAATAGATTTGGTTCTTATCTCATACTTTTGCATTTAAAATTAATGAAATTTTCATTGTTTAAATGACAAGTTTCTTATAAAACATGATAAATTATCGTATATAAATTTATTGTGAATTTTTATAAATAAAAATATAAATTAAAAAACAAAAAATCTCATTAATTTTCTATAAAAATATGAAAAAAAAAATAGGTAGACTAACTTCTTAAATTAGAAACTAAACCTGAAATTTAACCTAAATATTTTTACAAATCAAATAAATAAAGACTATTAAAAGTCAAACTCTAACACATGTTAAACTTTATGAGAAATTGTGAGACTAATGCACAAGACAAGCACTTTACAAAAAAAAAAGTTATATAGAAAGGTATTCTGAGCAATAAATACATCATAATAGTTATAACTTTTTCTTTTAAATAATAGTAGGAAATTTTCAAAAAAAATCTTATAATAAAAATCGGAGATAATATCAACTTTTTAACCGTAAAAGTATGGATAATTAATCATTTAAATATAATTTTATATGAGATGTGTGAGACACTCTTTTAGTCATAATTCAAATAATGGCATGTAAAGTTGTTTTTACCTAGAGAGGTATGCAAAGGGAAAATAGGGTAAAAAGCGTATTTTATAATTATTTTTGGTATATAGCTGAGCTATTTGGCTAGCTAATAGGTAATAAGATATAGTTTAAGGAATGTTGTTTTGATTTAACATATATTTTCAGAGGTTATATAAGGTTAGTACTTTTACAAAAAGGTCAATAATTTATATAATAAAAAAGCTAGTAGAAGACTCTCTAGCACACTCATTTTAATTTTTAATGAAAAATAATATAAATAAGAAATAATTAATATTTATTGGTTGAAACTTACGAGTCAATCACCAAATTTATTTATATAAATTAATATAAATTAATTATATGATTTATTTGAATTATAACCATTAAAATGGAAGGTGTTTAAAAAAGTGTGTTAAATAGTTTTACCCTCCATCTTTAAATATAAACTTTTTTGATATATATTTTATTCTATATGACAAGTTTTTTATTAAAAAAAACTACATTTTTTAAGTATTTTTTACAACATCCCCCTTTATTTCCTTATTTTTTCAACAATCAACCTCAAATTTGTTTTATGATACAAACATAAACTTATTATCTCTCTTAAAGAATTAACTTATAAAAACAATATTTTTTAGTTATTAATTATAAATATCAATATTTATTTATGTTAATATATAAATATAAATAAATAGTATTTTTGAATTCTAAACTAATATTTTACATCTATTCTCAACTAATATATATTAATTGAACGATGTCATCTATCCGAAAATAATATTTTCTTTATTTTAAAATAATTGATAATTTTAATATAATTCTAATTATATATTCAATTAAACTTACTTACATCACACTCAGTTTTATATATGAGTGACAACAAATAAGTTTTGTCGAATAAAAACAATATTTTCTTTATTCTAAAATACTTGATAATTTTAATATAAATCTAACTATATATTTAATTTAACTTACTTACATCACGCTCAGTTTAATATATGAGTGACAAAACAAATAAGTTTTGTTGAATTAACACATTTAATTCGTTAAATTAGATAAGTAAAATTCAATTCTATTATTGTAATTGATTTGTCTCGTTCAACTCTGCTAAAAAAAAATGGGTGGGACGTGAGTTAAAGAAAAAATATTTATTGTTTTAATATATATTTTATTATTTGATTTGTTTTGAGATTGGTTTAATATTATTGTATTTATTTTATATTGGATGATTTGTATAATTTTAAGAATTTTTTATTCTTCTTGAATTTATGACGGTGACATTTATACTATTAATTGTAATGTCAAATTTGTTAATTATGTTGGTGTTGTTAAATTAGTTTCATTATATATTTTTAAAGGCTTGTGTGTTTAGAATTGGGTTAGAACACATGATTTCATTAAGAGAGAAGGCATCTCTTATCATCTAATTTAAGTGTTTTAAATAGCCTACATTATCTTTGTTAATACATGTTAAACTTTTATTATGATATATAATATTTATAATTAATTTATAATTAATAGATATGTTAAAAACATTTTTGTTTGATGGGTCAACCTCGCTATCCTCAATATATAGGGTGTGGTGGGATTTCATGTTCGACTAATTAAATTAAGTCAGTTCTATCTAGATTGCTTTTCAGGGTGAGCTTAAATGGAGTGTACCTATTAATTTTGTCATCCCCTAATTTAATATGTTTTATTATATATTTATGGTAAATATCAGTATATCAAGAATATATGATAAATGTGCTTTATAAAAGTATATTTATTTGTTTATTTATATCTTTTTTATTTTGTGAAATTGGTCAAATTAATTAATCATTTTTAATAAATAAAATATTAATAATGACTAACTTTTTTAATTCATTTAATTTTGTTAAAAACTTTATATATTTAGATAAGCAAAAGGCACGCAGGATCCTACCTACTTCCTACATATCTAATTATATAAATCTTTTAACAAAATTATATGAATTAAGAAATTTAGTCAGAATAGATATTTTATTTATTAAAAAATGATTAATTTATTTAATCAATTACACAAATAAATAATATCTCTCTCTCTCTCTCTCTCTCTCTCTATATATATATATATATATATATATATATATATATATATATATAATATATATATATATATATATATATATATATATATATATATATATATAACTTAGTGAATTTGTGCACATATTAATTGATAATGTCGCTTATATTAACCTAAGATCTAAATTTATTACAAAGATAGAAATCTTTTTTATTCATATACTCAATTTTTCAAAATGGAAAAATAATACATAGATAAAAACTCAAAATATGACATAAGGGAATTAAGGAAATATACGATATGTCCATCTGAAAATACGAAGAATAAAAACATAATAAGATGGACAAACAAAGCCAAAATACAACAAAGTCAACTAACAACACCGAAGAGAGGCTTAGACAACCAAAATCTCACAATGGAGCACATGCTAGAGGTTAAAACCATCTAATAGAAACAGAAACCTCTTGAAAAAAATACTAGAGTCATTTTCCAATTCCCTAAATCTAGACATAAATGCTCAAACAACTATTAGATCAAACAGGGGATATGGTTCGGAAGTCAATCGAAGAAGAAGCATGAGTTCACCACTAACTTACCTAGATAACACTTAAAAATTGGATCATAATGATTTGAACTTCAGTACAGTTGCAATTGGATCATAATGGATTGCTTCATGGGCATGTACACGGCCATGAAAGCTTGTGCATCACATTGCCAAATTTAGCAAATTTTCAAGTGTGCAGTTATCAATCCTAAATGCTATAAATACATGGCCTCTGAGCTCATTTCAAACACCCCTTGCGCGCTAGCTTTGCCCCCCAATTGAAACCCTCATAATTCAAAGGAAAACTTGAGAATTTTCAACTTGAAAATTTAGTTTGAATCTCACTGTTTGGAGATTCACAAACTCCAGGATCCAAAGCTTTGTACCATTGTCAAACCACTTCTGCAAGCTCCTCGAGTGTGATCAAGTCAAGTTTGAAGTAAGCAAGATCCATTTCTGCACAGCATTGAAGGTAATTTTCAGAAATCTTCTTCTCTTCGATTCTCACTCAATTCTCATCAATTCTCTTGGATCTTTGGTTATCTGAAGTCCTACCAATGTAGGCAAGAAGATTGAGTTGCTTTAAGGTCAAACCGAAGCAACTCAGTTGACACACCTCAAAATTCAACTCCTCATATCTTTCTATATATTTGGAGTTAGTTGAAATTGAGGTCAGATTCGTGCTCTACGCCATTTTTTCTTTCAGATCATGTCCTCTTTTTTCATTTTGGTGATGGTGATGAGTGAACCAATCCGGTGGACCTCGCCTGAGAAGGTGGTCGGAGGTCCAGCGCCGGTGGTGTGCTGGATAGGTTCTGAGCCATTGATCTCATTTGAAATGTTTTAATCCTGAACGCCCAAAGTAATTACCATGCGTGTGGAATAGTTGATCGGGTGTATGGTGGAATGCGCGCTCATGTCCACTTGATCTGTCACCTCAATTAATGAGGGAGATCAAGTGGTCCACATTTTTTTAATTTTTTGATTTTTATTTTATTTCATTTGATTTTCATTAATTCATATTAACTTTAATATTGATCCAAAAAATATGAGAGTTTCACCAAAAATTCTTAAATAAATTCTTCTTTCATATTTTGAATTAAAATTATTTTTTGGATCATTATTAATATTTTTCATGATTTAATTGATTTTGTGAATATCTTTAATTGTTTAAAAATACTTTTAAGTTTCCAAAAATTCTGAAATTTTTTCTCCAAGGTCCTTTGACCTTGTTTGACCTATGATAAATCTCATGGCCATTTCTTTGGTGTTTTGATGAGATTTTAGGAATTTGACAAACCATATTTAATTTAATGCATTACTTTTTGTATTTTTAAATTGAATAAATGTCAAATAATTGTGTTAAGCTATCTTGATGATTTGTATAAGTTTAACTTGTGTTGTTGGGCCTTGGTCAAAGTTGATTTGACTTTGCTAGGTTAAGATCATTGGATTTAGGGGATTGATGGAATGTACATTCCATCTCCCAAAATGAATGAATGATCTTAATTTGGTAAAAGTCCTCCTTTGACCAATTTGAGTTTTGATCTATTCCCATCCCTCTTCATCTAATTCCCCTTCTTTATGCATCCATTTCATTTGGCCTATGATATCTCAAGGTCCTAAGGCTAGTTGATTGAAAAATCAACATAAGTATGGATGAGATTAGGCCACCTCTTTTGCATATTCTTTTTGTGTGTGGTATGTTTCATGAGCATAGTCCATTATAATATGTCTCTAACATGCATTAACACCAAAATTCTATTGTCTGGCCTCAAATAGTTGTGACTTCTACATAAGTCCAATTACGATTGCTTAACATAGCGCTAAATTTTTGACACAAAAGGCATAACATTCTAGTTAGTGAGATTGTAAGTCTCCCCTCTTTCACGGTATTGTGTGGAAACTTAGCCTTTTTTCCTTCCTTTAGAAGATGTCTTGGTTCAAGGATCCATGCTTGTGATAAGGGGTTGAGTATTCTCCAAAGAATGACTTAAAATGAAAAGAAAAAGCAAAAACAATACTAACTTCTAATTCATTAACAACTAACATTTAATTTCAAGCCATTTACTTTTAATGCACTCTAATTTTTAAGCTCTATTCATTTGCCATTATTCATATCATTCTAATTGTTTATATTAATGCCTTTTCACTTTGTCCACTTGGACCGTATTATGTGATATATCTTGTTTGTGTATATTTTGTTTGTTTGTGTGGTCTTTGACCATTAATGTACATAATAAGAAACAAAAACCCTAAAAAACTATTGTGTGGACTGTTGGTTTGATCTTGGGCGATTGGACTTAGAATATAGGAAACATCCCTATGCGAAAGGACTTGGCCAATGCCAACTTTCATGTAACCAAGTGCTTGCAATTTGAAACTTCCTCTCATACATCATTGAAGATCCATCTGAGTTCATCTGCAACATGATCATTGTGAAGCTGTTATTTTGAACTTGTGACTTGTGGAATTCATCTGCTACATGGGCAAATTTGAAGAAGATCATGGAGTGGCTAAAGCTTGGATGTGGATATCTCTATTTGATGCCTTGCTCTTCAAGTTAATATTATGCATTTTTTGTTGTTTGATTCAAATATCTAAGGGAATTTGGGGTTTCTATATAACATTCTTGTCTATTGGATTGCAGCCCATTGGTCAGATCTTTTCAACTCTTAACTTTTAAATTTATGCTTAGCATTAGTCTCTTCATCTCCTCCCCACTTCTTTAATTTCAAAATCTCTCCCTCCTTTAAAAAAACTTCTTTGCTTGTGCTTGTCTTTTTTAACTTATACCCTTTGCAAATTAGAAACTTTGGTCTTATGCCATTGCATTTTCAAACTTCTTTTCTTAAATCAAACTTGTAAATAAACTTAACTATACTTGACTTAAAATTTTCAAAAGCCAAAAAGAACTAACTCATTCAAACCATTTTCTAGGCCCTTGTGCCTTTCAAACTCATTTTTTGATTAAAAGCAATGCATCCACTTTGAAATTTGTATCACAAACTACGAGGTTTTGATCCCTCATTTTTATGTTGGTACGTAGGCACAAGTACAAAGGTCTTGTCAAACATAAAAGTATAATTAATGAATTCTTTTCTCATCCCCCCATTCTATTTGTTTGTAAACATCTCTTTATACAAAATACATATGCACACAAGAAAGGGCTCCCTAGGAGTACCTAGGACACTTTGGGTGCTAACACCTTCCCCCTGTGTAACCAACCCCCTTACCTATAATCTCTGGCATTTTATTAGTTTTGATTTGAAAACTTCTTACTTTTGGGTTTTGTTCGTACTTTTCCCTTTTCCCTTGGAAACAATAAAAGCGCGGTGGCGACTCTTGTTATTTGATGTCTAGCTTATCCATAGCTTGATGATCATGAATTTACCACTACAGTCATGTAGGAACTTCAAATTCTATTATAGAAATGCCTTCCATTTTAAGTCAGATAACTATATCGACTGTACCAACAAAAATGCCTTTTTTCTCCTTGAGTTTCGCGTTACCTCTTAAGTGGTAGAGAACACCCTTACGACATGCCAATTGTTATGATGACAAGCCTTCACCCTAGTGCATCTACGTATGAAGTTAATACAATGGCCATTGCATCCCCTACTAACCCTTTTCTTAACATCAGGGTCTATTATTAATAACCTTGGTCGAATGACACAAAAATCAAGAGGTTAAGGATACATTCTTCAAAGAATTCCACCCTTAACCAATAACGCTCTCTAGTCTGTAAGATAATAAATGGATGAGAGTAATCACGAAAATGGTTAACATGCTTATGCACCAAATAGGCAGAGTGTTCAATCCTCTAATTTAGAACACTAATTACAATTACCAGCAATTGGCATAACAAATGAGTCAAATTATTGACTTCTTTGGAGTTCCTCAAGCGCCTATTCAACAAGTGTCTAATAACCAGATACCACAATAAGCAATACATGTATAAACACCAATACTCGGGGTAGTCGATTGTAACGCATGCCAAAATGGACCTGAGGTAGTGTTGGTGCATAGAAACCAATATACATACCAATTAGTTAGAATTTCCCAACAAAACAGTTAGGGGGGAATATAATTAATGTGGTCGAACAAATTTTGGCCCATAATGGCCTTAATGTCGTCCTGCATAGGCCAAATTTGTCTCTGCATTGCCTGGTTATGTATTGATGACTAAATTACCAAGGGGTTAGAAGATCCCTAAGTTCACTAAGTTTGCAGGAAATACTAACGAATCCATTATCGAACATGTGGTGCGGTATCAGTCGGAGGAGACAGGAGACATAACCAATAACGAGAATTTGAAGATGAAATTATTCCCAAATTCTCTGACCAAAAATGCTTTTACATGCTTTACCATCTTACCCCCTCGTTCCATATGTATTTGGAACCAACTAGAGAGGGTATTCCATGAGAAATTTTCCATGGGCCAGTCCAAGATTAGCCCCCAAATAGTTAGCTAGTGTGACGCGAAAGTTGGCCGAATCAATAGATGACGACCTTAATAGGTTTAGGATAATAAAGGCAAGATGCTTCACTCAAGTGCCTTAATATGAATTATTTGAATTGGCTACAAGGGGTCTTGACTATTCCATCTGGAAGAAATTAGGCACCTAATACTTAAGAGACAGGACCCAACTAGCAGGCAGATTTCGACAAGTCGAATGCCTGAAGGCTGAAAAGGATAAGTCAAATAAACACCATAAAAAGGAAAAATTATTCTACGTCAAAATAGATTAAATTGAAAAAATATCTGATGTTAATTGTGTCGAAGAGAGTGAGGTTAATCTGGCAGAGTTAAATCCAGGGCCACCTTACACCTGTAAGTTGTTAAGACCTTCGAACAGGAAGAACCCCGTCGAGCCTAGCAAAAATGAGAAATATGTTACAAGTACATACACATTTAATGTGACCAAGTGTGGTGAGATCTTCGACCTACTAGTTGTTGATGGTCAGATTATAGTCCCAAAGGGGCTAAAGACACCACCATTAGAGCAAAGAAAGAAAAATGGGTTTTTGCAAATTTCATAACTACCTAGGTCATAAAACCTTACAATGTATTATTTTCAGGGATCTACTCCAAAATTCTCTCAAGGAAGGAAGGTTGAAATTTTTTGATAAGCCAAACCCTCAGGAAGAAGGCAACTCAGACTCTAAGGTTGAGAAGTCCCTCTATGTTGAAGCTGACAAAGTAATAATGGTAGAAATTATGGATAACAACAACATATACGTGTTCAAAGTCAATTCGCTCGACTATATAAAGCAAGTGAAAGTGGTGTATCCAAAATCAGAGGAAGTGTTGATTGATTTTCTCAATAGGTGCGAGCTGAAATATTCTGAAGTAATGTTGTGCCTGCGTTGTAGTGCGGTCTTTGATAAGGAGGTTGCCAAAGGTTTGGAGAAGTTTACGAAATAAAAGTCTAGAAGTACTAACAAGAAAGATAACTTCACTTTTGACAAAACAGGTATTCCTCGTAGAACGCCTCGTGGTATAACCTATATACCATCTACAGACGTCCTTGTTAGAGAATGGGTAAGACATGTAGAGAAAACTAGTGTTGATCAACGCAAGTGAAAGATGGTCGACATTGATGCGAGATCTTCGTACCATGATAATTCTCAAACATCAAATAAGTATTCATACACTTCAAAGAACTACCTGGGGAAAAATCCAATGATCAGGACTCAGTGGAGGAGGCATCAGAGGAAGAAAAGGTTACCTTTGAATCATAGAGTTTGAACAAAAGTAACAGTGTTAAAGTTATGAAGGGAAGACAGTAAAAAAAACGTGTCAAAAAAAGACTACTCCCTCCCTTGTTTCATCTAGAGAATTCAAAAGGGGGGAAAAAAGTTCCAAACTAGGATGAGGATATGGAAATGGAAAGTTTTGATTCTTGTTCTAGATAAGAGTTAGACATAATTTGTGACATGATATCCGTGTTACCCGTGGAATATGATCAAGTCAGTGAGGTGACCGAATATGAAAGTGGTTTAGCCGAAGAATTAGAGAACCACAAACCTCTATGTTATTACGTGATAAATAGTGATACCATAGGTTAAGATAAGGTTATCTTTGAAAGGCCTGACTATGGGATGCAACAACACCTTAAGTTTTTCTTCATTTTGGCGAAGGTGGAAAATATGGGGATCAACAAAGTGTTGGTCGATAAAGGAGCGACAATCAACATAATGGCACACTCAATGTTGAGGAAGATTGGTAAATTGGATACTGACCTCGGACCTCCCAACATGGTTCTTTTGAACTATGAAGGGAAAACAGGCACGCCCTTGGGCATTATCCAAGTGGATTTCATAGTAGGAACTATATTCATGCTAACATTGTTCATAATTATCCCAGCCAAAGAAAATTATAACATGTTGATGAATTAAGAACAAATCCATGACGTAGGGGTTATTCCTTCGATAATGCACCAGAGAGTGTCGATTTTGAGGCCTGGTGGCATTACTAAAACATAGAGCCGAATCAAACTTTCTTTCTAGCAGAAGTCAATGGATTGACAAGAGAAATTTTAATAGAAAATTTGCCCATATTGCGCCGTGTACATCGGCTGGAGAACCATTTGATCTAGAAGGGGACATATTCCATTCCATGAAGCTACATCAAACTCCTAGATTTATTTGGGAATATGAAAATATGGGAGGAAGTTTTACCAATCCTATAGGATGGTCGATTAAAGAGAACGATGACTGAGTCAGAGGCATTATCTTGCATTTTGGCCCATGTGGCTAAAAATAAAATAAGAGCGGATTTAGAAGATGAAGCTCATCAAAAAATGGTTGTAGAAGCCATAATAATGCAAATTGTTGAAACATTGGAAAGTGACAAGGATGGCCAAACAACAACTTCAAAAAGGTGTAGGCTTGATCCCATATATGATGATAAGCCTTTGGGGTTTGATAAAGACACAATAGCCTCAACCAAAAGGATGCAAGCACATAATACTCTGGAAGAGATAGACTTAGGGGATGGGACGACCAATAGGCTAGCCTATATAAGTGCCAAAATTGACTCAAGCCTAAGAACTCAAATAATCAAAGTCCTGAAGGAGTTCAAAGACTGATTTTCCTGGGATTATGAAAAAGATGCCAGGACTTAGTCGGGATTTGGTGGAGTTAAAACTGTCAAGTCAACCTGACAAGAAGCCAATAAAGCAAATGCCGCGAAGGTTTACACCAGAAGTCATGTCAAATATTAACGCATAAATCGAAAAGTTTCTCAAAACTAAATTCATAAGAACCATCGGGTATGTCAAATGGTTATCGAACAATGTCCCTATAATTAAGAAGAATATGACTCTTAGAGTATGTATTGACTTTAGATACCTAAATACTGCTACGCCAAAGGACGAATACCCAATGCCAGTGGCAGAAATGCTAGTCGATTATGCGTATGGTTTTGAGTATTTAAGAATTTTATATTATTATTCTGGATATAACCAAATTTTTATTACAGAGGCAGATGTGTCAAAAAATGAATTTTGATGCCCTGAGGCCTTGGGAACTTATGAATTGGAGGTAATGCCTTTTGGCTTGAAGAATTCTTGTGCAACATACCAAATGGTAATGAACTCCATGTTTCATGAATTCATATAAACTCTTATGCATGTTTATATAGATGTCATACTCATCAAATCCTCATCGAAAAATAATCACTTAGACCACCTTTGACAATCCTTTGAAAGGATAAGGAAATATGGATTAAAAATGAATCCATTAAAATGTGTCTTTGGTGTACATGCATATGACTTTATAAGTTTTGTGGTACATAAAAGGGAATTGAAATAAACCATAAGAAGATGAAGTCTATATTATATACATAGTCCTTGTCGATTAAGAAACAACTTTAGTCCCTACTTGGAAAGAGAAATTTCTTAAGGAGGTTAATTTCAAACCTAAGTGACATTAGTGTTTTCACCTTTGCTACGATTGAAGAAAGAAGAGGGTTCACATGGGAAATATAGCATCATAAGGCTTTTGATGAGATCAAGATATACATGTTGAAGCCTTTCATTTGGCCGCCTCCCATGCGGGAT
This sequence comes from Lathyrus oleraceus, assembly GCF_024323335.1. Lineage (NCBI taxonomy): Eukaryota > Viridiplantae > Streptophyta > Magnoliopsida > Fabales > Fabaceae > Lathyrus > Lathyrus oleraceus. The sequence continues at coordinate 59,034,135 of NC_066584.1, forward strand.
AAAGTCATGAAGTTGTACGTTTCTGCGTCTGATTCGACAATAGGTAGTATATGGCACAAGAGGATAATGATGGCGTAGAAATAGCCATTTATTGCCTCAGTTGAGTGTTAAATGACACAGAAACTAGGTATGGCTCAATAAAGAAATTATGTCTTTGATTGTATTTCTCTTGTACAAAGTTGAAGTATTATATAAATCCAATTTATGTGTTTGTTTATTCTCAATTTGATATTATTAAACATACGCTTTCTAAGCCTATTTTACTTAGTAGGATTGGAAAATAGGCTTTAGCTTTAAATGAGTATTCTTTAACATATGTGCCTTTAAAGGCCATGAAAGGTCAGATTGTTATTTTATTATAGATGATGCAATGGTTGAAGTATCACAAAATTATGTGGAACCTAAACCTTGAATATTATACTTCGACGGTTCCAGGCATAAACATAGGCCTGGAATTGGAATTCTAGTTATCTCACCCAAAGGAATTCCAACAAAGTTTATATATATATATATATATATATATATATATATATATATATATATATATATATATATATATATATATATATATATATATATATATATATATATATATATATATATATATATATATATATATATATATATATATATATATATTACTTCCTTTTCTTTGTTAGGCTATGCACTAATTAAAGTCACATAAGCACCAAAAGCTTTAGCAAACTTATAAGTCATATAAGTGTTGTCGCGCCGCGAAAAATATCCAAGCGCATCACACGTTCGAAATATAACAGAGTCATCACTGAATTTTGTTTATTCTAAAAGAAAAGAAAAATATCAATAAAACCCGAAGGAAAGAGAAAAGGGCAAGGAAGTCGATTATGCAAGTGGAAGGTATTAGCACCCCTCATATCTGTTTTACTCAACAGAAATCATTTTGATTGTTCTTTGTGCAGATGGGTATTATTATCTAAAGGTTACTTATGATTGGTTTTAACTAAGGAGAAAAATAAGTTTAATAATTAATGTGCTCGCCAAGGATTAAAACTCTCATGTCTTTGTATTCTCATAATGCAATGAGAAAATTAGATCTCTGTAGTTCGTGGTAGAAAACTACATATTTGTTGGTTGTTGGAATAGTGTTATAATTGTATGCTAGAAGTGTTTTGACGTTAGCTAGTTTGATCCTAGTTCGGATGCTCTAAGCTTTTAGTCTGACTACTAAGGAACGAATTATAACAGTTCCTTTACGAAAAGAAAATTGTTGTTTTGAAAAGAGTTTGTGAATGAATTGGAAAAGTTTTGTGAAATGGTGAAGGTTTTACTTGGACCAAGAGTGTATTGTTTGAAGCCATAAAGTGGTGTCTGAACTATGAGTGTGGCATTTAACCAATAAATGGTGATTATCCAATGCAGAGTTGTAGGGTTTTTCCTAGATCTTGGGATCAAGACCTATAAGAAAGGGAGTTTGCCTAAGCACTAAGCCTGGCAAGGCAAACATGCATGAGAAGGGTTTGCTTAAGCACTGGGTCTGACAAGACAAACATGCATGAAGAGACTTGCATAAGCCTAAGTCTCACAAGGAAAGCATGCATGAAATGGTTTGTCTAAGCCTGGATCTCACAAGACAGACATTTATGAAAAAGGGTTTGTCTAAGCACTGGGTCTGACAAGACAAATATAAAAGAAAATGGAGTCTGCCTAAGCCCGAGTCTCACAATGCAGACATGCATGAGAATGAGGGGTTTGTTTAAGCCTGAGTCTCACAAGTCAAACATACATGAAAGAGGCTTGCCTAAGCATGGGTCTCACAAGGCAAGTATGCATGAAAATGGTTTTAACCATGAGAAGGTGATTAACCCAAAGAAAGGGGTATGGTTAAGATATTGGTGTTTAACCTAGAGGAGGTGATTAAAGCATGAAGGAGGTGATTAATCAGGAGAAGGTGATTAACCTCAAGAGTTGTATAGGTATCCAAAGAGTTGAGAATTGTTTTGATTTGAATTGCACTAAAGTCTATGAATAGAGGTAAATAATTTGAATAATTGGGGCCCACGTCCCATATTCAAAGATATTCATAACAAGGATAGGAATGATCCCTCTCACTCTTCTCGATTTCTTAAGGCTCGTGGTACACAATTCGCATCATAATTAAAAAGTGTTTTGAAAAAGAGTTTTTAATGAGATGAGGCAAAGTGTGATTGAAGGTATGGAATGAAGCTTAGCATGATTAGGTATTGATTCCCTCTTATATCTAGGGTCTTGAATGGGAAAAGAATTGAATTTGACTTAATGGATCAAATGGGTGCAAGTGTAAAGATCTAATTCAATCAAGTGACCAAAGTACTTATGATCATTTAGTTGAATTGGAATCCTATAAGAGAATGCAAATGTATCCATGAAAGTCATACAAAAAAAAGTCTAATTATAAATGTAATTAATTGATCAAATTTTTTTTGATCAACTAATCAAACAAGAAGAACATGTTAAGGATCATACATGAAGCATATGGAATTTATGAGGAAAAAACAAGGGTATTAAAAGTTGGATTTAACATATTAAGCCCTAACTTCTAACTAACCTACCGCTAATTGAAATTAAAAAAACCTAACTGTTCAATAATCTTCCACCTCCAGACCACGAATGGCGTATACACCATTCTAACTCTCTCGGTCCAAGAATATTGAACAATTCTGTCATACGGTGAACTGGACTTTTTTGTGGTTTTAATCGCAATGTCGCGGTTAGCAAGAGTCGCCACCGACTTTTCTTTTATCCAATAAGGAAAGGTGGAAAAGAACAGGAAAAACCTTAATTTAGATTTTGGGTTCGGGAGGTACATTATACAAAGGGAATGTGTTAGCACCCTTTGTATCCATGGTTATCCATGGGCTCTTAATTGCTCGATCACTTATATTATTTTTGTCTAAAAAAAAAAGTGTTTGTGAATTGTTTAGAAAAATTGTTTTGAAAAGAGAATTTAACTTTGTAATGATTCTTGTATGAATGTATACAAAGTGATTATCTCGTTTAGTTTTGAAAATTGTTTAGAAAAATATAACTCGGTAATGATTCTAGTATGAATGTATACCAAGTGGTGATTTTCTGAAGGTATTTTGAAAGGTGTGAGGTGTGAAAAAATGTTTTAGGTTGTGAGCCAGCAATTAAGAGTTATACCGACCCAAGGGCTTTATGAGTATTTCCTATCCTTATGAGGGTAAAACTGTCCTTATTATTGAGAAATAAGTAGTTTTATCCTTTGGATGTAAAAGGGTCATCGTAGGGTCATCGATTGGTCATTGAAGGCAACAGTTACGAGGATACCTTAGCATTCGAAGGGACTATCATCTTTTAACCGTAGGCAACATCGGAGGGTCATCGAGGGACAAAGTTGTATATTCGAAGGCAACATCCGAGGGACTATAATTTATTTTATGATGATTTAACCGAAGGGTCTTTGCTAAGGGTATCCCCACGTTCGCGGGACATGACCGTAATATCGTAATCGTAAGGCAACAAAGAGAGGTCCAAGATCACTTATTCAAAGGCAAAGTTTTACAATTAATTATATAATTAGGATGAAACTCCACATTAAAATTATTAAAAATAATATATTAAAAAAAATTAATACATTAGAAATTAATACATTAAAAATTAATTTAGGGTGAAACTCCACAAGGGTATCCCACAACTAAAGTGGAATACCTAGCCAATAACCTTTTCCTGGGATATGCGAACCTTTACGAAACTCAAAAAAAAAAAAGAAACATGTCAGAACACCAAATCAGGGTGCAATCGAAGATTACACCGGAGAAATATCACAACAATAAATAGGATAGGATGAATAATGCATGGCTATGATAAAACATAAAAAAAAAGAATAGAAAAGTCAGCTACTGTCTCGTTCGCCTCTGCCTCGCCTAGCGAAGGCCAGGCGAATACTCGCCCCAGGCTCGCCTAGCGAGGTGCTAGCGAGCGGCCACGGATTTTGAATTTGAAAACAGCCCCATGTTAGGAACTTTGAATTTTATGGCATTTTATCACAGGAATAACATGGTCAAACATTCAGGGTATTCAGGCATATTTAAATTCCCATACGAAAGCAAATTATATATCAACATTTTATCATGATGCATTATATATGTAGATATGGCCAATTGAAAGTATAAACAATAGAGATACGCAAACCTGTTTGCCAATTCAAGGTTGAAGGGATTGACCACTTGTAGTATCGGAATAAGTTAGGCAGCGGGAATTGGACGGCGATGGCTTCGGTGCAGATGGGCTGCCTTCAGGGTTTCTTTACTCTGAATTCTCGGGTAGGCAGGGTTCCTATGCCAAAACTTCTATTCGTTCTTCTCTGTTCTCCTCCTTTTTTTTTCAGTGAATCTCCCAGTGTAACTCCAAGTGTCACTCCCCTACTGAAACTTCAGTATTTATAGACTAATTTCGTGGGTAATGGGCTTGGAATGAGGGAGACCCAAGTCCAAAATAATTTGTTATATTTTATTTATTTATTTATTTTAATTATTTAATTAATTAATTAATTAATTAATTAATTAATTAAAAAAAAATTCTCTTTTTTTTTTTTTTTTTTCGTTTCTCGTTTTTTTTTTTTTTTTTTTTTTGGGCTCAGAATGAAGCCCGAAATTTTTGTTGTCTGTCAGCTTCGCTAGGCGAGCGCGTAGCGAACAGGCCAGTTTGGGCCATTTTCTGGATTGGGCCATCCGTGAGCTGGGCCTTTGTTTCTTCAAGATCAGTGTTATATATGAGTCGGAATGCCTTGCAAAATATCTTGAAATATTAATGGGCAAATTTTGGGGTATGACACTAACAATTAAATTCAGTTATCCTAACCTAATTAAAATCTAACCTAAAGAGTTACATATTTTTTGATGTGTATTTAATGTCTATAAGAAAAAATTAAAAGAATTTTCAAACAATAATTAAATAATCACATCAGACTCTACTAGGAGGTGTATGGAGGAAAAGAGGGCATGTAATAATCCATTGGGGCGCAAGCCCATGGTAAGCAAAGCCCAAGTGCATTTTTTTGTTTGAAATCAGAAAGAGAGGGGGTGAGTTAACAACATTGGAGTGTGATTCAGTAAAGCCTCATTGGGCTTAGTTTTTTGGCTCAATCATAGGGGCAAAGAAGATGGAGTGGATCCACTCACCCTATTAAGTATTCCCACTAGACACTTCTCTCACTCTCTAACATTTCTCCCCTCCGGAAATCGCTCCTCCGCGCCAAAGGAGGAAGAGCCACCAAGAACCTGCTAAAACCATCACCATTGAACCCCTCTCGTCCTCCTCTCTCTATTTCTCACACTCTTATCACCTAAAAGTCAAGTCATATCCCTAATCCGAATTGCAACATCAAGAACCCTAGAACATACAAACTAAAATTGAATGACCTAGGATGGTAATCAAAGCTAGAGACTTTGGGGCTTTTATTCCCCACTATAATGTATACACCCTGGTAACAAAATTGAAGAGCTTGAAGACGCAGATGGAGAGAAAATATAACCAGGTAAACGCTTCACACTTCATTTCTTGCAATTTTCCATCCTTCTTCTTCTGAACTTAGTATGTATGGAATTGGTGTGTGCTTTTATTTTTGAGTGAAGAGAGTGTAGAAGATTGATAAGGTTAAGCTCCGTTAAAGCAAAACTTCAAGGTGAAATTTTGCTCAACAATGGAAGATTAAGCTCTAGGTGAGTTTTTGGTTGCGAGAAGAGAAATTTGAGAGAATTTGCATAATGATGAGAGTGGTGGGGAATTGTGATTGTTTTTTGTTGATTGTAGAAGGAAAGTTTAAATAGAGAGATTGAAGAAGGAATTCATAACTGAATTGGATAACTCTTAGGGCAAAGGTAGTTTGGAGTTAGGGCAACTGTGAAATTAGATGGAAGTTAGTTGATTCATGAGCCAAGTTAGTTAATAGTTAAAAGACAGTGTTAGTTTGAATTGACAGTTAGAAATGTTAGTTGGATTGCTATGGTGTGTAGTTAGCTTAATTAATGGAACTGTTAGTTAATTGAATCAGTTAGTAAGAAACTTTATGTTGATTGAATTTATTAAAGGAAATTGTTGTTGATTTAGGAGCTTGAACTATGATAGTTAGGAGTTAAGATAATTTGTTATTTAAGTTTGTTAATATTTGGGGATTTGAACTATTAGTTAGTTAGGATTTAGAAGTGAATTGAATTAGGAAATTAGTTAATTGATTAGTTAGTAGTTAATTAGCTAATCTGTTAATTAGTTAGCATTAGAAATTAAAGGCGTGTTGGACTAGATGTTAGAAAAATGAAAAACGTTAGTTAGGAAACAATTAGTGTGGCAAGTAGAAGTTAAACTATTTAGTAAAATCGGTTAGAGTTAGAAGCTAGGAGTTAGTAGTGCTAATTGGTTTATGGTTAATAGTAGTTTGAAAACTAGTTAGGGTATTGTTTAATTGATTGATTCATTTAACTGTTAGGATTGGTTAACTACTAATTGATGTTTGTTAGAATCATTATAATGTTGGTGTTTTCGTTAATGGAACTATTAATGCTAACTGATTAAATATTAGTGGAATGATCTTGACAGTTAGTTTAAACTAGTTACATGTTAGATTCAAAATTTTGTTAGGTTAAAATAATCAGGATTTTGTTAGCTATGGTTTGAACTGACTTAGAAACTAGTTAACTATTAAGGGATTTAGAATACATGTTCGTAATGTTGATGTTAGTTGATTCTGTTAGAAATGTTGATGTTAGTTTGCTAAAATTGGATATGAAGGTGTGAAATGAGCTACGTAATGTGTGGGCTGGATATATGTGTCATTTCTGTTTGGACTTTTTGGATGCATTGGCCTTATAGATGTTAACTTGAGGATGTGAACTGAGCATGGTAATTTTGGTTTTTTTTATAAGTGTTGGACATTGTATGAACATGGCTTATGATTTACATGACTATCGCCAATGTTCCTAATCCAGTTACAATGACCAATGGTGAAGGCGTCATTGTACCAAAACCGAAAAATCAGTGGGATGATAATGATAAGAAGTTGTGATCTCATGATTGGAAAACATATTTTGAAGAACAAGGCCAAGCACTCTGAAGGCAACTTAGCAAAATTTAGAAGGGAGTCCAAGTCTTCAAAAGATGGTGAAAATATGAAAGGTAAATTTAGAAGCTCCTGTTATAATTATGGTGAAATTGGTCATTATAGACCGGAATTTCCCATGATTAAGAAATACAAAGAAAGAGAGCATCACAAGAAGCCTGGTAAATCCAGAAGAGCTTATGTAGCTTGTGAGAGTGCAAGTGATTCCTCAAGTGATGAAAGCTCCACTTCAAGTGTATAATCGTCTCAAATTTGTCTTATGGATAATGTAAGGAAGAAGAAACAAGTAAGTCCTTCTAAACTTAAGCTTACTAGTGACTTATCTTATTCTCAATTGCAAGACGCTTTTGATAATCTTCATAGAGAAGCATTAAGTGCTTTTAATAAATTAGCTTCACATGAAAATATATTTTTGTAATTAGAAGTTAAAGTATTAGAATCCGAAAGGAAGTTAGAAGCAATTAAGAGATCTATGATAGATATTCAAAGTGACAAGAATATGTGTGAATAACCTTCTAGGTTTGGTTGTGAATCTTATCATAATTGGCAAAAAGAGATGAATTCTCTTCAATTCAAATTAGACACAACTTTACAACCTAAAAGTGCATTTGCTATTAATCCTTCTAAGTATGAAAGATCTTTGAATCATTCATACAAAAAGCATAAATTTTTTAAAAAGGATTTAAATGGTAAAAGCATAACTCATCATAATATATATTGTCATTATTGTTGCAAAAAAGGTCATACCATTGAAAAGTGAAAATTTAGGAAGATGTTAGTTCCTAAAGGTGTCTCTCAATGTTTTCCTAAACTAAACCTTGATTTTACTCACTTCCTCAAGGACCCAATGAAAATTGGGTACCTATTTCCTTTGTTTAATTTTGCAGGTTGAATGTATTGAATCTACCGAAAAGATGTGGTATCTTGATAGTGGATGTTCAAGGCATATGGAGGGTAACATATCGCTTTTCATTGATTTTGTGCCAAAGAAAAAGAGATTCGTCACTATGGAGATAAAAATAAATGAGTTATTCTTGGAAAAGGTAGTTGAGGTAATTCCTCATCTACTATTATCTCCGATGTAATGCTTGTTGATGGTCTTAAACACAACCTTCTTAGCATTAGAAAACTTTGTGATAAAGGTTTTAAAGTCACTTTCACTAATATGTGTTGTTTATTTGAGCATAATGAGAAGAAGGATTGTGTGTTTAAGGTCTTGAGAGTCAATAATAGTTATATGCTAAATTTATATGATGTGTCCTTGGTTGGTACTAAGTTCCTTGCTACCATGAGTTAAAGCTCTTGGTTGTGGCATATGTGCTTATCTCATATTAACTTTGACTTACTAAACAAGGTAACCTCAAATGATCTAGTCATTGGTGTTCCTAAAATGATTTTCACAAAATATCATCTATGTGAAGCATGTCAAATGGGGAAGCAAACGAAGGTCTCTTTTAAATCAAAAAGTGTTGTTTCAACATCTAGACTTCTCAGACTTCTTCATATGGACCTCTTTGGTCCTTCTAGGACCAAAAGCTTAGGTGGAAACTGTTATGGCTTTGTTATAGTTGATGACTATTCTAGATATTATTGGGTTATATTTTTGTCTACTAAAGATGAGACCTACCCATATTTCAAACAATTTGCTAGACTGTTCCAAAATAAAATGAATTTGAAAATTGTTTCCATTCAAAGTGATCATGGAGGAGAGTTTGAAAATATTCTATTTGAAAAGTATTGTGTGAAACATGGTATTGAGCATAACTTCTCGGCTCCTAGAACTCCACGACAAAATAGGGTTGTGGAGCGTAAAAACCAAGTTTTAGAGGAGTTAGCAAGGGCGATGCTTAATGAAGGTAATTTACCAAAGTACTTTTGAGTCGATGCTATTAGAACGACATGTTATGTTTTGAATAGGATACTGATACATCCTATTCTAAACAAAACCCCACATGAATTACTTAGAGGTAGAAAACCTAATGTTTATCACCTTCATGTCTTTGGATGTAAATGTTTTATTTTAAACAATGGAAAGGACAATCTAGGTATATTCGATGTTAAAGCCGATAAGGGTATCTTCCTCGGATACTCATAATCTAGCAAGGAATATAAGGTTTATAACAAGAGGCTACTTATTATTGAAGAGTCAATTCATGTTTCTTTTGATGAGTCTCTTCCAAAAATATGTTGGTAATGGTATGTCTTTTCACGATATAAGTGTGTCTTTGCATGACATTCTCAATAAAGCCGATGAAGGGATTGATCAACCTAAAATGGATGAAAATGATAAAGTAGAAGAGGAAAAGGATGAGAGTCCACCTGCAGTAGACAACCTTCCTTTGTCTTGGAGAACATCCAAAGATCACCATATTGATAATATTTTTAGATGTATCACAAGAGGTGTAAAAACACACTCTAAGATAAGCTAAATCAATTTAAAAGGAATCACGTTTGGGACCTTATCCCGCGTCCAAAACATCATCAAGTAATAGGCACAAGATGAATTTTTAGGAATAAGCTTGACAAAATGGAGTTATAACCTGAAATAAGGCCCGGTTAGTCGCTCAAGGGTATAACCAAGAGGAGGGTATTGACTATGAGGAGACTTATGCTCTGGTCGCCCGACTTGAGGCCATGCGCCTTCTTCTTGGCTTTGCTTGCTCTAAGAAATTCAAATTATTTCAAATGGATGTGGAAAGTTCATTTCTAAATGGTTATATTAATGAAGAGGTGTATGTTGTTCAACCTCCCGGTTTTGAAAATCACGAGTATCCCAATCATGTTTTCAAATTAAAATGCGCTTTGTACAGTATCAAACAAGCACATAGGGCTTGGTATGAGCGACTAAGAAAGTTTTTGATTAATCAAGGGTACTTAAGAGGAAAGGTTGAAGCGTCATGGAAATGGTACTCTTCTTGTACAAGTATATGTTGATGACATTATCTTTGGATCTACTAATATGCAACTTGTTACATTATTTTCTAAGCTTATGCAGGGAGAGTTTGAAATGAGCGTTATGGGATAGCTAAGTTACTTCCTAGGTCTTCAAATCAAAAAAATAAATGAAGACACATTTGTTTGTCAAACCAAGTATTGCAAGGACTTGCTAAAGAGATTTGGCATGGTTGATGCAAAGTCGATTGACACTCCGATGGCTAAGAACGGTAACTTGGAAAAGAAACGGAAATGGTAAGCATGTGGAAGTGAATAAATATAGAGGTATGATAGGTTCTCTTCTATATCTCACTATATCTAGGCCAAATATATTGTTTAGCGTATGTATGTGTGTCCAATATCAATCAGACCATAAGGAATCTCATCTCAAAGTTGTCAAACGTATTTTTAGGTATCTTCATGGTACTTCAAATTATGGGCTTTGGTATTCCAAAGGGAGTGATTGTAGCTTAGTTGGTTACACCAATTATGATTTTTCCGATTGCAAGTCAGATAGGAAAAGCACTAGTGGTACTTGTCACATATTTTCAAATTCCTTAGTTAGTTGGCGTAGCAAGAAACAAGTTTTAGTTGCTTTGTCAATTGCCGAGGAGGAATACATAGTGGTTGGTAGCTGTTGTGCTCAAATTTTGTGGCTTAAACAACAATTACTTGATTTTGATATAAAACTAAGTCGTATTCCAATTTTGTGCAACAAGACTAGTGCCATTAACCTAACTAAGAACTCGGTGCTACATTCCCGTACTAAGCATATTGAGATTCGTCATCACTTCCTACGCGATCATGTTGAAAAAGGTGATGTCCTTTTTGAGCATGTTGATAGTAAAATAAACTAGCCGATATTTTTACAAAACCACTTATGACTAGACCTTTCTTTAACATTCGACAAGAATTAGGAATTCTTGAAATCTCAATACTTACCTAAATGTTATGTTAATGCACTTTGAATATATCTTGTCCATCTAACATTTCCTGACAAGCATACTTCATAAGAGTGCATTCCTCATCATTTCACAAGCAAGGTACTATCGTTTCATTTTCCATTTTTGTGTGTTAGCTTTCTCTTTTCGCATGTTCTTTATGGTTCATATGATTGATGTTCTTGACATATAAGATAGTTCATATATGATTACTTCCAACAATGTTCAATTGATGAATGTCAATTCATATGCTTATAGTGACATTATGCTATCTTCATTCTCCTTGAAATATAGTAATTGGTGCTCGGTTTGTTATCTATTTTTCTCATGATTTATGATTGAACATGTTACATTGTTAACAATATCCTTGATTGTGTGTCATTGTTATGTTTTCATCTATGTTTTTGGTTTTTATGGTGGTATTTTGTTTATCGCCTTGCTAGAGCGCATGCATGTGCAGCATTTCGGGAGCACCAAAGGCGTATGTCACGTAATCATGTCATTTTTGTAGCATGTCAAGTATTTTGTGTTAACTTTGTATACTTCAATTTTCATGATTGTGTTGTGTTTATGTGGCATAAGTTGTGAAAATTGGTTCTATTATTGCATTATTGTCTTGTATTTATGTTTAAGTATTTCTTTTCAATATGCAAATCATTATATGTGAGTGCTATCATATTGATGTTCTTATCTTTGAAAAACGCCTATGTGTGTTATATTTGTTTATGCGTGATTTTAGATTCTTCTCATGGATTGCTTCGTTTCTTTTTTATGTTGTCAAAGGGGGAGAAGTAAGATGAAGATAAATGAACTTGTAAGGTGCATACATTCAGGGGGAGATTTTTATTGCAAACACATCGTCTTAAGTTTTTCCATCATCACAAAGGGGGATTATGTGAGTGCAACTTTCGTTAGATGTGTTTTGTATGATGTCAAAACTAGGATATTTTAGCGTAAATGTATATTCGACGGTATCCTATGAATGTCTATGTCCATCTTAGCATTAGGAAGCATAAAAGTCTTTGGAAACAATGTGGGAAAGGTATCATGCATCAAACATGCATGAAAAATCAACTTTTGTGAAAAATAACGGTACATTTTGACACATAGAACTATAGGACGACCTATTGAAAAACTTTTCGGGCTATAGGTTGACACATAGAACTACAGGTCGACGTATGGAAAAAATTTCTTGGCTATAGGTCGACACATGAAGTCTATAGGTCGACACATATGTTGTTGTATTAAAGCCCATGACCTCTATTTTATGTGCCGAGTCTTCAGGTCGACACATAGGGAGGACTTAACTGTCATAGGTCGACACATGACCTTGGACAGGTCGATCTATGCATCGAACATGTCGACACATAAATTGTATAGGTCGACCTATCCGTTATTTTTCTTCAAAAATTCATATTTTCTATCCTCATTTTCTTTCCTTTTTTCCTTAAACCACTTATGCATATAAATACTTCATACATGCATCATTCTCTAGTAGGGCTTCTAGAATGAGTAAAACCTACATGAATCCAGAATTTCAAAGCATCTCATCATCTTCAATTCAATTTATGTGTACCCACAATCAAACTACACATAATCATTTTTTATTGGGTATCATCTAGATTAGGATTGATAACGTCCAACTAGGTTTATTGTATCGAGAATATTGAGTTGTAATCTTTGAGGGATTCAAATAAGAAACCCGGTTTGGGATTCAACTTTAAGATTTTTCGGGTTTGAAGGTTTTTGTAAATATTGTGCAATTCAAATCCGATTGAGTGAAAGCCTTGAGACTAGGTGTGTCGGTAAGGGAGTAACATGAAACGATGGATCGTGTTGACAAATCTTGGGTTCAACAAGTGTCAGCCTGAGATTAATTCAGTCGGGTGAGAAAGCCTTGAGACAAGGAGGTCGTGCAAGGAAGTAGAAACAACAGGTGAATTGAAGCGGCATTGTTGGTGACTTGATCAAGCTTTGATCAAGGTTTTTGGAGGTGCTAGAGTCAAGAACAAACATATGGATTGTGGGATTTTATTTCTCATATCTTGTACTGATACATTTGCAAAGTAAGATTTATTATATTAATATCTTAATACGAAATCGAATTGAGGGTAGACGTACCCATAGCAAGGTCGATTGGGGAACTGCCTAAACAAATCCTTGCGTACCTTCTCTCTTTCTCTCTATCTCGTTTATTTTTCGATGCACAAATTGCTAATTACTTTGATCTCTTATTCAACATTGTTTGGATAATAAATTTTGAATTCTTTGTTAAATTATGTTGTTGTAGTAATCACTTACCATTTGGTAGTGATTGGTTTTTTAAGAACTACAAACACTATATTAATATCTAAACTTTGTTGATTGCACGCAAAGTGTTTGACGAATTGTGTCAACTAGTATTTTGTGTGTCGTTGTCATTGGAGATAGATCGTTACTATAGTATAGTATTCAATTTAGTGCTTGACGTATTGATAAATCAACTTGTGACTTATTATCGTACCATTGGTACTCATACGCATATTCAGGCTTTCCAATATAAGGTTCAGTTAGACGATTTTGGATCCGGGAAATATTTTAAAACTTGCTTTTGCGCCATAACATTTTCTAAATCAAAGTTTTGAATAAATTTTTAATTTCGGATCTATTCACCCCCCCCCCCCCCCCCTCTAGATCTAGGTTTACCATCTACACCTTTATCACTATTATGGTTTCCCAGGACAAACATGTCCATACGATTAATCCACATTAAAGAAAATATTTAGTTAAATTTTCCTTAAGAAGTTCAAAATGCCAAGTGTGTGTAATTCCACTTGTCCCACTTCCTTGGGAGGAAACTGGAACGTTTCTCCACTATAAATACCTCATCGTTTTCATTTTCCACTTTCTTATGCTTTTCCTTCCAAGCCCTAACTTCTCAGAACCTCCAAAACCCTTTCATTTTTATAACGAGTAATTTTTTAGAGAACATAATGGACTACTCATCTTCGTCAAGACTTCCAATTTCTCTTTCTTCTAACATCAACGCTCCCATTGTTGATGGTAAAAATAACTACGCCCCTAAGCCACCAATGGAAGAGGAGAAATTGAAGATCTGGGCTTGTCAGGTACTTGTCCATTTCTTTATTGCTGGTACAATTCATACCTTCTTAGGTCCTTTCCCCATTTGATGACCACTTGCCTAAGGTTCTATCCTTTCGATCCATGGGCATAATAACCTTCCAAACATAATATCCAACTGTAAATGCCTTCGACTTAACCTTTGTTGTAAGACTTAGTTATTCACTCCCTTTATCTAATAAGAACGTTTAGGGAAATTAACCTCTCTTCTTCTATCTCGACCAACTCATCTAACATTATACTCCTATAATGGTCAAATGGAATCTCACCTTGCCTTTGGGTCCTTACTAATTGTAAAGATATTTTAGTAGGCAAGACTGCATAGCCAAATGTTAGTCGAAAAGGCGTAGAGTTAGTTTCTTCCATATGAGATGTTCAACAAGCCTAAAGTACTTGGTCCAAAGTCTTATGCCAATGCATTGGCTTTTGACCTGTATGTTTCTTGATTAGGCCAGTTATGATCTTATGGACACCTTGACTTGACCATTTTCTTGAGCGTAATAGGGTGTAAAAGTTAATAGTCTGGTTCCTGATTCTGAAGCAAACTCAACCATCTTTCAACCATTGAATACTGAACCTTATTAAGTGGTTAAGGTTTCGAAAATTCCAAACCTACAAATGACCCGACTCTGAATAAAATTGATTATATCATATTGATCAATATTCGTCAAAGGCACCACTTTGACCCATTTGGTAAAATAGTCAATACCCACTAAGATGTACTTATGACCCTTAGATGACATAGATGAAATTTCACGAATTAAATTTAATGCCCAACCTCTAAATGGCCAAGGCTTAATGATTGAGTGTAACTCACTAGCTTGGACATGTTGGAGCTCTGCATACTTTTGGCATTTTTGACACCCTTTGGAAAAATCTATGTAGTCTAACAACATAGTTGGCCAATAAACACCTTGCCAAAACAACTACCACTTTATTTTATGGTCTGCTTGATGGGTGCCACATGATCCACTATGGACACTAAAAATTTCCAAATAAGCTTCACTTTCATTAAGACATTTAAAAAGAACTCCTTATGGAATCTTTTTAAACAATTTATTACTAATAATGGCATAACTTAATGCCTTATATTTGATATTTCGATCTACTTTCCCTATTGGGTTTTACAAATATTCTATAATTTCTTTTTGCCAATCATTGTTCGACAATTTGTCGATGGCAAAAATTTCAAAAATTTCAAAAATTTCAAGATTTCACAAGTCTTACAAGCCTTCTACCCCCACCACTTTTGACTTTGACGATTTTGAGGGGAAAATACTGGGAGAAATCAACTTTTCTTTGACTTCGATCAATTCTTATAATTTATTTTTTGAGAAGTTATATCCTGAAGTGATTTAAGATAAGTCATTAGCTTCTTGATTCTCCAATCGTGGCACATGTCTGATGTCTATTGAATCAAAACTCTTTAACAGTGAGGTGACTGTGACGAAGTACATAGATAAAACTCTCTTTGATACACTTATATTCTTTTGTCAAATATTTTACAACCTATTACGAGTCTCCTTTTATTTTGATAGTCTTTTTCCCCAAGTCTAATAGGATCTTAAATCTAGCTATTAAGGCTTCATATTCAGCCTCATTGTTTAAACAACTTCCTTAGATTTTAAATATATATATATATATATATATATATATATATATATATATATATATATATATATATATATTTCATGTTTGAACTATGAATATTGAACTATTGTATGCCTGCACTAATTAAAGTCATATATATATATATATATATATATATATATATATATATATATATATATATATATATATATATATATATATATATATATATATATATATATATATATATATATATATATATATATATATATATATATATATATATATATATATATATATATATATATATATTCTTAGAGATTAGTAATATGCTAATCAAATAAGTAACTAATTAATGTAAATGGTTTTATAGGCCGTAAGCAATGGGTACTTGGGATAATATCATTGATACAGTTTCAGTGAATTATTTTAACTTACCTTTATTTGGATTATTGAAGTCTCACGAAAATTTTGTAATAGTTGGTGCACTAGAGAAGCCTTTGAAGCTCCCAATTTTTGCTTTATTATTGGATAATGTCGCACCTCGAAAAAATGAGAGCACGACCTAGCAAAGCGCAATCGCACACTTGTGGAATGGACTAAACAGAGTCACCATCGAAATTTATTTATTCCTAAAAAGTAAAGGGAAAATATTGATAAAATCCAAGAAAGAACGACAATGATATTGGTCGTCGTCACCAAGTCAGTGTTCGGGAGTCGATTATGTAACGGGAAGATATTAGCACCCATCACGTTTGTTGTACTCAATGGAAAACCATTAGATTACCGGCCACGCCCTCGCTTCCCTATGCCAATCCCGCCTCCGCCCCATTCATGGGTAACAAATGGCCTTTCACCCCGCCTCCAATGGGAAATAGGTCTCCTCGCCTAGCCCAAACCACAAAATTATAATTTTAAAAAAAATATTTTTTTCTTTCAAAATAACAAAAATAAATAATTAAAATAAATTTTTGATAATTTTAATAATAATGATAATATTTGGTCATTTTTTTAATCAATATTTAAAAAAATAAATAGTAAGTCTAATAAATTTGCTATCTTAAGATTTAGAAAAGTAAATATATAGTAAAATTATTAAAAATAAAGATAATAAAATAAATTTATAGGTCGGGTGGGGTAGGGGTGGGTGTGGGGCACTCTCGCTTCCGCCCCTTAATTAGAAATCGAATTTTCTCGCATCTACCCTCAGTTAAATCAGTTTTCCCATGATAAATTTGGGCAGAGCGGTTGGGTCTGGACGGGTGAGATTTTTTTGTCGTATCAAAATATATATTTATAATTGAGAGGAATTCTCATTCTATAAATCAATTGTATGTAATTGTTTTAGACCCAACTATATCACAAGTCAAATTTTCTCTAACAAGAATCCATGTAATCATTTTTATTTTAGGACATACTTAGAATTTCCATTGTATTTCCTTCTGAATTTACGCACGTCTTTTTCTTTTGGTAATGATGAGAATGGCTAAAAGCGCACTCACAATCTTTTTCGTTTTCCATATATGTTACCAAACACATTTAAGGAAAAAATTTAAAAATTATATATTGTTTGACACTTTTAGTAAAAAAATCTTTAATAGTAAACCTTACCTAAAAAAAGAAAGAAATAAAATGTAAACAAGGAAATTCAGATAAAGATGTCAAGGTATACATTCTTAGCATATGTATGTGCTAGTAAATTTGGCCTAAATACGTTTTAAAATAGAAAATATGACTTCTTTTTTTAAAATTAATCCATCCTTAACTTTTTTCTCTCCATGTTTAATAAAAGTTATATTTTTTTATCTTTAATTATTAAAAAATAATACATATCAAAGGAACTAAAATAATATTATATTTATTAAATACAAGTTATCTCATATATCTAACTCGTAAGTGTTTTTTAAATCATTGAGGTCTACTCTGATTTTAGTAATTTTGAAATTCAATTCATATACACCTTTCTTAATAAACAATTAAAAATTAATTTAAAAAAAAATCATAGAAAATATATTTTTCTTATTAGTTTTTGTTTAGTTGAAAAAGAGAAAGATGTTATTGATTAATTTTATCTTTTATTTTCCAAAAAATAATAATATTAATTAATAATATTAACACTAATAATATTTTATAGTTAATTAGAACTTAATTCAAACTTTTACCATTAAATTCATACAATTTTTATAGATATCACACACGTTAACATGTGCATATTTTTAATGAATTTTTTCACATTTGTTTCTGTAAAATACAATTTTCATATAAAATGTATTTTTTTTATTAGTTTTTTTAGTTGTAAAAGAAAAAGATATTATTGATTAATTTTAACTTTTATTTTCCAAAAAATAATAATATCAATTAATAGCATTAACATTAATTTTACAATTAATTAGAACTTTATTCAAACTTTTATCACTAAACTCATACAATTTTTATACATAACATTAACCATGTCTAATGGCCAAACATGCAGAAAATTTTGAGATTTATAAAAGAAAAGAGTTCACACTTTAAAGGGCCAAACATGCATGTTTTAGTATCTACACAAATTTTCTCCAAGCAGTTTTAGTTCTTATGAAACAAAATTTATTTAATTATCCTTAATTTTACAGCAATTATTGTGAAAGATGGAAAATATTGCTTAAGGTTTTATAAAAAAAAAAAAACCAAATAATGTAACCATTTTATAAAATATTCCTTATTAATAATTGGGTTTTAGGCTTTCTCATAAATTTACTGTAAGTACTTCCTTTGTGCCATAACTATTGTAACATATTTGCGCACAAAAATATTTGTCTCAAAAAATTATCACTGATTGTTAGCATATTTTATGGAAAACTATGAAACTATTGTTAATAAGAGAAAATGGAAAACTATGAAACTATTGTTAATAAGTAACATATTTTATGAAAAGAATTTTTTTATAACTTTTGGGAGATTTAGAACCCCGTTTCTTTTAATTTTAGAAAAATAATTATTTTTAAATATGAGTATTATGAAAAGAATTCAAATAATAAAAGTTTTTTAATTTATATTTTATAAGTTAAAATATTAATTTTGATATCAAGTAACATAAATATATAATTGAAGTATAATTAAAAGTATATAAATTTTAATATATATATATATATATATATATATATATATATATATATATATATATATATATATATATATATATATATATATATATATATATATATATAATTTTTATGAAAAACTATTAAAAGTAACTTCAAATTTAAGTAATTTTTTTTTTAAATTATGATATGAAAAAAAGTTATAATATAATGATGAAATATCTGAAATAACAATTTATGAAAAACTATTTAAATCAAAATTTCTTTGAATTTTTTTACAAAATATGTAATATTATAAAAATCATTTTAAAATAAAAATGAAATAAACTTTCCCTTAAACTCTATATGTTCTCTTAATGAGACGGTAAGGGTCGACGATGGCTTTAGTATTAATGCTATTGATGACTAGTCTTTTAAGAATGTCATTTTTTATGAAGTTGATTGATTTCTCCTTCTTAGATATGGATTTTACTTAGTTTTATCTCTGTGGAAGGGCGACAAATAAGTTGGACAAAATACTTTTATCTGATGGTTGGTGGAAGTTTATGGGATGACTTCAGAATGGGCTTGGATTATAGATGTTTTCATTCATTTTCCAATCGTCTTCAAGTATTCTAATCAGTTAGGGGGTACCAAGCCTTTTTTTATTCATCAATCATTATCTTGCTCATTGTGGCTTTGCTGAGGGCGATCCTTGCTAGCTAGAATGGTTCTATTTCTCTTGGTTGAAAAACTTTTGTTCTAAAAGAGAAATTAAAATCTTTCAAAGGGAACTCTTAAAATTTTGAATAAAAATGTGTTTTGCAATCTTGGTTCCCAAACAGATTCCCCGAGAGAGGAATGAGTACTCTAGACGCTAGGTTTAAAGAAGGTGTCCTTATTGCTTAAGAAGTTAGGACTAGGTCAAGGGCTTTGCTGAATCCTTGGTCCTTGTTAAGGATCAAAGATTCTCAATGGTTTTAGAGGTCTAAAGTCAAGTGGTTTAAGGAGGGAGATACTAACACATGTTTTTTTCATACGTGTGTGAAGAACTAAAGTAGGAGAAAATTTATCTTAGCGCTTAAGGTGGTTATGATTGGGTAGAAGGTGTTTTTGAGATCCTTCATAAAGTGGTTAGTTTCTTTGATGAGTTCTTTCTACAAGCTTGTTTCCAAAGTGGTAGTAACTAGGCTTTCTCAACTTATGGACAACGTTATTTCCCTGAATCAATAGACTTTCCTTAAAGCTATATTGTTAGTGGATGGGGTGGTGGTTATGAATGAGTTAGTGGATATGAAAAAAAAAATTAAAAAGGCTTGTCTCATTTTGAAGGTAGATTTTGAGAAAATAATATGATTTAGTCAATTAGAGTTTTATGGATTATATGCTTACCAAGTTTGAGTTTAAATCTGAGTGTAGATCATGGACGTGCCCGTATGTTTTTTCTAGAAATCTCACGGTCTTGGTCAATGGTTGTATGGCCCAAGAAATTATCATCCAATAAGGGTTAAAGCAAGGAAATCTCCTCGTCATTTTCCTCTTTTTGCTTGTGACCAAAGGCCTTAGTCGTTTATTTGCCAAGGTTGTAGACCTGGGCGTTTTCCATGGGGTTAGAGTATGCTCGTTATATTTGAAAGCATCACATCTTCAATATGTGAATTACAACATTATCTTGGCAGATGGATGCGTTGATGGATAACCTTTTGTCGATTAAGGTTATTCCTTGGAGATTTGAGTTGGCTTAGATTCTTTTGGCCAACTTTGAGAAGAGTGGTCTTATTGGACTTAATGTGGATCCTATCTTTTTGGACTTAGTTGGTGACTTTCTCCGTTATAAGAAAGAGACTATTTCCTTCAAGTATCTTGGACTACCAGCGGGGCCAATCCTCGACTTAAGTCTACCTAGGAACCTCTAGTTAATTTTTTTTCTAGATGGTTAAACTCATAAACATATAGATGTGTTTGTATGGGGTTTTGATCTTACTAAACTCTATTTTGAATGTCATTCTTATTTTCTTATTGTTCTTCCTTAATATATGTGTCAAGGTTTGTTAGAAAATTATTAGGATTCAAAGAAGATTTCTCCAGGGTAAGGCTAAAGGGTAAGGCTAAAGGGGATTCTAAGATCTTTTGGGTTAAGCGCTATGATGTTTGAAATCCAAAGCTTAAAGGTGGAATGAGTTTATAGCATCTCAACATGGTTAATTTGGCATTTTTGGCCAAGTGGATGTGGTGACTCATCTCGGACTCATCTGGTATCTAGTGTGATACTTTATCTTATAGGGGGTAAGTCTGATGGCTTTCAATATGTGTCTTCTTGGTGGAAAGGTGTGTCCTTTCTTGCTTATGAAATTTAGGATTCTTCTAATTAGTTTGTCATCGACCTTAGTAATAAAGTGGAATCATGCCTTCTTACCTCCTTCTATGATGATCCTTGAATATGGCACACTGAACTTATAGTTAGGTTTAAGATGAAAAAGATTCCTGGGTTCGTTGCTCAGACCATGGTGTGGGAAAATAGGATTTTGGATTAGGACATAAGGTGGAAGAGAATCCTATTTGTTTGCCGACGAGAAATGGTGTATGATCTTATGTTATTCTTTATGCATGTGTCATTTTTTCATGCCTTTAACGGTAGTGGTGGCGCCATTTTAAGGATGACTCATTTATTGTAACATTTGTTGACTTGGCTCTTATTGGGTGAAATCATCCTAGTGAGCCGCTGGATTCTTCCGTCTGGTATATAATTTTTAGATATCTATAGGTGTTTCTTACTGGCATTCAGTTGTGTGGTCAATTAAGAAATCACATAATAATATTTTTTTCAAACTCTTTTACTAGTGTGAAGGATATGTTGTGTGGTTATATATATATATATATATATATCCTTTTTGTGAGCCAACTGTGTTTGTCCATTTGTCCCGTGGCTCGGGTACCTTTTTTTTGTTTTTGCTAACTTATTTTTATTCTTTGTTTTTTTGTTTAGTATCATGGATGAGGTACTTCTTGTGTCTATTTGAGTTCACTCTATTTTTATATATATATATATATATATATATATATATATATATATATATATATATATATATATATATTTTCCTTTCAGAAATCAGAAATGGATGTAGTTGGAGAACTGATGTTTTTAAGCGATGGTGAAAAGTGGAGAATAGAGAATGTACTTTGCTCTTTGCGTGTGAACTGATTTTATACATTAGGTCAAGTGGAGTGGATTTTAGATGAATTGAACCTTAGCTATTTTGGCCTTTGGTCGGCCCCGAAAAATTTCCCTAAGGCTTTCTCGAGCATTGAAGGAGTCGGAGGGAAACCTTAAGTGATGTTGGTCGGCCTCCATGATGTTATCTGAGGTAAGTTGATGACAAATTAGCAAGTTTATTAATTGTGTCAAAGTAATAAATATAAGATCGTCTCCACAGGGATTGCATTATTTTAAAAAGGTTATTAGTATGCTCTCAGAGTAAATACGTGGGTTTTCAGATTTAATTGGGTAAAAAAAAACATAAATAAAATTGGTGGAAAGGTTAATTAGATTAACAACGATTAGATCTTGTTTTGAATCCTTTGTATGTCATTGTTGATGTTGGCGTATATTTTCCCCTAAGATGATTAATGGCTTAAATAGTTTTTTGGTCCCTGTAAGTTTGCGAGTTTTTGATTTTGGTCCATGTAATTTTATTTTATTTGGTCTGAATCCCTATGTCTCACTTTTGTGTTGGTTTTAGTCCCTAAAAACAAAATCCGCAGAAAAACTACAGATTTTCCTGGGGATTTTGGCTTTAGGGACTAAAATCAACACAAAAAGTGAGATATAGGGACTCAGACAAAAAAAATTACAAGGACCATAGGGAACAAAAGTGCATTTAAGTCATGATTAATAAATGATTACGACGATTTAACTTAGCCGTTATACCCAACTCCTTGGTGTATAACTCATTATTCTACATTACGCTCCTTAATCCCGTAAGTCAGCCCGCTAGTTAAAATAAACAATGTTTTTGTACGTTAAACATTAAGTCACGACTTATAATTTTTTATCCCTAATTAATTAGTAAGTTGAACAAGTTAATTTAGTTCTGATTCATGATCAGTAATCACTACGAGTTTAGATCGATACACATATTCGTAAACACATATAAAGCAATGAACACAAAATTAAATTGAATAACGATACTGATTAAATCAAAGATGCAAATAGTACAAAGACCCAAACATATGCCTCAACAAGTTCATACAGGATTATTTAACAAACCCTAATCAATAAAACTTATTTATTCATACTCACAGGAATCGTATATGACATAATAAAGAAATAATACGTGAACTTCTGAGTTAAATTTGGATTTCGGTGATGAAAACCTTCTCTCTTGAGCTTCAGAAATTGCTTCGCCATCAAATTTGAGTCCAAAGAATATCCATCCTCATTTCCTATGCATTTTCCCTTTTTATAGAAGCAAAAATGTGTCAAAAAAACCTTTCATCGCGTCCGCGATGCTTCCACCACGACCAGGATGCTTTTTGACTTAGCAACATCACAATCGTGATGCGTTTTGTCATGACTACGATGGTTATATCGTGACCATGATAATTCCAGTATCTAGAGATCTTTTTTTATCTTTCTTTTACAGGAATCTTGTATTTATCAGAGTTATGAAACTCCAGATATGATTAAATTATTGGACATATGTCATGATGTAAATTATACTAAAAATGTCTGTTTCTTCACAATTTCTTGGTTTTTCTTTGTTTATTCAAATTCTTCACTTTCTTTCTATTTCATCATAAGACCTGAACATAATTAACCAAAATCATCAAAAACATATGCAAAGTCTTATAAAAATTACATGATGACAAAGTAACATCACAATCCAAAACTTACACTGTTACTTATCCTCAAGGAACTCATTTATAACTCTGATTTTCCTCAAAAATTTGTACTTACTAAACCAATGACAGACGTTGATGATAGCAGAGTTAGTCACTTCCATTCGTCACTTTGATTCATCATACTTCAAAAAGTTTTTCTCAAACTTTCCATATACTCATCTTCTCTCTATCTCCCAGTTCACTCATATTAAATAACATTGTAAACACTCATTCATGTACAATGAACATCAAGCATATGAATTTTCATCACTTTCTAAAAAACTTCGAAAACACGCTTTTGAGGTCTTTGATCGATTCTAACTTGGCTTATGTCATGGTGGGATATATTTGACTAGTAGGTTTAAGTCCTTAGAATTAAGTACCTGCTGCCCTTTTATTTTTACACCATCTACACAAGTTTTTAATTTGTTTTCACTTATGGGTACTAGAATTTTGACTATCCTTTTTTTCAGAAGCTCTAAAATTTTAACATTATAACAACTTTTCTAGCTTCAACTCATCATCACTTTTTTTTCCTGATTCTTATAGTACCCCAACCCCAAAGTTAATTTGTTGCTCATTCCAAAAGCGACCCCAAACTTATATTTTTGCATATATCAAAATAAAGCATAGAAAAATACAATATGCCTAACCCCAAGAAAATGGTGGAAAGATTTCTCTTTCAAGTCAATCGACTACACATGTGGCTAAGTCACTGAAACAAATGGCACAGACTCAATGAATTTAGCAACGGATAAACAATTTCTTTTCAGGTTTTTCCTAAGAAAGGGTCTAATTTAAAATAAACAAAAAGAAATGCATAAGCGTGTAATCAAACAGAAAGACAACAATTCAGAAGTGATGTAAATCCTAGTAGATGAACATTCACACAGACACTCTTATAAGAAAGAAGGTATATAATGAATTTTTTTGCTCAAACCTTACTTGTTGAGTTATCTGCATTGGATATCTATGTCTAAACAAATGATTGAATTTGAATCTTCATCAAAAGCTAGATCATCCTCACTTTGCATTCTTGCTCTTTTCCCAAATATATTTTTCACGTCAGATTCTTCTATTCTTGATTCAATCTTTTCATCAATGGTAGGAATTTTTCTTGTTCTTTTTCTTTTTCAACTCCTCCTTCATCTTTGACTTCTCTCTCAACTTCATTATCCCCAGGATTATCCAACGTATTCCCATTAGAACCTCCACTAGATTGAGCCGTCACTTGTTTAGATAACTGTCCAATTGGATTTTCAATATTCTTCATGGGTACTTCAATGTTCTTATTACATGCTTAAATAATCTTATTTATTAGTTCGAAGTTTCTTTGAGTCATCATGAATTGGTTCATAGTCTCTTATAGATGAGATGTCTCCCTTGGTGGTGGATCATTCCACCATGGATTATAAGTGTTGGTGTAAGAATATGGCTCTTGATAATTTCGCGCATAATGCGCCTATGCAATGTATCCCTCTAGTACACATTGGACATTGGCATGACCTTCACCATAGAAATCACATAGAAATGCTCTTATTGGATTAACATTTGCTGGAACTAGAGTTGAGGCAACAATTTGCTACATAATCAGCTTTATCATACATGTCTTCCTTTACCTTGCATATATAATCAAAAGAAAAATACCTCAGTAGCATTGAACTAGATAAAACCTAAATAAGAACAAAAATTGAGAACTAGAATAAAACAAAAAAATAACAAAGATTAAACCAACAAAAACTAAAAATAAGAATTGTAGCATAAAAATTTCCTTGTCGAAATAATCAATAATCCCCGACAACGACGCCAAACACTTGATTACAAATTAGAAAATGTATTAATTGTGTTGAAGTAATAAAATACAATATCATCTCCACAAGGATTGCATTATTTTTAAAAGGTCATTAGTGTGCTATAAATGTAAATGCAGAGGTTTTTAGATTTGATTGTTTAAAATAGAAGCGTAAATAAAATTGATGGAAAACTTGATTAGATTAACGACGATTATATCTTGTTTTGAATACATTATATGTTACTGTTGATGTTGGCGTCTATTTGCCGCTAATATGATTTATCAGTTATTGTGACCATTTAACTTAGCCGTTGTACCCAATTCCTTGGTGTATAACTCATTACTCTATACTAGACTCCCTAATCTCTTAGGCCAGCTGGCTAGTTAAAACATGCAATGTTTATGTACGTTAAAACTGAATTCACAACCTATAATTTCTTATCCCTAATCAATTACTAAGTTGAAAAAATTAATTGAGTTATGATTCATAGAGTTATGACCGGTAATCACTACGAGTCTAGATCGATATAAAGATGCAAACCTAAGGTTTGACAGACTTGACTATCTGATGATGGCAATCTAGACGGAATATAAGCTAAAGCCTCATCTCAAGCTACTCATGAGAGAAAAGCATATAGAAAAGTCTTGAAGTAGTATGGCACCTTCTTTTTTAGTGGTGAGTGAATGAATTGTAAAGAAAAAGGGATTTATCGTAAAAGCGCATGGCTAAAAGCACACACACATACACACACTAAAATACTTTTCAAAATAGTTTTTACAAAAGAAAATATCCTTTAAAATATCTTGAAGTTGTGCCATATGAGTTAGGAGCTGTCAAAATAGTTATAGAAAATATTTTGACTTCTCCAATCGATTTGAGCATTTCCCCAATCGATTGGATCAATTATAAATTGAGCCACAAGCTATTGGAATAATGCCTTCATAATGTGTAACAACTAGATATATATGTTTTCCTATTTTTAACTTACAATTGATTGTATTTCAAGCTTACAATCGATTATAAAAATGTGTCAATCGATTGGAAAGTGATAAAATGCATTTATTGGAAATTCCTTTTTGAGTCAACCTCTGGCCTATAAATAAAGGTCTCATTTCTCATTTTATTTTCATCTAGAATCGTGTTTCGACACTTTCAAGTCTCACGCTCTCTAAACTTTTTATTTAACTTTCTCTCCCTAATATTTTAGCCTAAGTGCTTTTAAAAGAAAAGTCAATTTGTGAGTGAGGATACTATTGTAATTCTGGAAATTATAGAATTCTAAATTTACCAAGGGAATCTCTTGTACACACCTTGTTGAATATTGTCTAGTTAGAGATTTATTTGGGTTAAAAGCTAAACTCGTTAAAAGTTTTGGGATGGGGCTGTGTGATTAAGTTCAAACTTATTCGAGATCATCCTATTATAAAATATCTTAAGTTCTTGGTCAGCCCGATTATTTAAAACAAGATTAGGTTTGAAATTTCATCCCGTATAAAAGCTTTCATTAGGTTCAAGCTCATCCGTATAAAATCTTGGAAGGTTCGAGATAAACCCGGTATAAAATCTCATACGTTATTGGTTATCCCATATAAAACCAAGGATTAAGGTTTGTGAGCTCAGCCTATGTAAAAGCTTATAAAGTTTGTGGAAAAAAGACTAACCGCTTCAATCTACCATTTGTGGAGAAGAAGACTAACTGCTTCAATTCACCAAGAGAAGACACACAAGCTTAATCTATCATCTTGTATTATTTAGTTGAAGGTCGATCATCATTTCCTTGTATAAGGGGGTTCGTGAGTCTTTCCTACTAAAAGCTCTTAATTATTATTGGAAACTCTTACGATCAATTATTGGAAACTCTTTATATTATGGTGTTCATATCTTTTCCTTAAACTCCTTTAAACTCTTGCAATTTATTTTCTGCTCTTTACTTTTTCGTTGCTAAGATTTTGAAAATGTTTTTAAACTCTGTTCTTATTTCTCAAAGTTTTTCAAACAATGCACCCCTCTTGTGTGTGAAGTCTCAAGTCCAACAAGTGGCATCAGAGTCTAACTCATGTTTAAGGACTAATCCTCTCAGGAGGAAGATGGCTTTTGACAATAAATATTTTCTAAACACACCACCATTTTTTAATGATAGTAAATTTAATATTTGGCAAGTCAGATTTAAAATTCTTCTTCAAAGTTTAAATCATGAATTGTGGGAAACTATAGTGAATGGTCCGGTTTACCCTACTCATCAAGTAACTGATGAAGTAGTAGATAAACCCAATTCCCTTTGGACCTAAGAAGAAAAGAGAAAGATCTTAAAACAAATAACTTTATAAAAATGTCTCTAGATGATTATAAACTTTATAAAGTTCATCATTGTAAAACTTCCAAGAAAATGTGGGAGACTCTTGAAAGGATATATTGAGTTTCTCCAAGTATCAAACAAGAGAAGATGAACAGACGAGGCAAAGAAAATAATGGTGTCCATCATGGATATTTTTCTAAAATTAAAAATTTTGGAAATTTTGTTGGGAACTATATTATTAACAAATATCGAAGAATTACGAATTGGATATTTAATCCAATTCTTAAATTAAAAGATGAGAACCTTCATGAGTTTCAAGAAAAATCAAGAAGAATGCAAATGCAAATTTTAGAAAAGATGAATTTGATTCAACTACACAAAGATGAAGGAATCTAAATTGAAGAATCATCAACTTCTTCATACTCCTATCATATAACTCATGTGCAATCCTTTGAAAGAACATACTAAGTAGTTGAACGATCCTCGAAAAAATCAATATCCTATTAAGGACCCCCTTGTACAAGGAATGATAAAGAAGATGAAGAAGTTTCTTCAATACTCGAACAAATAAGAGGAGGAGAGACACTAACCTCGGGGAGAAATATGAAATAATCTTCATCCAACGAAGAAGATGAAATATGCTTAAAGGCATCCTACGAGGGAGATATTTTTCCAACTATGAAACCATCTTATGCACAACTGTTTAGAATGAGTGGTCAATTGGTGGAGGAAAATAATAAACTAAGAGAGTATACCCTAGGTCTTAAGGAATTCCAAATACATCTTAAGGAAATAAATAAATCCTTCAAAATAGAGACAACTAAGATTAGAAACTAAAAAAAAAATGTAAGTAGTCTGACTCCCTTACAAAATAAGTAACTAGGATTCCTGAAACCTTAGGAAAGTTTACCTAAGGGAAAGATAAGCATGATCTAATTCTATCTAGTTAAAATCCTTCCCTAAACAGAAATGGAATAGGATTAAAAAGGGATAGACAACCTATAAAAGATGTAGATCAAAAGGAAAATAAGCGTGTGGTTTTTAAATGCACACACTATACAAGAATAAGGCACTTAAAATCCTTTTATTTTGATAAATTGAATGGATCTAAAGGTAATAACATTAGATTTTGTGTGACTAATTCACCCGGGCCTAAGAAGATATGGACACCAAAGGTGAAACCTTAGTGTTTTACAGGTATGGTTTGTAGCTTGGGGTTTTGATGTTTATTAATGAAGTTGTGCAAATCATGGTATACTTCTAAAGTATACAATAAAGTCTCCAATCCTATGATAAAACGATAATGGAAAATGTAAATCGTTGTTATTAAAGAAAATTATTCAAGAATATCTCAAAGAATGTGATCCATAGTGATCAATTGAATGAAAATGTTTGTAATGGACTTAGTCATTTTGTTGCCTTACCAAATCTCGCATCCAATGACGTATAGAGGAAGACACACCATTTGGTATTTTCCCTAATGGGAAATATATATGAAGAAATTCTTGATAAAAGAGGTAAACAATTATTTTAAGGTTGAAATAATCAATAAAATCTTATTAACCCTTTAAAATAATATTTTTAATTGTTTTCATCAAAATAAAATTATTTTCTAACCCATATAAAGGAGTGTTGAATTATTTTTAGCAAAAGGGGTGCAAAAATTTACAATTATGGATGGTGAAAAGTAGAAATCCAACATAAAGCCCAACCATGCACCAAGAAGGCTGAACCATGTAAGGCCAATCAATTGACACATAATAACAACCAATTGGAAAAACTTGAAACGAATATTTTCATAATAAATCCAAGCTTATCTTGTGCCTTAAGCAAATCAAATCCAAGCCTTAATGAAGATTGTACAAAATCTTGAGAAAATTGATGATACAATTGATTAGCCAATCGGTTGGGAGACTCAAAAAAGAAAGGTCTTGATCTGATTTTCAATCAATACAATCTACATTAATAACTTTCCATGAATACATGCTCACATACTTTCTTGTCTTTTTGTGAGTTCTTTCTCTTGTCATAAGTGTCACCATGGCTCTTCCAAATCCAAGACCTAGAATTCCGCCACAAAAAAGAGATGCCATCTTAGCTGCAATAGTAAACAAACATGAAGAAGATAAGAAGATGATCCAAGAAAAGAAGATCATAGAACTATGATGTATGGACGAAACCTTCATGAGAGCATATAAACCCTACTCACACATCTTCCATGCATCCTTAAGACCATTCTTCACAAAAGCACCTAATAGAATCTTTCCAGATTTAGTACAAGAATTCTACACCAACTTGAAAATCTTTGGAAAAACCTTGACATCATTAGTAAAGAATGTAAAGATAATAATTAATAGAGAATTCTTTGGAAGAATGTTCAAAATACCCTTCCTAGGAACATCCTAAAAATATGAAAAAATCCATAGGAATCAAAAACTTCAAATGGAGCATAGCTCTAAACTATCTCATAACCAATCCCGTAGAGAAAAGAAGAACTCCCTTCATAACCACTCTCTTGAAACCTAAAGTTTGAATTCTTCAATACCGCTATGGTGATGGGAAGTATCAACGATGTTAGATCGTAAGATGGATATTGAATCTTCGGCGTGATGTTAGAGGAGATTACCTTCATCCTCTATTAACCTCGATGTGAATCCAGATTTGGATCTAAGATCTTTTCTTCCATTGCTTCGTAGAGTTCTCAAGGGAATTAGAGATCTAGAATCCGATGAATCGTAGTTGAAATGTTGATCGATTAAATCAATTACGATATATCTATGTGTTCGATTCTTAATGTTCTTGATTCTAAGATCTGAGAAGGTTGCAAATGATGGAGTTGCAAAGTGAATGTGAATTCTTGAAAATCGTAGAAATCATAAGTTGTTTCCCATAGAAGTTGTTATTGTTCCTTTCGAAAATCAGAAATGGATGCAGTTGGAGAACAAATGATCTTAAACGGTGGTGTTGATCTCCGTCATAGTGGCGTGGGGTGGACCTGCATGGTTAGCACTTCAAGGTCAAGTCAATTCAATATTTAAAATGAGTGTAGTGAAAAATTTAAATTAAAGAATATGCCTTACTCTTTACGTGTAAATGAATTTAATATCTTGAGTTAAATAAAGTGTATTT
The DNA here is from genome assembly GCF_024323335.1 of Lathyrus oleraceus. NCBI lineage: Eukaryota > Viridiplantae > Streptophyta > Magnoliopsida > Fabales > Fabaceae > Lathyrus > Lathyrus oleraceus. Next base: position 59,064,971 of record NC_066584.1, read on the forward strand.
GAAATGAGTTGAGTCTTAATTATTTGAATTTTTAGCCAACTTAAAATATAAAAAAATTATAAAGTGTATCACTTGAAATTTGAACCCGCGCCATTTAAAATTATAAAGTTGGATTTTTATCACCAAGGTGACAACTCTTAAACTACTATTCCATAAAAAAAAACTCTTAAATAACTATTTAGTTTTGGAAGGAGTAACTATTTTTGGTGAAATTTGAACCCGCGCCATTTAAATTATAAAGTTGGATTCACACATCTCTTTTATTTTTAAAATTTGAGCAAATATACTTAGTTGAAATAATTGTTGGGTTGTTAGATTATTTTATTTAAAATGGATGTGGCATTATATTGAAAAATATATCAAAGTTTTTTTCTGTCTTTTTTATAATTCAAAAATTATTTCAAGAAAAATAATAATGTTATATAAGATTTAAGCGAATAATATATATCAAAATTATAAAATAGTTATTAAGTTAATATATTTTTGCTTTTGTCAAGGTTCGAACTCATGACCTCAACAAAAGAATAGTATGTACTTTTACCTTTTAAAAAATAAAGGTGACTTTTTGGAGGTGCCACATAAAAATAACGATGATGGATCAAATATATAGTTTCTGACATATGATATGTTTGATATAATCTGTCACTTCAGATTTAATATATTCTATAGATATAGATTCAAAAATATTTCAAGAAAAATAGTAATGTTATATAAGATTTAAGCAAATAATATATATATCAAAATTACAAAATAGTTGTTAAGTTAATTCATTTTTGCTTTTGCCAAGGTTCGAACTCATGACATCAACAAAAAGAATAGTATGCACTTCGATCTTTTGAAAAATAAAGGTGGAGGTGCCACAAAAGAATGATGATGATGTGTCAAATATAGAGTATGTGACAGATGATGTGTGGTGATATAATTCGTCATTTCAAATTTAATATATTATATAAATAATTCTCCTTTCACTAATTTTAAAAAAAAAATCACCAAATATTATAATGGTTGATCCTTAAAATTTATGCGATCTTGAAAGAATAAATTTAAGACCGTGACTAATGATAATTTTTTGTTTCACTTTCCGCCTTTTGTATATTTTCCACTCTCAGATGAAAGATAAATGATGTGAGTATATTTATAGAAAACTTGATTCTTTAAAAATTATTTGTTGAAATATGATGTGAGATATTGAATCAAACTCTAGTATGATCGAATGGTAGCTTCTTGGTTCGACAATTCGACATGACCTTAGCATGTCATCAAAGTCTGTTCATATGTTGTAGTCGAAGTATGTTAAGATTGTTAGCATGTCGAATTTGACATGTTTGTTATGCCCAATTGTTTAAGTTAGCTTGTTCTCTAAGTTAACTTGTGTAATGCGTATGTGTGTAAAAGTCCATTAGTTTAGTATGTTAGTTTTCTTATAAATAGCATACTGGTCTCTCATCATTGAACAAGGTAAATCCTAATTAAGGTGAGAGAGGTTATTTGCTATTCTATAATACTTGTAATCTTGTTTCAAAGAGAAAAATAGCAGTTTATAATCAATTTCATTGTGTTCTTATTGTTTTCTTCTTTTCCACCCTTGTGGGTTTTCTTACCGATCAAGAAACCAATTATACTTTGTAATTACAATATCATTTTCACAATAAATTGGTCAGTGAGCGTGGAGAAGATGTCGTCAACAAAGTATGAGATTGAAAAGTTTACCGGGGTGAATGATTTCGGTCTATGGCACTTGAAGATGAAAGTCGTACTGGTTCAGCAGGGTTATTTAGAAGTGTAGAAGAGAGCCATATCCATGTATGTTGCGTTAAAGGATAAAGAAAAATTGACTATGGTAAATAAAGACCACAACACCATCTTATTGAGCCTTGGTGATAAGGTTCTTCGATAGGTTTCAAAGAGACGACGACGTCGGGTCTTTGGGAGAAACTCGAAAGTTTGCACATGACCAAATCATTGGTCGATCTCCTCTACATGAAGTAAGCTTTGTATTCATTCAAGATGAGTGAATACAAAGTTCTGGCTGAGCAGTTGGATATGTTCAATAAGCTGATTCTTGATCTTGAAAATAGCAATGTAAAGATCGAGGATAAAGATCAAGCGTTGTTATTGTTGTGTGTTTTGCCCAAAATACATGCTCACTTCAAAGAAACTCCCTCGTATGGAGGAGAGTATCTGGACTTTGAAGAAGTTCAATCAACCTTATACTCTAAGTATTTGAACGAACGAAAGGAGCACATTCCATCTTCGACTAGTGAAGGTCTATTGGTTAAGGAGAAATTCACAAAGAGAGATGGCAAGTTCGACAAGAAGAAGGGTAAAAGTCAGTAGAAGTCTTATAGTGGTGATGCATTTGGCATTTGATGTTATCATTGTGAGAAGGAGGGTCATACAAGAAAAGTGTGCCCTGAACGCTTGAAAGATCATGGAGGTAAGGATAATGGCAACGTAACCATTATTCAAGATGATTTCGACTCATTTGATGTTCTTGTGGTTTCAAGCGGCACCTCAAGTAAAGAGTGGATTATGGATTTAGGTTGCACTTGGCACATGAATCCAAACAAAGGCTTGTTCAAGGAAATATGTGATCAAGATGATGGATCTGTATTGCTTGTAAACAATAAAGCTTACAAGATTGCAAGTGTTGGATCTGTGAGATTCAAGCTCCATGATGAGTCAATGAGATTGTTGACTGAAGTCGGGTATGTACCTGATTTGAAGATAAATTTGATTCTCTTGGTGAATTCAACAAGAAAGGATATGTTTCCCAAGGAGAGAAAATCATTCTAAGAGTCATGAAGTTGTCGAAGGAAGTCTTAAGAGGCATGAAGAAACAAGACTTGTATATCTTTGAGGCTGAAATTGTCAGTGATTCTGCAGATGTTGCATCCATGAAACCTTTGTCAAAGACAAAAAAATTGACACGTGAGATCGGGCCATGTCACTGAAAGGGGTCTGGTCGAATTATGGAAACAAAATCTACTTGGTGGAGACAAAGTCGAAAAGCTAAAGTTTTGTGAACCATGTGTACTTGGAAAATCTTGCTCAGTGAAGTTCAATAAAGGCAAACAAAGAACACATGGATCCCTTGATTACATCCATGTTGATCTTTAGGGGCCTGCAAGGTGTCCATCACATTCAGGAATAAGGTATTTTCTATCCATAATTGATGAATATTCCAGAAAGTTATGGTTATTCACCCAGAAGACTAAGGATGAAACTTTTGAGAACTTCAAAAGTTGGAAGACCCGGGTCGAAAATCAGACTGGCAGGAAGGTGAAGAGGTTGAGAATCGACAATTGCCTTGAATTTTACAATGAGGCGTTCGACATTTTTTTTGCAGCCTCTGGTATTGCAAGGCACATAACTACTGCAGGTACTCCCCAACAAAATGGTTTGGCTTAAAGGTTTAATCGGACCATTTTAGAAAGAGTTAGATGTATGTTGACTAGTACTGGGTTAAAGAAGGTGTTTTGGGCAAAGGTTGTTTTGACAACAACATATCTGATAAACAAATGTTCTTTAACTGTGTTAGATATGAAGACACCTGAAGAAATTTGGTCGGGACATTCACCTGATCTCGATAAACTTAGAATATTTGGTTGCATAGTCTATGCTCATATTAGGCAGGATAAGTTCGAACCTAGAGCTCTGAGATGCATGTTCATGGGATACCCTGAAGGAGTCAAAGCTTATAGGATATGGTTCCTAGAGATAGATCACAAGAGGTATATTACCAATCGAGATGTAGTTTTCAATGAAGCTGAGATAACTTTCAAGAAAACTGATGACGTTAGTCGAAGTGCACAGATATCTGAAGAAGAGATGTAACAAGAAGATATTCATGTTGAGGTGGAGCATGTCGATGCTAAATTGCGTATCCCAGATCAAGTTGAAGAAGAAGCACAAGATGCTGAAGATACTGAGGACGATAAGTAAATTGTCGATGACTACTATCATACCCAAAAAGTTGCCCTCCTTTTTCCTTTTGCGCATACCTCATTTGCATATATCCAAACCATATCATGCCTGACCATTGCATTTGGTCATAAAAGCACAAGCATGGCCACGTTGCGATTTGTATCTTAACACTAGGGTTTTACTTTGTTTTATTTGTTAACTAACCCTAATTCCATTGAGAGATGGTGCTTGGTTGCTCTTGTTACTCATGTAGGTAATCATGTTTCAAATCAAGGCAAGACAAAGGTCTTTTGGGCCATGGAAAAGGCAAGTTTGTTCATGGTTATTCAAAGGTGGTTCATGTGTTTATTTCCATGCCACATCACTCACATTTCAAGCTATCTTCAATCTCACTCAAGCCCTAATCAAGATTTCATCAAGGGTTTCTCATTACATCATCATCATGGCTTAGAATGTAAAAAATATCAAGTTTGCAAGAGGTGTACAAGTGTGGTTGACCTAATTTGCAAGTATGCTCTACTTTTGGTCCAAGCTCCATAACTTCTTCAATTTTCATCAAAATGACAAGCTTCTTTGAGCCAAATGTTCCTTTTGGGATAATCTATAATTTTGATTCAAGGGTCCAACATCAGTTCATCCACTTAAGACCTTATTTGTGCCATTGGCCAACTTGCCAATTTGGGCCAAAACTATGCCATGACCCCTACTTTCTACCCTTGCCATTTTCAGGTTTTGACCCCATTCCTTTTTTATTATGTTAAGCTTATGGCAAAGATCATTTGGCCCAAGTTTGACTCAAAATGCACTAGGGAATCAAAAGTTATGGCATCATGAACATTGGCCCTCAATATGACCTAGCATGATGAAAGGTGTTTGACCATTTGCCTAGCCCACTTTTGAAGTCACGACCTCAACTTCACAAGCCCGCAACTTTCAAATCAAATATCCTTTTGGAGTGATTCTTTTTGTATCTTATTCTACTCCATGAAGTGAACATTTGGCTCAAAGAAAATCACAAAACGCACGAGTGGATTGAATTTGGCCTAAGCTTGAACTTGGTGATCCAACTCGGTTTTGGTCTGTGACCTATAATGTTGAAACTTGCACAAAACACTTTAGCACCACTCCTCACACGTGCAAACCAATTACCCATGACCAAATGCATCTGAAGACAACTTGAAACGACTTGAAAAACTCAAAATGCATGAGTTTGGCACCAAACTTTCACACGCTCGGGATCTGAAAATTTTCCATTCAATTCACACAAATTCGAGCCAATTCCATACGTATTTAATCTTACTTCATTCCCAATAAATAGTGGAAGCTGTTGCATTCATTTTCAAGCTTTGAAAGCCAAAGAAACCCTGCCACCATTGAAGCCCGATACCTCCAAAAACCATTCACTCTCCTTTTTTATTCAAGCTCTTTTATTTCCAATTCTTTGCCCAAAATCCTCCATCATCCTCTGAAGGTGTTTTAAACTTTTCTTTTGTCTGAATCCTTCTGCAACCTTGCTTCCGAATCCACCATTGTTGACTTCTGAAGCTTCAATCAAGATGGTAGATATGAATTACCATTTCAAGCAAACAAGTTACCATTCTCTTTGTAAGGTTCCACTGATCAAAAGCCCTAACCTCTTTTCCATTTCTTTTTGATATTAACCATTTAATTTTACTTTGAAGAACTAGGTTTCTTCAAGTTTCTAAGCAAATTCTCCCTACTCAGAGCAAATCAATTGCTCTGATGCAGGGAGACATGAACGATGAAGTGTTTCGCATCTGAATCCATGCTTGATTCATGGTAAAAACACGATTTCATGACTTTGCAAAATTATGAATTGAGGTTGAAGACGACCACGCTTCCCTCGTGTTTCAAACATTTCGCTCCATTTTTCAAATATCTGACCAATCATGTTGCAGCGCGTGTTTTTTTCAAATATTTTTTTCCGCTGTGATCCGGTGCAGTGATCCCCATGGTGAGCGCTTTTTGATTTTGAATCTTGGCCATGTAATCAACTGACTAGACTTTAGTAGTCAGATCTAGTGGCTCTTGGTTTTTCACTTGTTTTAATTTTAGTTTTATTTTGTTTTTAATTCCCTTTTCTTCCAAAATTAATTTTAAATAGCTCCTTTAATATTTTTTAGTCCAACTTTTTTTCATAATTTCATAAAAATATTTTCTATCACATACTATTTAAAATCATTTTTGCATTAAATGTTTATTTTCTTTTATTTTTCACTTAATTTTCTTTTTGTATTTTCATTTTAATCATTTTAAAACCTTTTTGACCCCAACTTTTGAGGTCAAACTTCTCATATTTTTGTTGACCTTCCACGTTTTTCTTAGACTTTTATTTGATGCTTTGATATATCTTTGAGATTTTTCCTTTTATTTTTCTTTATTTAATCAATATTAAATCATTTAAGTCATTTTTAATTCATTTTTTGTTGACCACTTGTTATTTTGAGTTTACTTTATTGCTTGGTTGATGTTTTCTTCCTCATCTCAAATCATTGATAGATGGACTTGAGGTTTATCAACCTTCTTTGATCCAAAATTATTGATAGATGATTATGAATCATCTTCAATACTTTGCATCAATGATAGGTGTAGCGATAAATTCATGACCATCAAGCTATGAATAAGCTTAACATCAATAAAACTAGAGTCGCCACCGCACTTTTATTGTTTCCAAAGGAAAAGGGAAAAGTACGAACAAAACCCAAAGATAAGAAGTTTTCAAATCAAAACTAATAAAATGTCAGAGATTACAGGTAAGGGGGTTGGTTAAACAGAGGGAAGGTGTTAGCACCCAAAGTGTCCTAGGTACTCCTAGGGAGCCCTTTTTTATGTGGGTATGTGTTTTTTGGTATAAAAGATGTTTGAGAAAAAAAAAGAGTGTGGAGATGGGGAAAGAATTCATTGATTATATTTTTGTGTTTGACAAGACCATCAGACTTGTGCCTACGTACCAACATAAAAATGAAGAATCAAAACCTCGTAGTTCGTGGTAACAATTTCAAAATGAATGGATTGCTTTTAATCAAAATTTAAGTTAAAAAGAGGCACAAAGGGCCCAAGAGTTTGAATGAGTGTTAGTTCTTTTTGTCTTTTGAAATTTTAAGTCAATATTGTTAGGTTCATTTACAAATTTGATTAAGAAAAGAGTTTAAAAATGCAATGGCATAAGGCCAAAGTTTCTAATTTGAAATAAGGTCTAAGTTTTGGAATCACAAGCAAAGAAGACTTTTGGAAAGAGGGGGAGATTTTGAAATTTAAGAAGTGGGAGGAGATGAAGAGACTAATCCTAAGCATAAAATTAAAAGTCAAGAGTTGAAAAGATCTGACCAATGGGATGCAATCCAACAGACAAGAATGTCATATAGAAAATCGGCTTTCCCTTTGGACTCTGAATCAAGAAAATATCCACAAGCAATTAGCAATATGAAGATCAAGGCATCAAATAAAGATAGCCACATCCAAGAAAGCAATTCTATAGCTAGCAGTCTTCTTTTGTTTTCTCATGTACCAGACGAAATACTCATTGATTTGCTTAGAATAAGGTATTATGCATGATATCAAAATAACATTAGTATCAAGACCATGTGGCAGATGAGTTCAAGTGGATCCCAATACTTGCATCAGATGAAAACTCAAATCACAATACTTGGTCTCAGAAATTTTGGCATTGGCCAAGTCTTTTTGCATATGGAATGTTGCCTAATCCTAAGTCTAAAAGTTCAGATCAAACCCAACAGTCCATACAAACATTTTTTTAGGGTTTTTGTTGTTTATTAAGTATTTTAAGGTCCAAAGACCACAAACACAAACAAGATATACAAACAAATATATACAATCACAATATATGGCTCAAATGAGCAAAGTAAAAATGGCATAAACATAAACAAGTTAAATCATATGAAAATGGCAATGAGTGGTAAATGACTTGAAATTAAATTGCATAAAGTAAATGACTTGAAGGTAAATCAAAGTTAATAGTAGTTAGTGTTAGTCAAAGTTAATTAGATGTTAATGGAGTTTTACTTTTTAATTGATTGAGTCATTCCTTGGAGAACACTCAACCATTTATTCACAAGCATGGATCCTTGAACCAAGACATCTTCCAAAGGAAGGAAAAAAGGCCAAGTTTCCGTACAATACAATGAAATATGGGAGACTTACAATCTCACTTACTAGAATGCTATGCCTTTAGGGTCAAATTTAACTCTATGTTAAGCAATCATAATTGGACTTATGTAGAAGTCACAACTATCTGAGGTCGGGCAATAAAAATTTAGGTGCTAATGCATGTTAGAGATTTGGTATAATTAATCAAACTCCTAAAACATACCACACACTAAAAGAAAAAGATCAAAGGAGAGACCTATCTCATCCATACTTGTATTAGTTCATCTAACACAGGGTTATTGATGAACCAATTAGCCTTAGGATCTTGAGATTTCATTGGTCAATGAAAGGGATGGTAAAGAAGGAGATTGAAGATGAAGAGGGAGGGGAGATGAGAGAAACACAAATTGGTCATGGGAGAAATTTTATCAAATTAAAATCATTCATTCATTTTGGGAGATGAAATGTACATTTCATCAATCCCCTAAATCCAATGATTTTAACTCAACAAAAGTCAAATCAACTTTGACCAAGGCCCAAACAAATAGTCAAACATCACAAGTCAATAAAAATAGCTCAACATGATTTTTAACACAAATAATCAATTAAAAATCAAATTAAAAATGCATTTAAATTCAATTTAATTTGGCCAAAACCTAAAACCTCTTCAAAACACCAAATAAATGGCCAAGATATTTATCCTAGGTCAATGATGGTCAAAAGACCTTAGACAGAAATTTTCATGATTTTTGAAAAGTCAGAAGTATTTTTAAACAATTAAAAATATGCACAAAAACAATTAATTCATAAAAAATATCAAAATTAATCCAAAAAATAATTTTAATTCAGAAAATCAAAGAGGAAAGTATTTAAAGATTTTTGGTGAAAGTCCCATATTTTTTGGATTAAATATGAAATTAATATGAATTAATCAAAATAAATGGATTAAATGGAAAATCAGAAATTATGAAAAAACAAGGGTCATCAGATCTCCCTCATTAATTGAGGTGGCAGATCTCATGGCCACACGCATCATGTCCATGATGTTCCAAAGTCAGCGCGAGTGTGCATGTGATAACCAATTTGAATGGACGAGATTAAAACGTTGGACACAGATCAAATGGCTCAGGTCAAGCCAACACATCACCGAAGCCCTAGCTCTGGTCATCTTCTCCGGTGAGGGCCACCGGACTGGTCCAACCAAAACTTCATGAAAAATGAAAAGTGAATACACTAATTTGAAGGAAAAATGCTCAGGAGCACGAATCTGGCATCAATTTTCTCCAATTCCAAGTATATGAAAAGATACAGGGATTTGAATTTTGAGGATCATGAACTGAGTTGCTTCAATTTGACCTCAAAGCAACTCAATCTTGTTGTCTACATTGGTAGGACTTCAACCAACCAAAAATCGCAAAGAATGGTGAAGAATTGAGAGAGAATCGAGATGATGAAGTTTCTGAAAAATCACCTTCGAGGTGCTTCAAATTCACTTAGTCTTGATCTGGATTTGCTTGCTTCCTCTTCCTCTTGCTTGCAGAAACCAATTGAGATGAAAAGGGGAATGAATTTTTGGTGTTTGAACTTCCAAACAGAAGATGAAGTTCAAGCTCGAATTCAAAAGAAACCTTCAAAAATTCTATGAAATGGAGGGTTCGGATTGGTCTGGAAAAGCTTGGGCAAGGTATTGATGGAGTTCTGAACAGAATGCACTTTTATTTATAGCCTTGGCAATTGATTTTCACACACTTCCATTTGAATGTTCAAAAATAGCAAGTTCCTTCATGAGCTAGCATGGGCGTGTGCAAAGCCCAAATAATCATTTGCAAAGGTCCAAAATCATGCATAGGTCATGCTGAAAGTGTTGCATTAAGCCATGCAATGTTGAATTGAGTTAGATCATGAAATTCTTCCAAATGGTACCACACATTGCACCTATGTGCAAGTCCTTCAATACTAATCCGAATGAGATGATTCTGGACTTTTTGGAAAGGTGAGATCAAGGGGAACAAATTTCATGTTGAACACTTTTCAGTTTGAAGCTTGGATCATGATTAATTTTGAGGTGGAAGTTTGGAAAATCAAACATATTTGAAAATTTTCTAAGTACCAAGTCAAATGTTCACTTCTTCCACCTTGAATAACTTTTGATATGGACTTCAAATGGAAACAGTTCCTTCATGAAAGTTGTATCTCTTTCAAACATATTAAAGTTGGTCACTAATTTGAACTCATTTGGATTTGGCATGAAGGAGTTATGCATTTTAGAAGTTGAGGAAAATTCCTTGTTCAATGGTAATGGCCCAAAATGACCTATAATGTTTCCTCTTGGCACATGAATTTGCAAGTTGAACTTGAACTTACTCCAAACATCAAAGTTGAAGTAGACATATTTAATTTTATCATGGAATTTTAATGGCTTTCATATCATAAAAATTGAGTACGTTATGGTCTTGGGAAGTTGACCTCCTAGCTAGGGCTCAAACAAAATGACTTATAATCGTTCACCATAAAAAATGACCTTCCAAGAAAACTTAGCTCTTGACTTTAACATGAAATTTGTTTGGAATGTAATTTTGAGTAACTTTTCTCTTGGAATCATTTTCATATGACAAAATTGTAGGAGATAGGGTCTAGGGAATCCTAGTTTTTACTAGTTGACTTTCTCTGGTCAACCATTATGAACCATCTTGCTAGCTTGACATTCTCTTGATTTTTGGGACTCATGTACGATCATATATGTGTAAGATGATTTAATATTAAGTATCCCTTTAAATATTTGATCAATTGTTGAAGGAACTTGTTGAAGAAGTCACACAAGATACCCAGATGAATTAGGGTTTCCAAGGCAAACAAACTTCAAACTCTTGATGTATTCTTGATCAAAATGATATGTGAAGACCATAGGGATCCATATATGATGTCTAGAACCAATGTGAACCATTTCTTGATTGATCTCCTTGCATTTAGGGTCTCAAACCCTAGATATGAACTTGATGGAGCATAGGTGAGCACAAACACTACCTACAAAAGCAACAAACTATACATGGACATATTTTTGGTATTTTGGTTAGTAACTGTAGCAGGGTATTCGTTACCATTAGAGATATTGACTAAATCCAAGGTAAATCATACAAGTCGAGTCGCCACCGCACTTCTATTTATCCAAAGGAATGGTTAGAAAGCGAACAAAAACCTAAAAGTTTTAACAAAAACTAGTAAAAGAGAACAGAGATCTGGGTAAGGGGGTTGGTTATGTAATGGGAAGGTGTTAGGCACCCAAAACATCCTAGGTACTCCTAGGGAGCCCTTTTCACACTTGTTGTAAAGGTTGTTGTTTTTGTGAAATTTTTGTTTGTGCAAACATGATTGAAGAGATGAGAAGAGAATGTACAAATTATTTACATTTTGTGTTTGGATGGATAAACCCATTGCCTACGTACCATCTTAAAAAAGATTAGGATCAAAACCTCGTAGTTCGGGGTAAAAATCTCAAAAATGAGTTGGTGAATTGATTGGTCCAAAAGCCTTAAGGTCTTTTGTTATCCAAGGGAGAAAACTCAACTCAAAACCACAAATCCACCATGTGAGGATAGCTTCAACATTCTAGTGAGGGGTTAACCCTATAATAAGAAAGGAAGACTCATTGTCCATCACTAAGGATGTAGGTGAGTATTACATCTACCACAAGGATAACTCAAACCTAATAGCTAAAGGTTATGAAAAAGTTTTGATTAAGAGAGTGGCCATTGGAACCACAAAAGACATTTGAATGGGTTATATTTACCAATTAGAAGTATATACAAAAATGGTCAAAGTTGACTTAGAAGTTCAATTCAAGAATAAGTATTAAGAAAAGAAAGTTTGAAAATCAAAAACATAAGGCTTAGGTTTCTAATGTTGAAAACAAATGTTAAATGTTTGCACAACAGTTTTGGCTTGGGTTAGAGTGGAGAGAAGAAGAAGAAGGGCTAAGTCCTAAGTAAAACAAAAAGGTGAGGGATAAAGAAACAAAACCATAATGGAGTTCCTCTCTTGAGATCATATTGATGATCCAAGTAGCTCCCATCCTTTGGAATAGGCAAACACAAAAAGCATAAGCAATCATCAAACAAGCCTCTTAAAAGATCCTCAATGTATCTTGTATCTTTCACTTTGGATGAACATGGCAATGGTCCTCCAATTTGAGCTCATAGAATCCCCTAGCACAAAAGCACACACATCAAAAGTTCCATGAAGTAAAACAAGAATGGACAAGAGTGAGTTTAGAGATTTGGTCCCTCTAATCCATCTTCATCATTAAGGTCCATTTACTCCAATTTTTGCATAAGGAAAATCCTAGAATCTAAATCCAATTCTCCATTCTTTGCATAGGGGAAGTCCTAGAAACTAAGTCCATTTCTTTGCATTTGATTCACAACAATCAAAACAAACATAAGCATAATAGTATATACACAATTATGTGCTCAAGTGAGCAAAAGGCAAATGGCATTAACATAAACATGTGCTCAAGTGAGCAAAAGGCAAATGGCATTAGCATAAACATGTGCTCAAGTGAGAAAAGGGAAAAGCAAATGGATAATATGTGCAAGAATAGTAAATTGCATAAAATTAAAGAGCAAAAGGTAAATGTTAATAGTCAATAGTGTGCCATAAGGCAAATTTAGCGCTATGTTAAGAAATCGTAATTGGACTTATGTAGAAGTCACAACTATCTGAGGCCGGTCAATAATAATGTAGGCAACAACACAAGTTAGAAGTCTTGATTAGTGAACCAAGTTCCAACAACTTGCCATGCCAAAAAGAAAATGAGAATTGATCTTGTATTGGTTTAAGCCTTTTGCATGATTTAGAAAACAACCTATCCTTAATGCAAAGCCATTCACTTGATCAATTGATCAAGATGAATTAGATTTGAATCAAGGAAGATTAAGTCTCCCTAATCAATGTTAACTTATCAACCTTCAACTCATTGACCAAAAAGAAAGAAGAAGAATAAGAAGATGGAGAAGAAGAATGGATAAGGAAATGGAAAGATCAAAATGCATAAGATGGAATAAGATGTACCAATCCATATGTATTGACCAATTGACATTGAAAGTCAAAGTCAAACAATGATAAATCAGAAATGAGATGAAGATTGGAGGTCAAACAATAAGCCAAATATTTTTTGCATTTTTCAATATTAAAATAAACTTGAATAAAAAAAATAATGGAAAGGTCAAACTTCAAAATCACTTCAAATCAACCTTGAAAGGTCCAAGTGATTTATCCCAAGTTCAACAAGGTCAAACAAGGTTTGACAAAAAATTTCAGCATTTTTAAAAGTCAGAAACTATTTTTAATCAATTAAAAATGAATAAAAAATAACCTAATTGAACTAAAATCTCAAATAAATCTCAAATCAATTTAAAAATTGATGAGAATATTTTTCATAGATCCATCATCATTCAAATAGGTTAGGAAAATATTTTTGTATTTTTTGAATATCAAAAACTATTTAAAATGAATTAAAAACAACCAGAAAAGAGAAAATTCACAAAAAATATTAAATGACAAAATAACAAATATTAAAAATTAGAAATAGAAAATAGAATTTATTTGGAGACTAATGCAATTGGTCCCATAATTTTTGGATTAAAAATGAGAGAGATATTGATTTTTGAAATAAAAGGGAATAAACAAAATAAAATCAGAAATTGAAATAATATGGAAAATCAGGGATCGTTGGATGTGTTTCATTAATTGACGTGGCACATCAAATGGTACAGAGGCGCGCGCTCACCATGAGTCCATGGTCAATGCGTAACACACTACATTAAAATAAGTCATAACAATCAAAGGCCAAGATCAAATCTGGAAAATGAATCCAAGGGTCCACAATGCATCTGGAAATGGGACGGCCACCAGAGCCACCTTCTTCTCCGGTGAGCTTGGATTTTCCGGCCAAAATTGCAGAGATCCAAAAGGCAACCAAAATGCACGATCCATACATCTTCAGAGAGCTGGGATGATGTACATCATCCCTGTGCCACTCAATTCCACTCTAGATCTCTATATTGAGAGAAATCTGAGATGGAAGTTCTGTGGTGTTCATCATGAACTCAATGGATTTCAAAAATTAAATGCATAATCATGATGCCTCTATTGAGAGGACTTCAGCCAACACAAGATCCAAGCAAATAGGTCAATGGATGATGAGATTCGAAGAAAATACCAGTTGAAGAGTAAGCTTGATTTCTGGAAACTAGAGCTTGATTCCTTGCTTTCTTTTCCAAAATAGAAGATCAATGAGATGAATGATGAAGGTTTAGAAGCTTTAGATCCAAGGATTCAACCAGATGTAGTTGAATTTTGGATCTGAAAAATTTGAAAGAAAGTGAGATAACTTCTTTGGTATTGGTTATGGTTTCAGTTGTGCAGCATTTCTGGTGCCATTAGGTTGAGGAAGAGTGAGACTGAACAACTCTATATATAGCAATTGGCAAAGGCAATGCATGAAAATTTCATGTGCATGAATGAAGAGGGCCTCCATTGTCGCATCGCGCGAAAAACCGGCGGGAAAAGAAGAACAACAGAGCCGCCACCGTGCGTTATTTATCCCAAAAGAGGGAAAGGAAACGCTCAGAGTAAACCTAGGAAAGAACATGGTCTCGCGACCAAAGAGTATGGGTTCGGGAGTCGGTTATGCGAAGGGAAGGTATTAGCACCCCTACGCATCCGTAGTACTCTACGGGATCCACGCACAAAAGGAAGGAAAATTGGTTGCTAAGAATACTGCTCACATACTCACACACACTGGCTGGAAGGAGACAAAAGAAACTGACTGAAACTGAACTCGGCAGGATGTCGCATCCTGGGCCTACTTAGTCTATCAGGCATAGACATCAGAGTCGAAGTAGTTCGGACTGGGGAACCGACACATGCTCGCTAGGATGTCGCATCCTATGCATACGTATCTTCTCGGACGAGAGAAGAATCAGAGCATTCGTAGCTCGGCTGACACGCACACAAACAAACACAGGCAAAGGCAAACATGGAGCCTGAATGCCAATCACTGGACTTACATCAGCATCCGAACCAAAACACACAAGAAGGCAAACATGGAGCCCAAATGCCAATCACTGGACTTACATTGACATCCGAACCTAAACACACGCACACTGGAACCCAAATGCCACTCGATGGACTTACATCAGCTTCCAAGCACACAACAACACAACAAGTTAATAGGGAGTCGGGGACTCGAGCCTATAACTGTCAAACACACACACAAAAAAGAAAAAGGGCGCCCGGAGAGATCAGCTCAATCTCCTGCCTACATACTTCATCTGGTATGAAGATCAGGGCGATGTAGTTCCCCTACGCAGGGATAAAGGACTAGTCTAACCAGATAACAGAGGGAGACACAACTAGGGAGACTACGACTCGAGCCTAGATGTTATCATGCAAATCATCCCTAAGTTAAGGTTTCTAGCTAAATGGCACAAGGGCCAACCTATCCTAAGCATGGCTCACACAGGAAGCAAGCCACACACACTTAACTTGCACAGGAAGCAAGCCAAGCAAAACCTAACTTGCACAGGAAGCAAGTCTAAACTAATCCTAACTTGCACAGGAAGCAAGTCAAACAATCCTATCTTGCACAGGAAGCAAGTCAAACAATCCTACAAGCACAGATAGCACACACTATACACAAACAAGTGGCTCAAACAAGGGTTAGGTTTTAGTCGAGGGGTCATATCAACCTCAACAGACAAACCTCTGGAATGGGGTGAGTGTTGCTCTTAACCTTGCCATTGAGGGGCTAAGGTGAAGCAGATGAAAGGATGAAGTGAGGATGAGACCTCACAGCTCTTATCCCTGGCCTGGGAGAGCTCAAGACAAGAATGTGTGGGTTCAGAAAGTGGGAACCCTTCTACACATTTAATACTGACTCAACTGTGCAATTGCACAAGATCTTGGGTTCTTATCTGAAATGCATCAACACAGTGGTGTGAGCAAAGCAGATGACACACTGAATAGTGGGGGATAGATTGCATATCCCTACCTTCCACCAATTGCCTCATTGAGGTCTTTGACTCTATGCAGGGACAAAGCTAAACATCCACAAACATTGCCTCTTAAGGAGGACTTCAGACAGTTGCCTGGCCAAGTAACAGGCCAGGTCTTCCAGACTACATGAAGTAAAAGAGACATACCTCAATGCAAATTGCTTATACAAGCAAAGCAAAGCAAAAAGTTCACAAGGAACTAAGCAACTAAAGCACCTGAAACAGTCAAGTAGATGTTAGTATGCAACTTCAAACAAAACAAACAGAAACAGACACCAACAGTCAATTAGGGGCACAAGGGTGTGCAAGGCACAAGGCTTAGGGCATGTGAGCCAAGCCACCTACAAAACAAAGAGGTTAGACAACAATATTCAAGCAAGCTTAGTCAAAAGAATTGGTCTCAATGGCCATTTGATGGTCAACCTGAAATCACAAACTCAAAGGTGAGTAACAGGACCACTAGGGCAAGCCTAGGGTCAAAAGTAAATGAGAAAGTTAAAACAGCAAGGGTTAAGCATCCAAAATCATGTTCAAACAATTAGGAAACACAACCAATTGGATTCACACTCATATCAATCATCATCATCATTTCATGAACCATTTAGGTCAAAACATGGCAAACAGAAGCTCATAGAAGTCAACAGCAAGACTTGCATCAAAAGCAATCTAAACATTTTCCAAAAATCACCAAATAAATCATGATCATTCCTAACACATAGCATGGTAAGCATGTCAAATTTCATCCCATTTGGACAAGTGGAAGGCAGTCAATGAAAATCAGAAAGTCAAAGCCAATTTGAACATGCTTAATGAAGTCAACCAAACATGCATCAACTTAGAAAAATCATAAGTCAAGAATGGTGTATGATAAATGAATGGGACTAAAACCATGGCAAAGGTGAGGATGTCTAGTTATCACATGTCAAATTTCATGTCCATCTAATAAAGTATGAGAATTTCACAAATGAAATGGGAACATGTGTCACACAAAGTCAACAATTGACTAGGCAGGGAAGAAAAATCTCAAACAAATGGAAAATAGTTCAAATAAATCCAAGAAAATTCACATGTAAATTAGACATACAAGAGTAGGTTCATGCAAAATTTGGGGTCATTTGGATGTAAGTAAGCATGGCTATGAAAATCATGAAGTTGGTCATCAATGGTGTGACACAAATTGTCACACCCTAATTCAAAAAAATCATATCTCACAAACCACAAATGATAAATTCACAAACTCTACACCAAAATCACCATTAATGTGTCTAGTTTAAGCACAAAAAATTTGGGAGCCATTGGATACATTCTCATCATTTCACAATTGATTTGGCAAAGTGTACAAAATTTGGTCACATGTCACAAACCCTAAGGCCATTTAAAAACCATTCATCCAAAAATTCTGGAAAAATAATGATAAAAAAGTAGAGATCATGATGAACACAACACAAAAAATCCCATTGAATTTGGATCAAAAATGAGCAAGTTATGATTTTTGTAAGATGGGATATCAAAATGGGAAATTAACATGAAATAAATGGAGCAAGAATGGCATTTTGGTAATATTTTGGCCCACTAATCAAAACACGGTCGTTTTGGCCATTGTGAGGAAATGTTTTCATTGGCTAATGCTGAAAGAGGCCATGCACACGAAAATGGGGAAAATCTGGGCAAATTGGGATTAGGGTTTCAATGAACAGTGCAATCCCAAATTGTGATTTCACAAACTTGCCCAGAAATTGCAATTGGCTATATCATTGTGATCACCAAGCAACATACAACAACATCCTAACATTAGTTTTCATTAATTTGAACCACACAACAAGAAATCAATGGAAACATTTTCGAGCATCAAACTTTACCTCATCATATCTTCATGAATAAGCAAACATTGTCAAAAATAAAGGCATCACTAAACTCAGCATTGAAAGACCTTTCAAAATCATGTATCAATTTGACAAAAGGAGAGGGTCGAATCCATACCTATTTTTGAAGGGCAGTTGTGTACAGATGCTTTTTTTTGATGGTTTTGAAGTGAAATAATTGAAGTTTCAACTATGCCTTGATGTATGATGAAGATGCCTTGGCTTGTAGTAGTTTGAAATGATTTGGAAGGGCTTCAAACTCGGATTGCCATGGGAGAATGCTCTGCAAGAACAGTGCTGCAAGGCCTCTACAGGTGGAGAAAAAGTGGTTGCAATGGTTCACAATGCAGTTTGGATGGTGTTTCAACAAAAACCAAGCTTGGTTATGTGGAGTTTTTGGACAGGGTTTGAAAAGCAAAATGGCCAAAGCAAAAGTCAATGATCTTTTTCTGTGTTGCAATGTTTGATACTTTTGTATTTTGGACAGAAAAAAAAAATTGGATGCAAATAGCAGGGTGAGGTTTTTTAGAAGAGGGATGAGGTTGGTTTGTTCTATTGGTTTGTTGGTTGCAACCAGTTTGGTCTTAACAGAAAAAACGATGAGGAAGTATGGTCTCAATCAAAGCAAGGTTTGAAAATCAAAGATGCACCAAAGATGAAGTTTTGGAAAAGTGAATGAAGTAGGTTGTTCTTTGTCAAATGCTTGTGTAATGTTCATTCAACATGATGGAAAGGTGTGCTGCTTTGTGTTGCTGGTTGTTTCTTGAAAAGCCTTTGCAAATGCCAAGAGGTGGTTTTTTGAGCATAAATGAATTTTGAGAGAGAGTGGTATGCTGTTGATTATGTTGCTGTTATTGGCAGATTTTTAGTGAATGCCAAGATGTGGTTAGAATGAGTGTAAGGTGGTTGTGTATGGCTGCTATTGCATTTCCAAAGTGACAGCAGAAAATGCACAAGGTCTGGTGTTTTGCCTTTTTTCTCCTTTCTTTGACAGTTCTCTTCTCTTGAAAATGGCCAAAGTAAGGTCAAAATCTTTTTGATCAGTCCAGTCCCTTTTTTTTGGTCTGCTCTTTGTTGGCAAGGCAGTGTCTTCTTACTGTGGAGTTTGACAGACAATTTTAAATGCCAAAGCCAGGTGGATCAGATCATCTTCTGCTGCAATGTCCCTTTTTGCTTGTGGCTGCAATGAACAGGTGAGAGTGTGTTGGTTTTGTGGCTGTTAGTTTCAAAATGGTGAGCAGATTGGGAAGTGGCAATGGACAGGTTTGGCTCCTTTGTGTTTGGATAGAGAGACTTGGAATGCCAAAGCAGCAAGGTGATTTGGGAGAGTGTATGAAGTTGGTTGGTTTGTTATGGTCAGGTTGGCAAGCAGGATTTGAAGAAGCAAAGCAGGGTTGGACTGGCTTGTGGCAAGGTTGTCACTTTGATGCTTTTTGACAGAAAAAGGAAATGCAAAGCAAGGGTTTGGAGTTTGACAGGATTTTTTAGGAAAGGCAAGGCAAGGCAAGGTTGGTTCTGCTACTGCAGGGTTTGACAGATAGTGTTAAAATGCCAAAGCAAACAAGGTCATTGCAGTTCCCTATAACAGGAAATGTTCAAGAGTTCTATGTTGTTTGTGGCTACCATTTAGTGCTTGGCTTTGACAGGTTTTGATGGATGCTGTTGGTTTAACATGATGAAGAGATGTGAAAAATGTAATGGCCAGGTTTTAGGTTTATTGGAAGTTGGACAGGGAATTTAGAAAATGCACAAGCAAGGTGAGTTGGAGAGAATGCTGTCTGCAGTGTTCTGTTGGCAAGGCTTTTTTAGCATGGTGAAAGATTTTGTTGGTCATGTGTTGCCAAGGGCTTTCTTGCTGCAGGATGTTGGCTGCCACTTGCTTCACAATGATGAATATCGATGTGTCATCAAAAATGCCATGCTTAAGTTCTTTTTGAAATCCTTTTGACAGCCTTTTTTTCTATGCAACAGCAAAAGTGAGATCTTTTTAGTGAGTCAGCCATGCTTTTTTCTGCTGCAGTATGTTGCTACTGTCCTATGTGTGTGTTCATGACAGAAAAATGATGGTGCAAAGTCTGCTGTCATAGTACAAAGTAATGGCATGGAAGCATGGAGAAAACATGTACTTTTCCCTCAATCCAAGCACACAAGGGATGGCTCTTGTTTTGCTGGTTAGTTTGCTGCAAGATGAGGCTCTAATGACAGCAAAATGGCCTTCTAACTTACTGTCTTGATGAAGTACAGGGCAAGGCATGGTGGAAGCATGGAGTAGTAGGGTGAAATTGTACTTTTCTTACAATTCAAGCAACCAAACAATGGCCTCATGTACTGCATAAAATGGGCTTGCAAACACATTCTAAATGACATTTATGAGCTGTTCCAATTGGCCAAATGTTAAAAAAATGTTTATTTCAAAAAGTCAAACATTGGTCAAACTTGCATTTAAATGTGATAAGTCAAAAAATGCCATTTTGATTGGTGAAGTTTTGGCCCATGAAATTTATATTTTTGGAAAGAGGGGATCAAATGTGACTTGTAGGAAAAAACCCCACCAAAATTGGCCAAATGGTTTGGGAGATATGGCCTCTTGAAGTTCAAGATTTTCTGAAATCGATTCGATCATAACTTGCCAACCACACATGGGAATTGAGAGTTCTAGGACTTTTTGGAAACGGGAGAACAAGATCTTCAACTTTCATGTTGGGCAAAAATTCATTTGAGGCTTGTATCAAAATGTAAGTTTGAGGATCAAGACTTTCCATTTATGGCAGGTTTCAGTTACAGGCCCAGTTTCCATTTTGGGAAATTTTTGATCTGGCTTCAAATTCTTCCATGATGGTGTTTGGCATGATGTATGATGACTATTTGGACATGAATGAACTCTCACAAACCAATTCCAATCATCCAATCACTGATTAAATGGACAGTTGACCAACAGTTGACTTTTAGGGTTTCTGACTGATTGTGCATTGACTGATGACTTCCAAACCCTAATTCCTTGAGAACTTGACTTCAAATGATGTCCCAAGTTGTATGAACTCTTGATTAATGAGCATGGTGCCCAAATTCCACAAGAATGGCCACCATCCACTGCTTTGACTGACTGTTGACTGTCTAGGGTTTTTTTGCCTGACTGTGCATGAACTGATGACTTCTGAACATCCAATCTTTGACCAAAACACTTCAAATGGACCCCCAAGTCATGTTAACTTGTTGTACAAACCCTAAGGCCTTGGCTCAATGAAAATTGTGCTTGCTTGCTTGATTGACTGATCTCCTGATCAGTTTGACCTAATTCCTTGATTGGCTTGCACTTGAGGCAAAAGAGGCAATGCAATGCTATGCAATGGACCATGATATGCTATGACCTAACATGAAAATGTATGTACAATGATAGGTGCAAATTTGAGGTGCTACATCCATGCATGGGCCTGTACAGGCGCATGGAGGGCCCAAATCTAATTGATTTGGCAAGCTTAACATCAGCATATTGGTTTTGGACGTGCAGATATGATGTAATTGGATTATGCATGAAGTTTGAATCAAGTTTCCATAAATGCACCAAAATATTCCCTTCTTCGAAAATGCCATTTGCCAAATCCAAACATGATCATGTGAGTAACGGTTGGAAAGGTCTTGATGTAAGGAACAATTGTTATGTTGGACAAAAATCCATTTGAAGTATGGAAATTTATGAAATTTGAGTTTAAAGTGTGATGTACAAAACATGTCAATGCAAGGTTTCCAAATTTTGCCAATGTTCAAGCCCTTCTGTTTTGATGATGCAAGCTTCATTTGAAAACACTTCCAACATAAGAGTTGTATATATTTTCAAGACAATCAAAATGGACTTAAATTTTTCATTATTTGGATTTTTGATGAAAGAGTTATGGGCACTTGAAGTTGGACTTTTTTTGCCTTTTAATGCATTTGACCCAAAAGGACCTATAATGTCTTGCATTATCACATGTATTTCCTTTGAGATTTTGAAATTTTGTTCAACATAACATTTGAATTAGACATCTTAATCTTTCCAATGCATTTGATCCCACCTCAAAATCATAAAAACTGAATGAGTTATGTCCTTGGGAAGTTGACCCAAAATTAGGGTTTCAGTCAAAATGACCTATAATGTATTGGAATGGGAGATGGCCTTCCAAGTTTCAAATCAATTTTTAATGAACATGAAAGTTGTTCATATTATTCTTAAGAACAATTTTTATTTTGGAACCATCTCCATTTGACCAACACATAAAAAGTTAGGTCTCAGTGCATTTCAAAATAGTTAGATGAATTGACTGATCAACTTCTCAAGTCCATGACTCATATCTTGATAAATTGATGATTTAGGATACTCAAATAAGTTCAAATATGCATGAAATGATGAATTAAAGAACTTCCCTTGTTTGTATTTGATCATGGGCTGAGGTTGCTTCAAGAGCAAGGCATTGTGGTGCACAGATGAATTAGGGTTTCCTTGGGGCACAAACCTCAAACCCTTTCACTTGCTTTGATCAAAATGATGAATTGAGATGCTAGGGAGGTATACTTGATGGATGAGAGATTTGGGAACCATTTCCATGCTTTCTATCATCTCCTCTTGACCATATCTCTACATAAAGGATCTCCTTGCAACTCTTGACCTGGTGATTGCTTAAGCTACAAACCAAAGATGTTAGTGACATATTTTTGTGCTTTTAGTTAGTAAACAAAATAAGAAAAGCAATGATATACAATTCAAGCATGCTTGGTGATCTCAAACCACTCACAAGAAGTCCCACCCAAAGGCAAAGGGAACCAAGATGCTAAGGATCCTTGAGGCAATGCAAATGCAATGTTATGATGCCATGAGGGATCTTAGGGACAAAATTAGGGTCTTACAGTAACTAATGAAAGACAAAGTATGATACAATCAAAATGTGCTTGGTGATCTCTCCCAATGCAAACCCAATGAATGAGGGGTAAGGAGGATGCCAAAGTGTGATCCCAATGTCAATGCATGTGGTGAGATGATATGAGGGATCTTATGGTCAAAATTGGGGTCTTAGAATAGGTTAACCCTCGATGCGCCATATTTTGAGTCCTTTGATTTGAGGATAGAATGATCTCATGTATTTGGCTTGATTCTCTCTTTCGCTTTTTTCCATCTTCATCTCTTTCCTTTGCTTTGCTCATTATGTGACATTGGTGTTTGAGATTAACTTTGTGTTAATTCTCTAATTTGTCTAACACATACATTGTCTTTGTCCCAATATCATTAACTAACCATTAACTTCTAACATTAATATTTCTATTTACCTTATTTCCATTTACATTATTGTTATTTAATTCAAGTCATTTAAGTTTATGTTAGTTAGTTAATGCACTTTCGTTTCATGTCCCATTATCATCATATCACTTCATCCTACCATATTCATCTGTTGCTCTTATCCTGCTTCGTTATTTGCTTG
This sequence comes from Lathyrus oleraceus, assembly GCF_024323335.1. NCBI lineage: Eukaryota > Viridiplantae > Streptophyta > Magnoliopsida > Fabales > Fabaceae > Lathyrus > Lathyrus oleraceus. The sequence goes on from NC_066584.1 coordinate 59,088,392, forward strand.
TTAATCTTAATGAATCAAAACATTATAAAGTAACTTGGACCTAATCTTAATCCTATGCTTGATCTAGAGTATTTAATACCTTTTAGACTTTAGACTTTGACTTAGGATTTATGGCCTTTGCTTGAGTTAGAGTGATCTTGGACCCTGAGACCTTGTGGAAACACTGAGTTGCTTTTGTTCTTGTTGAACCCTTATGTTTTTGTGTGTTGTTTCATCTTCTTTATGACTATTGCCTCTTGCATTCATTTTCTTAGGTTTAACACACTTATTCACACACATGGTTTTCTCTCGGGCTACCTAATAACGAGGCATAGAATAATACACTTTGCACCCACATGGCTTTCTCTTGGGCTACCTAACAATGAGACCATAGGTTAGCTTTGTATGTTCATTCATCCTTGTTTGTTCATCAATCATATTCCCCTGATTTGGCTTTATCAAATTCACATTTGATCTACTAAATCCCTTTCACCTGTTACATTTCCCTTTGTCTTTGTCAAGTGACTATAAGCCTCTTGGTCACTTGATAGGACTTGCCTTTGTCACTTTGGAGCATCAACTGCTCAACAAGTTCAAGACCCTCAGTGGATTATAGCATTCATCAGCACTCATTCATCTGACTCATCCCCACAAGCATCTTTGAGACCCTGCTCCAACAATTTGTCAATCATTGACTAGGCTTGCATGCCATAATCCTTAAGTAATAGAGAATGATGAGAGGTAATATTCCCTATAATTATATAGAATATCTTTGGGTACGGGACGAATGACCCAGTTCCCCATAGTATTTGCCTTTATTCATAGACTTTAGTGCAATTCTAGTTGGTTCACTGACAAGTCTGCCATTAGCCTCTATGGCTCCTTTCTTCAGATCTTCTTGGTTGTGACACCATTTTGAAATTTCCTTTTTTGGTTTGACACCTTTATGGTTATTCCCTTTTCCTTACCATATCAATCCATGTGCCTTGGTAGGACCCTTGTCATGTGAGTCTCCGGCTTTGACAAGTTTTATGTTGGTTTAAACACCATTGCAATTTCCTTTTAGTGTTGACACCTTCATGGTTATTCCCTGGGTTGAAACCTCTATGGTTATTCCCCTATTTTGGTTTAAACACCTTTCCCTTACCATATCAGTCCCTGTGCCTTGGTAAAACCCTTGTTATATGAGCCTTCAACTTTGACAAGTTCCTGCTTTTTTCCTTACCATGTTAGACACAATGCTTTGGTAATACCCTTGTCATGTGAGTCTCCTACTTTGACAAGTTCCTTCTTTTTTACTTACCATATTAGACTCAGTGCTTTGGTAAGATCCCTGTCATATGAGTCCTCGACTTTGACAAGTTTCTACTTTCCTTCCTTACAATGTTAGACCTAGTGCTTTGGTAAGAACCTTGTTATGTGAGTCTCTGGGTTTGACAAGTTTCCTTTTTGTTGGTTTAAACACCATTTAAATTCCTTTTTTTTGGGGGCACACATTTATGCTTAACCCTCATCCTTTCTTTTGGATTAAACAACACCCTGAATCTTATTCTTTTCTCAGTCTTTGTCCTCCGAAATACAGAGCTCTAACTTTCTCATTGTACAATGAGAATACATAGGCACGAGGATGTGAATCCTTGGTGAGCACTTTTCTTTATTTTCCCCTTTCTCTCTTTGGTTCTCCGAACTACGAGGCTCTGAATTTATCATTGCACCATGAAAATATGTAGGCATGAGGGCCCCAATCCTCCTCGAGCACTCTTTTCCTAACCGTTTTTTCTATTTTACAGATACATGAAGATAACAACACACATCCAAGTAAGAGCATTCAAAACGGTTCCCATGGAGCACCATGGATGTGATGGGTGTTAATACCTTTCCCTTGCATAACTGATTCCCTTACCTGTTTCTCTGTGTTTCTTTTTCCCCTTGGGTTTGCTCGGTGTTTTCCCTTCCCTCTTTTGGGATAAATAAAGTTTGGTGGAGACTTTGTCGTACCTTCGAGCGTGCGATGTTTTAGGTGGGTATATTTCAGCTAGCTTCAGCTGGAGACTCTGTTGGGGATGCACTCTTGCAACCTAGTTGTTAGAAGGAGTCGAGCCTGGTTTTGTTTATTCTTGTTTTCTTTGGTGTTTATTTCCATTATTGCCTGCTTTTAGCTTTATGTTTGTTTATTGTATGTTTTCTTGCCTTAGATTTTGCATTTTTGCTAACCCCATTCGGGATATTTGTCTTTTGTTGTTGTTGGGTTGGGATGATGTTACTAGAAAGAAGTTCTACACCTGAGCTTGAGTATGCACACTGGATAGACTCGTGGATAGTCGTGTTGACCTGTGTTTTGCGCATTGGGTTGGCACGAGACCCACACTCAGACTAGTTTCACTTTGGGGTACTTTTGTCGTGTGAGAATTCACTACGGCAAAGTATTTTCACTTGATTCCGTGACTCTAGGAATCCTTTTAAGGTTACCTTTGGAGATTAGTTCATACATATGAGTGCGATATTAGATTTTTGTAGGAAACCAAGCTCCTACATACCTTTTGTTCTCCTGTAACATCATATTTTTTATCCGACTTCTAGCTTAATATTCAGATTATCCATAATATGACCATGTTGTTACATATCAAAAAATATCATGTTACATCATATAACTCTTTTTGCATGTGCATTTCCAGGGAATTCGAGAGTCTAGTTTGTTACTGAGTACTCTTAGATAACATGAATCAGGAGAAGTGTGTTCAGTTACAAGTACGTGGAACCCCAGTTGAAAGCTTTGAAGGGTCTGGGAACTCATTTGAACCTGGATCACAAAGAAGATTTCAAGAAGGCCTATGTGAATCTTCTAGCTATTCTCAACACTGAGGTGAACACTACGGAAGTCCATACCTTGGTGCAGTTCTATGATCCTCCCTTGAGGTGTCTCACTTTTCAGGATTATCAGTTGGCACTGACGTTGGAGGAATACTCGTATATCTTAGGAGTCAAAATTAAGGATCAGGTTCCTTTTGTCAGTACCAAGGAACTAACTAAGTCTCATCTTTTAGTTGAAGATTTGCATTTAGAAAAGAGGGAAGTGAAGCTTAACCTTAAGCTTAAGGGTGGAACTCTTGATTTTACTCTTAAGTTTTTGGTTGAGAAGGCCATTGCCTTTGCTAATGTTAGGAGTTGGATAGCTTTCAACGCTGTTTTCGCTTTGCTCATCTATGGGATAGTGTTGTTTCCTAGAATGAAAGACTTTGTGGACATGGAATATATTCATATCTTCCTATCCAAAAATCCGATTCATACGCTTCTTCCTGACACTTATTACTCTATTCATACGAGGACTCAAAAGAAGAATGGTATTATGGTGTGATGTGTTCCTTTGTTGTATAGGTGGTTTATTTCGCATCTGTCCAACAAGGGTCCTTTCTTCGAGAACAAGGATAATCTCAAGTGGTCTTAGAGGATCATGTCTCTAACCGCTAATGATATTATATGGTACTCTAGATCCTATGATGATGTTAAGATTATCTTGAATTGTGAAAGTTTCCCCAATGTGCCCCTTATAGGTATAAAAGGTAGAATCAACTACAATCCAAGATTAGCTTTACGTTAGTTGGTTTATCCGTTGTTGTGCAAACCAGATTCTGAGCATATGGAGGAGTTTGTTTTGTATGAAGAGGTTGATAATCCAGAGTTGCTAAGGAAGATCGTCATAGCTTGGAGAGAAGTTCGTCCTCAAGGGAGATCTGAGTTAGGAAAGAAGAATTGCATCACCAAGGAAGCTTATATGTAATGGGTTAAGGATAGAGTTGAAGAAATTATGTTGCCATTCCCGTTTGAGCCATATATGAGCGTCATGCAACCTATGTTTGTCGTTATTCCTACCTCTGAGGTTGGAAAAGTCAAGGAGACTATCAAGAGCTTAGAGAAAGAGAGCACTGATCTCCGATCTAATCTTGGTAGGCTCACTAGGGATAAGGAAGACTTGGAGCTTAACCTTAACTAGAAGAGAGCCATTACATCCCAAGTGGTAGAGGAAGCCCAAGAGGAGTAGTTCAAGATAAGGAAAGTAGGTGACACTTTAAAGGGAACCATTGACGGTTTATTCATCAAGAGAAATAGATCGCCGACGCCCAATATCAAGCATGCAAGGTGGAGATCATTTTCCAATACCAACTCAAGAAGCTTAAAGAACAGTTAGATGGTTGCAAGAAGGATCTAAAGGAAGAAAGGAGTCATACTAAGAAGTTAGAGGTTTCTTTATCTCAACACCAGATAGAACTTAACAAGCAGTTTGAAGAGATTCAAGGGTTGAATGATCAAGTGCATCGGAGTAGAGAGAATAATGATCAACTTCAGCAAGAAGCTACACATTAGGAAAGAAACAGTCATCATTTGCAAGTTATCTTGGATCAGAAGGAGGTGGTACTACAAGATCTTTTGAGTAGACCAATTCAGTTTGTGCCTTCAAGGATATGCAGTGGTGGTTGATCCAATTTCAGTGGATGCTTAGTTATGTTTAAGGGGTTTCATTATTATCTTGTTGAACACACTTGATGTAGCCCTTGGGGAAAAGTGGTAATAATTGTACTCTTTGTTTCATTGTTATAAATATAAAAGGGTTTTATTCATTATCAGCTTTATCTTGCGCCTTTATTTTCTATGCTTTATGATTGCTTGCGATAAATAAAGACTCGAGAATTCCTTAGAAAACTATATAATAATAAAAAAAACTTTTTACATAAACATACCATTCATTCATATGCATTTTTCTATCCGAAATGAAAAATGCTTACATCCTTTTTCATCCTCTTCAAAAATACGATGACTCATCGGTACTTCACCAGATCCCGCAAACAGAGAATTATGTCTGATTTTGAACAAGGGAACGCTGCAACAAGGGAGACTCTAGCTCTTCTCCAAGGATAAATGGTTACCATCCTGGAATATATGCAAACTTAGAAGGATAATGTTGTTGTTATTAATCAGGTCGATGCTACTATAGTGACTTATGTTGCCGACACAACTCTGGTTGTGATAGATCCTACTGATCCTGTTGTTCAACCTGCTGCTGTTAACCAACCCCTGTCTCAAGCTGGTCCGAGTAGGTTTGATGTTGCCTACCCGTGGGGGATGCCTCATACCTACAATTCTTAGTTTGCTACTGGAAATCCATTTATGCCGTACCAGTCCTATGTTGTTGCTCCTACCAATGTGAATGTTATTTTCCCGTGGGGGATGCCTAATCCTTATTCTGCTCAAGGGGTTGAAATATAAGAGATACCTGCTGCAAACATTGACAATACTGATGATCAGGAGCCCGAGTATAGGGGTCATTTTCTCAATTTCCATATCTCTTCTCCGCTTGCTCAGCCAAATACCTATGCTTCTGCTGCTATAGTTCCACCTTTTCCTAACAACACTACACTTCAGTATGCCCATTCTGGGGCACCTCTTTCTCCAAATATGCAACATGGGGGGCATATTGCTCAAGACAACACTCCAACTGCCCAGACTTTGAATCCGTCTATGATGTATCTGATGTTTCCTCAATTTGTGCCACAAATGCATGCTCAGAATAGTGTTCAACCTCTTCCCAGAGTTGCTACTCAAAGGGTACCTGGGACCAATCCATCTAGGCCTGCTAAATATCAACTCCTAGAAGAGAGAATCCTTGCTATTGAAGGTTTTTCCGCTCTTGGTTTGAATGCAAGAGAACTGTGTTTGATATCCAATATTGTGCTTCCTCAAAAGTTTAAAGTACCTGATCTACCCAAGTATAATGGTTTAAGTTGTCCTCTCAGTCATATTACTATGTACTGCTGAAAGATGGCCTCTTACATTAATAATGATGATTTGTTAATCCACTGCTTCTAAGACAACATGTTTGGGGCATCTCTGGATTGGTATATGAATCTAGAGTCGGGAAAGATAAGGTCCTAGAAGGATTTGTCTAATGCTTTCTTGAACCAATACAAGTACAATATAGACATGGAACCTACTGAATTACAACTTCAGAATCAAGCTCAGAGGTCCAATGAAACTTTTAAAGAATATGCGTAGAGATGGCATGAAATGGCTTCAAGGGTCAAGCCGACCTTGACAAACATTGAGCTAGTGTACATTTTCATGGGGACACTCCAAAGCTTATACTATGAAAAGATGGTTGGGATTTCACCTTCCAACTTTGTTGATCTAGTTATAATGGGGGAAAGGATTGAAAGTGGTTTGAAAACAGGAAAGATCGTCGGTGGTAATGGTCAACAATATGCAATAAGAAGACCTTCTAGTGGGTATGTCAAGAAGAAATAATGGGAGACGAATGTAGTAATGACAAGTGCTCCGCAATACCAAGTTCCTATGGTTACTCCACCATTTTATCCATATCCATATGTGGCAGCGGCCCAGTTTCAACAACCATTCTAGTATCAACCAAAATATCAACATCCTCCTCAAGTTCAACAACAACAACAACAACATCAAGGACAAGCTCCTTAATGGTAGAATACCAATAACATAGGCCCTAATCATAACTGTCGATGTAATCAGGGGCAAAATCAGAACCAGAATCAGAATCGCAACCAGAGACGCCCTTAGTATACCAAGATGCCAGTATCATACTCTGAATTATCCCCTTATCTTGTGCATGTAGGAGAAGTCACTTCTAAGGAGATTCCACCAGTAGTATATCCATTTGGTCCACACCAAAACCTCAATGTGTCTTACGCATTCCACATAGGTTATATTGGGCAAATAGTCGAGGATTGTTTCATGTTTAAGAACAGAGTACAAGACCTCATTGATCAGAATATTTTATCTTTCATTGATGAAAAGTCGAATGTGAAGGCAAACCATTTTCCGAATCATGGTAATCAGACAGTGAACACAGTTATTGAGGAGGATGGAATAATGTTGGTCCATTTGGTTAAGGATGTGAAGACTCTGTGGTCGAGTATTTCTTTGAGTATGCAGAAGCACAATGCACTAGCAGGTGTGCATGGTAATTGTAAAGTGTGCAAGACTGAGCCCGGAAGATGTGAAGAACTCAAGGACTGTGTCCAAGAGTTGATGAATCAAAGTGTGTTGCAATTCTCAAGAGACAAAACAATGGGGGGAAATTTATGTTATCGAGCCCATTGAGATTGTTTATCGTAAGAAACAAGTTGAAGCTCCGGTAAAGAAAATCCAGCCCATTGTATTTCATATTCCTTCACCTTTTCCGTATCAGAATTCCAAAGTTGTGTCGTGGAAGTACAATGCAACTGTGTCAATTGGTGATGCAGAAATCCAATTTCCTGAAGTAGAGATTGTGAATATAGTCGGTCCAAGGGGGATGACCCGTAGTGGTCGCGTGTTCGCACCAAAATATACTCCAATAGTGGTTCTCGCAACATTTCCTACTCTTTAGGAAGGGACATATGTTTGTGTTCCTACTACTCCGGTTGGGGCACCCGAGTCTTCTGGTAAGTCAATAGAAGCAGCAATTTCGAAAGGAAAGGAAGCAGTTAATGAGAAAGAGCAAGCTGGGAAGATTATTTATGCAGAAGAAGGACATGAGTTCTTAAAATTGATCAAACGAAGTGACTTCAAGATTGTCGACCAGTTGGGTCAGAATCCGTTAAAGATATCAATCCTGTCATTATTACTCAGTTCCAAAGATCATAGGAAAGATCTCTTGAAAATGCTTTATACGGCTCATGTGATGCAAGATATTTCAGTAGAACAGTTCAATGATGTGGTGGCCAATATTTCTACAAGCAGGTATTTAGGTTTCAACGAAGCTGAGTTGACAGTTGAAGGCCATAATAACAACAAAGCCCTGCATATTTCTATGACTTATGCAAACACTTTAATCTCGAGGGTCCTAGTTGACACTGGCTCTTTGTCGCATCTCGAAAAATACGATTCCTCGCGATGGTCGCGGAAAAGATTTATGTTCGAACAGAGTCGCCACCGAACTTTATTTATTCCAATGAAGGAATAGGAAAATATTGATAAAATCTTTCAAAGATAGAATAATGGTCGTCGCAACCATATTCAGGTTCGGGAGTCGATTACGTAAGGGGAAGGTATTAGCACCCCTCACGTCCGTTGTACTCAACGAGAACCTTTTAGTCTAATTTGCTATTTGGATGTTAGTTGATTGTTATTCGCTTTATTAGAGTGATTAGAATTGATAATAAAGATGGATGAAGGCCTCAAAAAGGGGGAAAGGGAGGTTTTTTATTAGTGTGCTCGCCAAGATCTCGCAATCTCGTGCCTACGTATCCTTATGGTGCAATAAGGAAATCAGAGCATTCGTAGTTCGGGGAACTACGATTGGCTGGTGTCTTTTAATGAACGAATGTGTAGATCACGTTCTAAAGGCTAAACGTTGGCTTGCCTACTCTCGGTGGAGGCTTAAGCAATAGCTTGTGGTGCGCATTAGAAAGGATTAACAGTGTTCTTTTTGAAAAGAGTTTTAGTCACGCGGGGGCGACAAGTTGAATTAATATGTTAGATGTTTTGTTTGATTGGTTTTGATCGCATGGGGGTGAGAAATTAGGTTTAGTATGTCGAAGATATTTTTGAAGAAAGACGAAAGATTGAGCAATGTGGTGCACACCAATCGTCCAATTCTCTCGAGGAATAAGACGAACGCCTTATACTCCTTTTTCGTTCGAATTATTTTGAAAGTTTGTTTGTGGATGTTGAATATGCACGGTAGTGAGGCGTATGCCTCCCACTTGCTTATTCAAGGAATAATAAGGTGTGCGCCACTCAATCCTTTATCCAATGTTTATTTAGCGTGTTTTAATCGGAAGTCGATAAATTTAAGCAATATGGCGAGCGCCAATTATTCAAATAATCGAGAGATGGTGAGGCGAACGCCTCCCATCTCTTATCAATCCAAATTTTGATTTATAAAAACGTTCTTAGATGTTGTGTTTGATATAGGAAAATAATTTTGAATTCGTGTAGTTAAGGTTTTAATCGGATGACAAGAATTCAAGCAATATGGCACACGTTAATCGTTCGAGTAAATGAGAAATAGTGAAGCGGACGCTTCCTATATTCTTTTTCATCCCAAGTTTATAAAAAGATATATTTTTGAGTATTACCTTAATTTAGGAAAATGATTTGTATTTCGTATGATTATTAGGGTTTTTATTGAATGACGAAGATTCGAGTAATATGGCGAACGCCAATTATTCGGATAATCGAGAGATAGTGAAGCGAACGCTTACTATTCTCCTTTTCATTCAAAGATTAATTATTAAAATAAAGCTTTTAGAATTTATAATTAAATCGGGGAAATGATTTTAATTTTATAGAGTTTTTAGGGTTTTAACTGAATGACGAAAACTCGAGTAATATGGCGAACGCCAATTATTCGAATAATCGAGAGATAGTGAAGCGGACGCTTACTATTCTCCTTTTCATCAAGGAATTAATTTATAGATTTAAAGTTGTTAGACATTTTAATTAATTTGGAGAAGCAACTTGAGCCTGCAAGTTTTTAAGGTTTTATTTGAACGACGAAAATTCGAGCAATATGTCGAACGCCAATTATTCGAATGATCGAGAGATAATAAAACGGATGCTTAATATTCTCCTTTTCATCCAAAAATCTATTTAAATAATTTTAAGAGAATATTACTTAAATACGGTGAATTTGAATTTATTTAGAATTAATATACTTTGAGAAAGACTCTTTGGTATTGGACCAAAATCAATTTTATTTTAGAAAATAAGGTAAATTATTTGTTGACATTAACCATTAATCCACCATTTGATTAATTATAATATTCTAATGAGATAAAAATGAATTGAAAATAATAATCGAAACCAAGCTAATGAACATTTCTACTATCCTTATTTAGTCATAGTTATTTTAATTAAGATATTTGGAAAATAATGCACATATTAAGTGAAATAAATATGAATATGTGGGAAATGAGAAGAAGATGAAACTCCAAATATACACCTCCCCAAGAAACAAAATGGTCCCCAGCAACCAAAATCGTAATGGGCCCTAAGGCCCAAAACACCACCCATCGAAGGGGTGATCCGAAGATCACAAAGGGATGAAAACGGGCCTTAAACCTGGGTCCGACATATTACTTCCAGAAGCGAAACGGCAGGCAGCTGTACAGCTGTCCTGCGCACGCATGCAATAATGGCCTTTGGCCTTCCCAAAGTCCTGACGTGTGGGAACAACAAACGAGTAATTGAAGCGGCGCATGGGTGTTTCTTGGGACGCGTGGGACAACAACTAACGGCTCCATGCTCAAGGCAATGAATTGCCTTAATTAATGATAAAAGATGAAAAACGGAGAGGTGGAATAAAGCTTCTTGCAAAAGCGCGTTTTTTTACAACTCTTCTTATTTTCCTCTCAACCGAAGCCCCATTTCCTTTTATCAAAACAAACAAAAAGCGTTTGTACACCAGATTCTTCAAGAAATATCTAAACCAACCATGGTGAGCATCACAAATCGAACACACACACAAACATCGATCCTAACCTAAATCCCCAATTTCCAACTTTAAAACCTAACACTCAAACCAGATCGCACATGAATGGAGAAATATGAGATGCAAGGAGCTCCGATGGCATATTCTAAGCAGTAATCGAGACGGACTCACTCATTCAACAGATATCAATTCATTATGCATTATGATGGAAGTCGAAATACAAACTCAATATTGAATGAATAACAACAATGTTAGAGGTTTTAGCATGAAGTGAGTAGATGTGGAAAAAAAATACCGACGAAGAGAAAAGGAGATTTGAAGCTTTCGTCTACTTGAATTCCGATGACTCTTTGAGCAAAATTCTCTCCAGGTCCACAATAAGCTTCGTTCTGTTTCTTTTCTCACCTCTCTTCGTTCTTCTTCACTGATTTTGGGTGTATCTTGATTTGGTAGTGGCTTAGCTCAGTTTACTCAAAGTTCTAATGATGAACTCTGAGTACACTTTTAGGCGTATCGAGCTTTGGTGATTGGGCATTGGGTGAAATCTCAGCAGAGTAACGGCGCTGGAAAAAAAGTTTTTTCATCCCAATGATGGATGGTCTTTATAGAGAGTTTTGGGGTACGAGGTTTTCTCATCTATGAGCTGGCAAAGATTCCAAAAATCTGTTAGGATCAAATCCTTTCTAGATCTTGGTGTGGTCCTGGAAATGAAGGTGACGAGGATTCGTTCTTGTCCGTAGTGAGTGAGAACTTCTCTTCTGCGATTACGTGGCACTTGCAAGAATTCCTTGATGACGCTCTGTGGTAACCATTTATTTCAATTTTCACTACGGTAATCATTCTATTTTACTGCCGTATTGACTCTTTGTGACAAGCCCTCTTTTACTGGTGTAAATTTTGCAGTTTTCCCTTCTTGGTCTTCCACCAGTGGTTCATTATGACTTGTGCCTCATGCTCTCGGAATGGCTGGCCAGGTTATCATACTATGGCGATAGAATTTGGTCATGTGCGTTGCCTACGTTCCGCTGCATATCATGGTTTGTTTTTCGCTCATGCTCACGGTTTATTGTTGGTTTCATGCTCATGACTTGTGGTTATTTTGTTGGTTGGAACATCATGTCAGCTTGGTTCATAATGCGCATTACCATCTTGTTTATCCCCTGAAGTGCTTTTCATGACAGAGATGCTGCCACACTATAGGGTTGTGTACACTCTGTTGGAATTATTTCTGCAGGTTGTGAGTTGGTTGTACCTCCCGTAGAAGATAATCCCAAAACCTTGTATACCTCCCCATTTCTTATTTATGCATTGCTCTAATGTCTATGATAATATACATCCCGCGGCTCGTTCATGATCATGGTAAGTTTTTTTATATGTTGATGCAAGGTCTACTCATGGTTGAACACCTTAGCCTGCCGAGGCTTGATGTAGTGGTGATGCTTGGTATATTGCACTTCTTTGGGATTTGCAAGATTTGTAGGTATTCCACTATTTTTGTTTTGTTTTAACATAGTACGTTGTTATTCAACCCGCCTTTGGCTTTGGTTGGAAGTTTTCAATCATTCAATTACTTACTCTCTGGCTCTATGAACATGAAGGCTGCAGAATTCTATTGAATATATCCTAAATATTTGGGTTATTCTTGGCAGTAAGATCATTTCAAACCGACATGCGATCAATGCAAGCCCTTGTGCAGCTGCTGCTAGTTATGTTGCTACTGCGGGGAACAGGTACCAACTCATGTACTGAACTAAAATAGTTGATTCCTTATGGTTTTGCTGGATGCACTTGACTTTGACCTACATATCTGATGCAGGGCGGCATGGTTCTTATGGCCTTGACATACCAACATGTATTTGTTCCAAAATAAGTTATGTCTTTGTTTCATTGCGTATTTTCTTATGGAGAAATCCAAACTGCATTGCATCTTTTTTGCTAGAGCTTAGTTTTGAATCTCTCTTCAATTATTTATATACCTGTGATTGGTCCCGATTATTTCATCATGCCGATGGTTTGCTTTTACTTGCAGGTTATGTGTTTGCTAGCATTTTCACTTGGTCAGATGATCCCATCTACTAGTCCTAAACATTAACAGCAACCCTTCCATGATGCGGTACTTTTGGGCGATACCTCTAGCAGCCTCGACACCAACCTTGGTACCATTCGATAACGAGACCAGAGACTTTAACAGAAGGGTTGTCTTTCTAGTTTATGTTATCATTGCCATTATTTGTGTCGGCTTCAACACTCGCCTCAGTTTTCTATGAGCAACTGTTGTATTTTCCACATGTTGCTGCCTTAAATCCATTCAAGCGTGTGATGTTTAGGGTGGGATATTGAGAGTTAAAGCTTCCCATCGGTTCAGCACCCAAGAATTAACATTGAAATGTCATAACAAAAAGATCTTGTAGCCTTGAATTTTTGTAATGTAACTTGGATTAATGAATCTTTGTAATATTCCTTTGGGTAGTTGAGACCTCTTTCTCTTTTCTTCTTCCTGCTTAAGCTTTAGTTAACCGAATCTCACTTAGACCATAAATAACGACCCTCGCATCCATAACTGTTTTTTCGTAACTAAATGAAATAAAAAATCCCCTTGAGAACAGCAAAATCTTTAGAACGTCAAACACTTTCGAATGCCATGGATAAATAATTCAACCCCCTTTTCCTAAGATTTGGAGAACGACTTGTAGTTTGAGTATGGGTTGATGGTTTTGAAAAGTGAAATGAACATTTGGCCTATAATATATGTTTGGTTAGATACTTAATGGGCAAAATGGATCATGGAAATTAGAGTTTGTTGGATAAAGATAGAAAGATGGATTTGCATAATGGATTAAAACTATAAAATCAGATTTGTTGGAACGTGCCTTGACTAGGTGTATGATAATTTTGACCAAGGCTAGAACCAACCCCCGTGAACATGGCTACTGACCCAAGATGCAATTTGGATGGACCACCAACCCCTTGATTTGGTGCCAATGATAATCCCAAGAAAACAGAGAGTCGAGAACACGTGAAGCCTTAAATAAACCCTCATCAAGGAAACAGGACTATGGACCTGTCAGGCTTATGAACCAACCCTAATGAGCCAGATGGATTAAACGAATCTTCAATCTTTTAGTACATACTTCAAAGATGAAACCAAATCAGAACCAAAAGTCTAGACCAGAACTAAGAGTTACGACTAAATGAATGTTGAGTGAACTTTTGATTACGTAGGTGAAACCAAGCGCCAGGAGCAACGGAGAGTCAGGTAAGGACCCCCTTGGATCAGGGCTTTGCTTCTCAAGTTAAGATAGTAACAAAGAAACTCATGATAAGACCCACAAATTCTGACTTTGTACATCGTGCCCTCCTGTTATGGATACTGTCGCATCCGCGAAAAACAACCGGCGGGCCAAAACAAAACAACACAGAGCCGCCACCGTGCGTTATTTATCCCAAAAGAGGGAAAGGAAACGCTCGAAGTAAACCTGGAAAAGACATGGTCTCGCGACCAGAGAGAGATGGGATCGGGAGTCGGTTATGCGAAGGGAAGGTATTAGCACCCCTACGCATCCGTCGTACTCGACGGGATCCACGCTCAGAAGGATAGGATAAGGTTGCTAAGACAAAACAGACATCACACACACACACACTGAAACAACACAGGTGGAGAAAGAGGGAAAAGGCTCGCTAGGATATCGCATCCTATGCCTACGTATCTCATCTGGAATGAGAATCAGAGCTACCGTGGTTCGGCTCACGCACGCCAAACAAAACACACACAAACACAGGCAAACATGGAAACCGAATGCCAATCGCTGGACTTACATCAGACTCCGAACCAACAAACCCACACTGGAAACCAAATGCCACTTGCTGGACTTATATCGGACTCCAAGCACACGACAAGAAGGATACCACACAACAAGTTACTAAGGAGTCTGGCACTCGAGCCTAGCAACTGTCGAGCAAACACACACAAAAAAGAAAAAAGGTGCCCGGAGAGATCTCGTACGACCTCCTGCCTACGTACCTCATCTGGTATGAGGATCAGGGCAACGTAGTTCCCCTTAACAGGGGAGAAACTTTCTCCTAACCAGAGACTGGGAAATGACCAACTAGAAGGGAGACCGACTCGAGCCTAATAGTTATCATGTATTCCACAATGGTCCTAGGTTGAGTTTTCTATCTACTTGCACAACAGCAAGCTAATCCTAAACAGGCAAAGCAAAGCATGCAAGCATAATCAAAACAAAGCAAACATACACAATTAGCACACATTATATACAGACAAAGTGGGCTCACACAAGGGTTAGGCTGCAAAAGTAAGCCAACTGTATAAGGTGATGTTAGCTCTTAACCCTAACATTGAGAGTTAGGGTGAAGCAGATGAAGTAGGAAGTGAGGGGTGTGCCTCACAGCTCTTATCCCTGGCCAGGGAGAGCTTTAGACAAAGGAAGTGTGGGTTCAGAAAGTGGGAACCCTTCTACACTTATGACTGACTCAACATGGATCTTGGGTTAATATCCACAATGCATCAACATCAGTTGTGTGAGCAAAGGGATGACTCAACTGAATAGCAGGAGATGGATTGCACATCTCTTGTATCTGCCAATTTCCTTAACAAAGGTCTTTTCCTGCTTGGGGACAAAAATAAACAATCACAAGCATTTCCTCTTAAGGAGGACTTCAGACAGGTGCTTGACCAAGTAACAGGCCAGGTCTTCCAAACTACATGAAGTCAGTGAGCTATACCTCAATTGGTTAAGCAACCAAGCAACAACAAAAGCAAGTTCAAAATGAACTATAGCAACTAATGTACCTGAAATCAATCTAACATAATCAGTACACAGCTCAAACAGTCAAACAGATAAGCTAATGGTCAACAGTCAACTGTACATAAACAGACAAACAAGCAAAGCAATGCACAAAGGTGCAATCCACAAGGCCTAAGTACAAGTCTCAAAGCCTACAAAACAATCTCAAGGTTAGTCATAAACAAGCAATGGACCAACTCCAATTGAGTGCACATCATCAAGTATAAGCAATTGTGCTCTTTGACCTGAAACAAAGCTCAAACATTAAACACTAACCACTAGGACAAGGCCTAGGGTCAAAATGGGAGCAATAAACCAAAACAGAACATGAAAATTATCAAAAATCAAGTTCAATCAAATAAGAAACAAATCCAAGTGGTCTCATATCCATATCATCAACCAATTTCATTTCATAAGGCAAAGAGCACAAAGCATGCAAGTTAGAACCTCATAGAACCAAACAGAATGATCCAATCCAAACTAACTCAAAAATATTTCAATAAATCCCAAGAAATATCATGGTTAAACAGAACTCATAACATGATCATCATACCAAAATTCAGGTCATTTGGACAAGTGGAAGCATGTCAAATAAAATCCATAAGACAAGGCAAGGCAAAACAAGCTCATACAAGGCACAAAATCATGCATCAACTTCAAGCAAGCACAAAACAGAATTGGCACAAGATAAATGCATCAAAACAAAGCCATGGCAAACTTCAAGGTGTCTAGAATCACTCCACAAAATTTCAAGTTCATGTGATACATATCAAGAATTTCACAAATCATCTAAATTCATGACTATCAAAAAGTCCACAAATGGTCAAACAGAAGAGAAATTCTCAAACAAATTGGAAATGCACTCAAAAATTCTACAAAAATTCATACTCAATCCTAACATCCAGAAGTAGCATCATGCAAAAAATCAGATTAATTGGCATAGAATTGGCATGGCAAATTCACAAGTCAAGCAAGCAAAGGTGTGACACAAATTGTCACACCTACATTCAACATATCATATCTCATCAACCAGAAATGAGAAAAATGCAAACTCTATACCAAAATGTCCATTAAGGTGTCTATTTTAAGCATGCAAAATTTCAAGAATGTTGGATAAAATCTCATCATTTCACAATCAAAATGGCAAGGCATGTCAAGAAAACACATGTACACACAATCCCTAGCCAAAATTAAAATCCAACAGTGCACAATTTCTGGAAAAATCACCATAAAATAGTAGACATCATGAAGATCATTGTGCAAAAAATCTCACATCAATTGGATAAGTATTTTTGAAGTTATGAATTTTTTAATGAAGAGAAAAAACGAAAAAAAACATGGATGAACTAGCATGAAATGGCATGGCATAATGAAAAAATGCAAAAGGCCAAACATAGAAAAGCCTGAGCGGGGAATCGAAGTGAGGTTGGCGCCTTGTCAAAACGACGTAGTTTTGACCAAGGCTGGAAATGAAACAAATAAAATGTGAAACGCGCCCAGGGAAAATCGAACAAGGGAGCGCTAGGTCCAAAGGCGTTGAGCCATCCGCTCGGCCAAACTACCTTACCACATCACAAAACGCAGCGCTTACTACATATCTCTCGCCGCCACACCAGACGCCGAAACAGTAATTCCGGTCGTCTTCTCCGACCGTGTACACGGCGGAGCTGCAACTTTTTTTTCCAGAATTTTACAAACTATATACTGTTGGAAAGGTCTTTTCATGTACATTCCAAATATCATAAAAGCTAAGCCTAATTCCTAATATATTTTCTGGATCGAAGCAAAGAAGTTTCTAGATCTAAACTTTAATTCAACATAACTTCTTCAATTTTCATCCAAATTTCATGAAATTTATATCAGAATTCTCAGTGATGAAAGCTCTACAAGTCTATGTACATAAAATCAAGATTTATGAGATTCGAATTTTTGACCTCTTGAAGAACAATCAATGACAGCAGTGGATCCAAGGCCTTGCAAGTGTTAAAATTTGCTCCTCTACTCTTGTTATGAAGTCTTGTGCACGAATCAATGCTTGGAAAGGCTTGGATCTAGCTTAATCTTCAATTTCCATCTTCATGTTCATGTATGGAGTATGCACGATTCTTCACCAATTTCCACAAAAGATGACTGATTCATGCTCCAAATTCCATGAGGATGATGGATCTATCAAGAAAATGTGTGGTTGTGTGGAGAAAATTTGAATTCCAATGAGAGAGAATTTTGGAGGGAAGAGAAAATTCTAGATCTAAAAAATGTGTAAAATAAAAATTCTGTTATGATTTTCTATTTATATGCTTCACTAATCATGATTAATTAAGTTCTAATCAAATGCTAATGAAAAATGGTTAATTTTGGAGGTGTTTTGCAAAAATTATTTTTCACCTTATGCATGGCATGGCATGTGAATAGTGCACGTTTTTGCATTCATTTTCTCTCAAAATATTATTTTAAGACCAATGGAAATGTTAAAATATGAAAACAATGCATTATTTTTGAACTTGATTTTTTCCCTCCAATTTTCAAATTAAGTTCAAGTGAAAAATGCACTTTTTTTGTGATGAATTTTAATGAAATGTGATGCATGATTATGATAGTGCACATCAAGAGAAAATTGTTCCAAAAAGAACCACATGATTTGGCCATTTGGTGCAAAAGTTATGCCTTGTTAAAGTTCAAATTTTCTTGACCAAGATTGATCCATAACTTGCCAACCACACATGAGAAATTCATGTTCTTGGACTTTTTGGAAAGGTGAGAGCAAGCTCTACAACTTTCATGTTGAACAAAATTTCATTTGAAGCATTTTTGGACATGTAATCTTAAGGAGAAAACCTTTCCATTTTTGGCAATTTTGAATTACAAGTCACTTTCTATTTTTGGAAAGTTTTCATCTGACTTTATTTCCTTCATTGTTGATGTTTGAAATGTCAAATGAAACTTGTTTGGACATGAATGAAGTGTCTCTAACCCTCTCCCACCTCCAAATCCAACAGTTGACTTGTGGTTGACTTTTGTTGACTGATAGATGAATTGGCTATGCATAGATGAAATTGAGCCTCAATCTCCTGATGAAATGGCTTAAACATGAAACCCTAGCTTCCATAAACTCAATGAAACCATAAAATGATCCCTCATCTCAATGAAGACATCATCTCCTTAACAAGCCCTGATTGGCACAATTCAGATGATTAGGGTTGACTAGAGGTCAAAACCCTAATCTCAAGGAATCTGATCAAGCATAAGGAATCTCTTGGTGATGACAAGACCATGATGATGATGATGTACCATTTCTCATAAGATAATGATCAACCTCCTTGAGGAACCATGAAACCCTAATTTGAAGCACCAACCCTCAGATGATTAGTGATCAGTTCAATGAAACCCTCAACTTGAATCTTAACCTCTTTATCTTCTGATCAAGACTTAGGAGGATGACTTGCTTAATGTTACCATATGATATGAAAAGATGCAATGACTAATGTCCTAAGAAATGAAATGCAATATGCTAAGCCAGTCCCAAGAGAGGAGGGCAAATTTTGAGGTGTTACAGCTGCCCCTATTCAATCCACTGTGAACCTGTCGATATGAATAGCCTCGGCTTTCAGATGATCAGGGTGAAGAGTGATTGAATACCAAGAACAGACGAACAATTTGCACTCTGATGGGAAAAGAATTAACATTGCCTGTCAGAATCGGCAAAGAAACAATCTTAAAAGAAGAATCCGTCTGGTACGGAGAAAGTCGGCCTGATCACCGAAACAGAATGTCGACCTGGATACCAAAATAAATGGTAACGCAGGGATAACCATGGCCTGAACACCACACATCCGCTGGGGATTATTATTTTCTCTTTTTTTACTTTTTCTTGAACCCCGAAACTTTCTGATTGATAATCTTTTTTTTTCCTTTTCTCTGATTGAACTGTATTTTCGCGTTGATCGCGTAACGTCCTTTGATTTTATTCCCATCTCCGCCCGACGGAAAAATTTCCTCCAGTATCGCAGTACTGGGGAACATTGTTGATTCAAAATCACGATGCCGAACTCCTCAGAGCCACATCTTCACCATCCGGCGAAACCAAATCTCAAGCGGTAACCACGGTTCGAATCGCGCTGATCGCGTAACATTTCCATCTTTGTCCGACGGAAAAGTTTCCTCCAGTATCGTACTACCGGGGAACATTGGTTCAGACGTCATGATGCTAAACTCCTCAGAGTAACATCTTCACCATCCGGTGAAACCAAATCTCAAGCGGTAACCACGGCTTGAATCGCGCTGATCGCATAACATTTCCATCTCTGTCCGACGGAAAAGTCTCCTCCAGTGTCGTACTACTGGGGAACATTGGTTCTGACGTCATGATGCTAAACTCCTCAGAGTAACATCTTCACCATCCGGTGAAACCAAATCTCAAGCGGTAACCACGGCTTGAATCGCGCTGATTGCGTCATGATGTTAAACTCATCCGAGTAACATCTTCACCATCCGGTGAAATCAAATCTCAAGCAGTAACCACGGATCGAGTCGCGCTGATCGCGTCATGATGTTAAACTCCTCCGAGTAACATCTTCACCATCCGGTGAAACCAAATCTCAAGCAGTAACCACGGCTCGAGTCGCGCTGATCGCGTCATGATGTTAAACTCATCCGAGTAACATCTTCACCATCCGGTGAAACCAAATCTCAAGTAGTAACCACGGCTCGAGTCGTGTTGATCGCGTCATGATGTTAAACTCATCCGAGTAACATCTTCATCATCCGGTGAAACCAAATCTCAAGCGGTAACCACGGCTCGAGTCGCGCTGATCGCGTCATGATGTTAAACTCCTCCGAGTAACATCTTCACCATCCGGTGAAACCAAATCTCAAGCAGTAATCACGGCTTGAGTCGCGCTGATCGTGTCATGATGTTAAACTCATCCGAGTAACATCTTCACCATCCGGTGAAACCAAATCTAAGCGGTAACCACGACTCGAGTCGCGCTGATCGCGTCATGATGTTAAACTCATCCGAGTAACATCTTCACTGACCGGCAAAAACCCATTCTTGGATGGTAACCACAGCTTAGGGTTAACTTATGCTTGCAATGCTGATGATTTCCCAACTAGCGAAACCACTCCTCAAACGGTAACCACGGTTTGAGTAGCATCTTCACCCACTGGCAAAACCAAATCTCAAACGGTAACCACGGCTTGAGACTAGCGTATGTTTGCAATGATGATGCATGATTTTTTTAGCGTAATGCTCCATAATCATGGAAATGCTACGCGATTTATTATTTTTTTTCTTTTTTTTCTTTTTTTTATGCAATATGCTATGCTTATCTACATGATGCATGCCTAAAAAAGTATCCCCCTTAAGGGACTCTTCTGGGGAGCTCGAGGCACTCTGTTGAGGAACTCGCAAACACTCCAATCTCCACCATGCTGGGGAATAACACTGCTGCTGGGAAAAGGCCACCCTTGCTGGGGAATAGTACTGCTGCTTGGTCAATAGGCCACCCTTGCTGGGGAAATCCTCCTTTGCACCCGATCCGCTTGAGGACCTCGCTGGGGAATCAACCACCAACACACTTTGTGGGGATAACAACAGTCTCTGACTTGCTGGGGATAATGACGATCCCGCCTCTGCTTGAGGAAACCACCACCCATAGATACCTCCGCTGGGAAACAGCAACCTCCAGGCCTGGCTGCTGAGAAAACACCGATCTCAAATCCGCTGGGGGAAATAACCATCCCGACCCTGTTAGGGAAAACACAGACCTTGGATCTGCTGGGGAATTTAGTCCTTCCGACTCTGCTTGGGGAGACGAAGAAAGTCTGGTACTGAACACCCGTCGACTCGTCGAACCCTAGCATTCATCATCCAAGTCCAATGTCAGCTTTCCAATTTTAAGAACTCCCAGACTCGTCTGGACTTTTCTGATTCATCACCTTGTATTCCCAACCGCTCCGTACTCGACGGAGAACGAACTCCTGGGATTCATACAGACTTTTTTAATCTTCAGACTTTGAAGAGTCTTCTTGATTAAAATCCAGGATCGTCGTACGTCCTTCCGTCGTCTTTTCACCATGCTCCTATTCAATCGTCCCTGATTGGACTCCACGGGGATTGTTTTGTCAAAAGCTTCCACATCACAACCTGCAAGTGAGCGAAAATACCTAACAGTACCTGCAAAAGAGATCGTTAGATAAAATCGTGCCCCAGGCGTGTCAAGATTTCAACACTTGGGTCACTCAACCTTCCGAATAAGATTTCAAACTTTTAATCTTATAAGCATGCATTGGAAGGGACCTATATGTCTAAAAAAGCAAGATTCTTTATCACAAACAATTGGATGTTTTTGCAATCAAAACGGTAATGAAAAACAAAAACAAAATTATTTGACTGAATATGCATTTTATTGATTGAAAAAGTGTGGCTCAAATTGAGCAATACAAAGGAAGCAATTCTTGTAAAGAGGTAATTGCGCACAAAAGGAAAAATCTATCCTAATGGCAATGTGAAACCCATGATCTCATCGAGTTCCAACTCGGTTACACCCCATATGTCCTCAGACTCTCCGTGCTTTCCGCCTTCTGAACGAGACGCTTCCGACTGACCCCTACCGGGGATTATCCATGTGCCTTAACCAAAGCGCAAACGATCATGCTGGACGCAGTTGTTCGTTTCAATCCCTCTTTTGCCTGAACCGTCCTTTCGGGTTTTCAGTCCACCAGGATACCCTTTTTTGCCCAAGCCGCCTTTTCAGGTTTTCGACTTGTCGGGTGTACAATTTTTCTTTTTATCCCTAATTTTTGCCCGAACCTTTTCTTTCTATTTTTTGATTCGCCGGGATGCCCATTTTTGCCTGGACTATTTTATTCTTTTCGTCCAGCGGGTCTCTTTATACGAAGTATTCTTTAACTGCGTCCGCATTCACAGGGGATGGAAAATCCTCGTCATCCATGGTCGTTAACAACAAGGCTATGTCAGAGAAAACCTTCTTGACCACGAATGGACCTTCATAATTGGGTGTCCATTTTCCCCTTTGATCGTTTTGAGGAGGAAGGATCCGTTTCAGCACCATGTCACCTACGTGGTACACACGAGGTCTCACCTTTCGGTCAAAAGCACGCTTCATCCTTTGCTGGTATAACTGCCCGTGACAGATGGCTGCCAGCCTCTTTTCTTCAATCAGGCTTAACTCTTCGTACCGGGTCCTTACTCATTCCGCCTCTTGCAATTTCACGTCCATCCAGACTCTCAAAGAGGGAATTTGAACCTCAACCGGTAACACGACTTCCATCCCATATACCAGCTTAGAAAGGCTTTGCCCTAGTAGGCTCACGCATCGAAGATCGATACCCAGGATACAAGCTTCATTCTTGCCACATCGTCGGCGCATTCAAATGCTAGTCAGGCAGCACAAGGAATGTGGGATCTTTTCAGCGCAACCAGAACGGCACCAACTCCGCTTCCGTTCATGTTAATGGCCCCATCAGACATCAGAATCCGTTCGGATTCGGGGCCAGGCCCCTCCTCCGGGATCGGTTACTCTCAATCTTTCGATTTGAGCACCTCGAGATGTCCTCATCAGGGAACTCAAACTTCCTTGGTTGATAATCCTCAATAGGTTGTTGGGCGAGGTAATCAGACAATACACTCCCCTTCATCGCTTTCTGAGAGATGTACTGAATATCGTATTCAATCAAAATCATTTGCCCTCTTGCAACCCGTCCGGTCGATGCTGGCCCTTCAAAAACCTACTTGATCGGATCCATCTCGGAAATCCACAAAGTGGTATGAACCAGCATACACTGTCTCAGTCGACGAGCAGCCTATGCCAAAGTACAACAAGTTTTCTCGAGCAGTGAATGTATTGTTTCACAGTCGATAAACTTTTTGCTAAGGTAAATTGCATGCTCTTTTCGACCAGACTCATCATGCTGCCCCAGTACACACCTCATAGACTCCTCGAGGGCTGTCAAGTACAGATTAACAGTTGTTCCTTCCATAGGAGGCATCAGAATCAAAGGTTCCTGCAACTTATTCTTTTATTTTTCAATGCCCCTCGGCAACCATTATTCCACCTGACCGTTTGATCTTTTCTTGAATGGGTTCC
This sequence comes from Lathyrus oleraceus, assembly GCF_024323335.1. Taxonomy (NCBI): domain Eukaryota; kingdom Viridiplantae; phylum Streptophyta; class Magnoliopsida; order Fabales; family Fabaceae; genus Lathyrus; species Lathyrus oleraceus. Next base: position 59,111,725 of record NC_066584.1, read on the forward strand.
CACGTGGTTGTTAGGTGAGATACGAACCGTGACATGTAGTTCAATCTACCTAGGAGACCACGAACCTCTCTTTCCGTTCTCGGTTCAGGCATTTCTTATTTTTTTTTTCTCTCTCTTTTTTTTTAGCAGGATCAACCTCGATTCCTCTCTTACAATGAACCCCAACATCTTACCGGACCGCACTCTGATAGTGCACTTATTTGAATTCAACCTCAGTTTGAATTGTCTCAACCAATTGACCAACTTGGCCAGATCCACCAGATGCCCCTCTTCTGTTTGGGACTTTGCTATCATGTCATCAACATAGCATTCGATTTCATGATGAATCATATCAGGAAACAAAGTCACTCTGATACGTGGCATCGGCGTTCCGCTTCTCTAGAGGACAGTCTCCTCTCCATGATAGCTTGTGCACAACGACATCGGTATCCGACCCTGGCACATCCTGACACGACCAGGCGAAGGTATCCACATGCTCTTTTAACGGGGCTACCATTCTGCTTTCGACTCGCCTCTGAAACGGCCCCAATTTTCACTTCCTTTCCGACCTCGGCGGTATACCGGTTAACAAGCTCAAACTCGCCCTTCGTGCAGCTGAATCACCTTCTCCTCTTATTTCAACAACCTGGCTAATTCCCCTGGCAGTTCACAATCTTCTTCGCCTTCTTCTTCGGCATGATAGATCGGATTGTCGAAGTCATATGAGGTGTAACCAAATTGTTATCAATGAGATCCAGAGAATTATTTTTCGAAGTCGGAACGAGACAAGGCAACAGGAAAGAAAATGAAAACAAACATTACCATTTTTATTTGTTTTTTTTTTATAAAAAAAAACTGCAAAAATGAATGAAAAACAGGGAACACCGCTTTTAATGTGAAAAACATCCATTTATTAATGATGCAAAATGTTGCACAATGAAACATATGAGACAGCCCTTACAATGAACCATTACGTTTCGGGTAAAACGTATGACTTCCATGCAAATAAAATTGAAAACAGAAAATATTACTCTTCCGGACGAGTGACAGTGATGATCTTTGAAGCCTTCCAGTTCTCTGGTACGCACGCTTTTATCCACGAGTCCAATTCACAGTCACTGTCAATCTCTCCACCTACTGTACAGGCGTGACCTGGATCCAACATTCCAGCACTGACAAATGTGAATGGTGGACGACATCCTCTGTTTTGTCCAAACAAGTCTTGATCTGGCTGATAGCCAACCCCAAACATATCCGTCTTCACCACAATATCTATGATTTTTCCCCAACCTTGGGCCTCTCTATTCTTCACCACTTCTAGGGCTTGTTTGTAAGAAGAAATGGACAGCTTCTTCTCTTTTTCAGCAAGACTGGCGTTCTCCACCTTGACGGTTTCAACTGCTAGACTGGGTGCTTTACATCTTACATCGTCCATTCCTACTTCAATCATTCCTTGAATTGTTTCCCTCATCATTGCACGCCCATTTGCGGCGACAGCCGCACAACAGTTATCGACACCAGGGAAAGCCCCACTCTTCATCAGATGCTTCTGGACCACAGACATTGGAATCTTCAACTGGTCCCCGTTCATTTCATCCATTTTCCTCTTGTCTTTGGACATCACATTCACCCCCATAGGGCCATGCATCGGCATGGGGTTAGTATTAACATCCGACATCAGTGCAAAATTGATGGCTTTAGAATCCACCAAATCTTGAACAACATGCTTAAAAGCTTTGCAATCCTCAATGTGATGTCCGGGTGCACCAGCATGGAACTCGCACCTGACATTCTCATCATAACTTGCAAGCCTCTGATCCGGTTTCCCTGGAACCAATGTCCTTGGCTGCACCAACCCGAGATCCATCAACCTTTTAAACAGAGAGGCATAAGTCACGGGCGGCTTATTAAAATGACGATCTGCCATCCTTCTTCTCACTTGGCACCCAGCTTTTTATGTTCTTTGTGGAGGTGGACGTTGTTGCTGTAGTACAGATGAATTACCAGCAGGAATAGTCAATGCAGCAGCATACGGGTGATAAGGATCTTTACCCCTTTTGGCATGCACATCACTTGATTCATCCTCCTTCTTGTGCTGAATACTGCCAGAGGGCTTCTTCACCTCAGCCGTCGGAGCCTCTCCCTGGATTTTCCCCATTCTCAGCCAGTTTTCAATCCTCTCCAGCCTTTCAGCGATTGCTTTCTGCCCTACGGCAAGCCCTTGCATGATGTTGAACAACTCACCTATTTTCTCTTTCAGATCGAGAACGTTGGCGTTGGGTGGATTTATCATTCCTGTATCAATCAAACAGGTTAGACACTGACACCTGCAAAATAGAAGACAAGTTATTATGATTATGCATGAATGCAATGTCTATCCGTATGAGGAACACTCTGTCTTTTCGATCCTGGTTTCATTGAGACAGATAATAATTCGGCGGCAATATTCTGACATTCATCATTTGGATTTCATCATACAGATCAGAGATATATGATTTAGCAAAATACCACCCAACCATGTGTGTGCTGTGTGAGTGCATACAGGAAAGCAAATAAAGCTTGAAGATCAATCACTGAGTGAAAACAACCACTGGATATCAAAAGTGCATCCTAAGTGCAATAGTCATACATCAAGCTGATACAAGTCATATACAAATCTCCAGAATCAGGAAGGAAATACAAGCAACTGAATTCCGTCAACAGGCCTGACGGTAATCCCCACAAATGAATAACAAAAGACTACACTGAAGGAGGTCCTACAGACGGCTCCGCATCATCTACCATCTTGGTAAACTTCACCGCAAACCTAAGCTCAGTGTTCTCCTGCTGCAATCTTCCTATCTCCTTCTGGCCAATCTTCATCTGTCTGAAGTAATGATCTCTCTCAGCGAGATAATGATCTCTCTCAGCAATGATCTTCACGTTCTCTGCTTCCTTGGTCTTCATCTTTGCTTCCCATTCCGCAGCAAGGACTCTGGCTCCGGCATCTCTCTGATCTCTCACGATGATTTGCCTCCTCTTCTCATCTTCAATGACCTTTAAGGCTCTGACTAGCTTCTCCTTAGTGATGTCATGCTCCTTTGTGGACGACGCTAAAGCTTGGCTGATCTTCCCATAGTAAGCAGTATCCATCTCAAAGCGCTTTGCTTCCAGGGCATGTCGCTTATCCTGATCTTCCATCCTTACTTTGATCTCCTGATTAGACATCTGAATACGAGCAACACTCATCTCCAATTCAGCTTTCTCTGCAAGCAACTGATCTCTGGCTCTCTTCATCTCGAGGAATTCTTCCATACTGACGGAAGAACGCGGACCCTCAATCATAGGACACCAAAGATCACCTCCAGGAAATGGTAGATGTGTGATCTCAATCCTCTTTCGAAGCCAATCATCAAATGGGGGGAAAGACCGGCTATTAACCTTGCCAAAAGGCACTTTGCCCTTCCTCTGAATGTCACGCCACTCATCCAATACTTGTCTCAACTTTGCCTGATTGCCCTCAATCGGGAAGTAGAAGGACTCCTGAATCTCTCGCCCGAGAGGAGGACCCTCTATAGCAAACCCCATCTGTCTCCTGAGAAGCAACGGGTTGTAATTGATGCAACCCTGAATTCCTATAAGAGGCACATTGGGAAGACTCCCACAACTGTATATGAAATCCCGTCCAGCCATGTCGTTATGAGTCCAAGCTACATCAGTGGCCCGCAAACCCATCAACCTGACCGACCACTTGACCGTAAGATCAAGAGAAGCAAAAACACCTCGGGAAGGCAAATACCCCATAAACCACTTGTACAACAGCTGAACACAACATCGGATCAGTCCACCATGCCGCTTCTCGTTCCTGTTATGAACCGAGTAATAGACATCTCCAACCAGAGTAGGAATAGGATTCCTCTGCATAAACAATCTGATGGCATTATGATCCACAAAGCTCTTCTGATTAGGAAACAGGATGGTCCCATAAATGCTCACAGCAATCAGGGCACAGACGGTCTTCCAGTTACCCACAACAGCATGTTCCTTGGCTTTGGCTTCTAAGAAACTCAAATGAAAACCGGGTAACTTTCCTTTCTCATTTAGACCCCCCTTGGTCACCTCCGGGCTCAAATAAAGAGCACGAGAAACCTCAAGGATGTCAGGCTCTCCCCTAATGGCACATAAAGGAATCTGATCTCGAATCTGAATACCCAAGATGCTAGCATAGTCCTCCATCAGAGGTCCCAACATATAATCTGGGAACATGAAACATCTCAAGCCCGGGTCATAGAACTGGAGAAGAGTATGAATGGTGCTCCAGTCACTGTCTGTAAGCCTGAAAACCAACTTCAAAATACCACCGTATGCCTCTCTGAACATCCCCACATGGTCGGGCGTAATCAATGCTATCATATCCTTCAGCACACTGATCTCTGGGTCAAAGAAACTGTAGACGACGTCATCTTTCAAACCGGTCCTCATATCTGAGCAAAGAAGTCTCTCAACCAGGATCTCAATCAAAAATGTCCCTGCATATGGATAGACATGTGTTAGATGCAGATAAATGCAAGATGTGAATGATGTTGATGAATGAATGCAATACACTGTGCCATCCTCCAAGTCATCTGAACATCTGTTGTACTGAGTTACGGCCTCTGAACTGATCACTGTCATCTGAGGTACTGATTAACCATAAGTCCAACTCAAGGTTCCGAAATAAACGGAACTGAAAGGTACATCACCATCATCACCAGACAATCTTTGAGCAGACAACCACAACAATCTCTGAATCAGCCTGGGGAATCCTGAAATAAACGGATCCCCACTGATAAATAACACGGACAGAATTCCGGCGTCTCAGAAATAAATGTCCATAAATCCGACTTATAAATAGGACTCTGATCAACGGAACCATTAGTCACCAACAAAGTCACCATCTGAACATGCATCTATAAGAATCACCCTCCCCTCACAGGTAAATTCTAATCAGGTCATCCTAAGGCGGATAATAGTCTCGACAATCGGGCAAAGATACTCAACGGGTTTGCCCTTTCGGGTGTGCCGTTGTAGCTCTCTTAAGATCGTCTAAACCAAAGATCCGGGAAAGATCGGTCACCGAAGTCAATAGTTCAGATGAAGTAACTCAACCAAAGTGGATACTCCACAAAGGAAAAGCTCCCTCAAAAGAACCTCGTCCGGCTTGTGGTATGTCAAGTCACCCAGATCATGTTGACCTAACATGAGAGGCAACCTGAGACCACACTAATCCTAGGTGTATACTCGGGCCTGGGTTTTAGCCCCACTCAGAACACCCACCCCAAAACAGCGGAACCACCTGTACAGAGGACAGCAACATGATAGTATGATGCATGCAAATATTTATGTAAATATATACACAACAGAATAATAATAAATGCAATAAATAGAGCCACACAAGCAACCTCCACTATCCTAGAACGCTAGGAGAGACTCGCTTAGGGAAGATGGACCAGCAAGAGGTCAACTTCTTTCTATTCCCCAGCAGAGTCGCCAGCTGTCGCATCCGCGAAAAACAACCGGCGGGCCAAAACAAAACAACACAGAGCCGCCACCGTGCGTTATTTATCCCAAAAGAGGGAAAGGAAACGCTCGAAGTAAACCTGGAAAAGACATGGTCTCGCGACCAGAGAGAGATGGGATCGGGAGTCGGTTATGCGAAGGGAAGGTATTAGCACCCCTACGCATCCGTCGTACTCAACGGGATCCACGCTCAGAAGGATAGGATAAGGTTGCTAAGACAAAATAGACATCACACACACACTGAAACAACACAGGTGGAGAAAGAGGGAAAAGGCTCGCTAGGATATCGCATCCTATGCCTACGTATCTCATCTGGAATGAGAATCAGAGCTACCGTAGTTCGGCTCACGCACGCCAAACAAAACACACACAAACACAGGCAAACATGGAAACCGAATGCCAATCGCTGGACTTACATCAGACTCCGAACCAACAAACCCACACTGGAAACCAAATGCCACTTGCTGGACTTATATCGCACTCCAAGCACACAACAAGAAGGATAACACACAACAAGTTACTAAGGAGTCTGGCACTCGAGCCTAGCAACTGTCGAGCAAACACACACAAAAAAGAAAAAAGGTGCCCGGAGAGATCTCGTACAACCTCCTGCCTACGTACCTCATCTGGTATGAGGATCAGGGCAACGTAGTTCCCCTTAACAGGGGAGAAACTTTCTCCTAACCAAAGACTGGGAAATGACCAACTAGAAGGGAGACTGACTCGAGCCTAATAGTTATCATGTATTCCACAATGGTCCTAGGTTGAGTTTTCTATCTACTTGCACAACAGCAAGCTAATCCTAAACAGGCAAAGCAAAGCATGCAAGCATAATCAAAACAAAGCAAACATACACAATTAGCACACACTATATACAAACAAAGTGGGCTCACACAAGGGTTAGGCTGCAAAAGCAAGCCAACTGTATCAGGTGATGTTAGCTCTTAACCCTAACATTGAGAGTTAGGGTGAAGCAGATGAAGTAGGAAGTGAGGGGTGTGCCTCACAGCTCTTATCTCTGGCCAGGGAGAGCTTTAGACAAAGGAAGTGTGGGTTCAGAAAGTGGGAACCCTTCTACACTTATGACTGACTCAACATGGATCTTGGGTTAATATCCACAATGCATCAACACCAGTTGTGTGAGCAAAGGGATGACTCAACTGAATAGCAGGAGATAGATTGCACATCTCTTGTATCTGCCAATTGCCTTAACAAAGGTCTTTTCCTGCTTGGGGACAAAAATAAACAATCACAAGCATTGCCTCTTAAGGAGGACTTCAGACAGGTGCCTGACCAAGTAACAGGCCAGGTCTTCCAGACTACATGAAGTCAGTGAGCTATACCTCAATTGGTTAAGCAACCAAGCAACAGTAAAAGCAAGTTCAAAATGAACTATAGCAACTAATGTACCTGAAATCAATCTAACATAATCAGTACACAGCTCAAACAGTCAAACAGATAAGCTAATGGTCAATAGTCAACTGTACATAAACAGACAAACAAGCAAAGCAATGCACAAAGGTGCAATCCACAAGGCCTAAGTACAAGTCTCAAAGCCTACAAAACAATCTCAAGGTTAGTCATAAACAAGCAATGGACCAACTCCAATTGAGTGCACATCATCAAGTATAAGCAATTGTGCTCTTTGACCTGAAACAAAGCTCAAACATTAAGCACTAACCACTAGGACAAGGCCTAGGGTCAAAATGGGAGCAATAAACCAAAACAGAACATGAAAATTATCAAAAATCAAGTTCAATCAAATAAGAAACAAATCCAAGTGGTCTCATATCCATATCATCAACCAATTTCATTTCATAAGGCAAAGAGCACAAAGCATGCAAGTTAGAACCTCATAGAACCAAACAGAATGATCCAATCCAAAATAACTCAAAAATATTTCAATAAATCCCAATAAATATCATGGTTAAACAGCACTCATAACATGATCATCATACCAAAATTCAGGTCATTTGGACAAGTGGAAGCATGTCAAATAAAATCCATAAGACAAGGCAAGGCAAAACAAGCTCATACAAGGCACAAAATCATGCATCAACTTCAAGCAAGCACAAAACAGAATTGGCACAAGATAAATGCATAAAAACAAAGCCATGGCAAACTTCAAGGTGTCTAGAATCACTCCACAAAATTTCAAGTTCATGTGATACATATCAAGAATTTCACAAATCATCTAAATTCATGACTATCAAAAAGTCCACAAATGGTCAAACAGAAGCGAAATTCTCAAACAAATTGGAAATGCACTCAAAAATTCTACAAAAATTCATACTCAATCCTAACATCCAGAAGTAGCATCATGAAAAAATCAGATTAATTGGCATAGAATTGGCATGGCAAATAAAATTTAGAAGTCAAGCAAGCAAAGGTGTGACACAAATTGTCACACCTACATTCAACATATCATATCTCATCAACCAGAAATGAGAAAAATGCAAACTCTATACCAAAATGTCCATTAAGGTGTCTATTTTAAGCATGAAAAATTTCAAGAATGTTGGATAAAATCTCATCATTTCACAATCAAAATGGCAAGGCATGTCAAGAAAACACATGTACACACAATCCCTAGCCAAAATTAAAATCCAACAGTGCACAATTTCTGGAAAAATCACCATAAAATAGTAGACATCACGAAGATCATTGTGCAAAAAATCTCACATCAATTAGATAAGTATTTTTGAAGTTATGAATTTTTTAATGAAGAGAAAAAATAAAAAAACATGGATGAACTAGCATGAAATGGCATGGCATAATGAAAAAATGCAAAAGGCCAAACATGGAAAAGCTTGAGCGGGGAATCGAAGTGAGGTTGGCGCCTTGTCAAAACGACGTAGTTTTGACCAAGGCTGGAAATGAAACAAATAAAATGTGAAACGCACCAAGGGAGAATCGAACAAGGGAGCGCTAGGTCCAAAGGCGTTGAGCCATCCGCTGGGCCAAACTACCTTACCACAGCACATAATGCAGCGCTTACAACATATCTCTCGCCGCCACACCAGACGCCGAAACAGTGATTCCGGTCGTCTTCTCCGACCGTGTACACGGCGGAGCTGCAACTTTTTTTTCCAGAATTTTACAAACTATATACCGTTGGAAAGGTCTTTTCATATACATTCCAAATATCATAAAAGCTAAGCCTAATTCCTAATATATTTTCTGGATCGAAGCAAAGAAGTTTCTAGATCTAAACTTTAATTCAACATAACTTCTTCATTTTTCATCCAAATTTCATGAAATTTATATCAGAATTCTCAGTGATGAAAGCTCTACAAGTCTATGTACATAAAATCAAGATTTATGAGATTCGAATTTTTGACCTCTTGAAGAACAATTAATGGCAGCAGTGGATCCAAGGCCTTGCAAGTGTTAAAATCTGCTCCTCTACTCTTGTTATGAAGTCTTGTGCACGAATCAATGCTTGGAAAGGCTTGGATCTAGCTTAATCTTCAATTTCCATCTTCATGTTCATGTATGGAGTATGCACGATTCTTCACCAATTTCCACAAAAGATGACTGATTCATGCTCCAAATTCCATGAGGATGATGGATCTATCAAGAAAATGTGTGGTTGTGTGGAGAAAATTTGAATTCCAATGAGAGAGAATTTTGGAGGGAAGAGAAAATTCTAGATCTAAAAAATGTGTAAAATAAAAATTCTGTTATGATTTTCTATTTATATGCTTCACTAATCATGATTAATTAAGTTCTAATCAAATGCTAATGAAAAATGGTTAATTTTGGAGGTGTTTTGCAAAAATTATTTTTCACCTTATGCATGGCATGGCATGTGAATAGTGCACGTTTTTGCATTCATTTTCTCTTAAAATATTATTTTAAGACCAATGGAAATGTTAAAATGTGAAAACAATGCATTATTTTTGAACTTGATTTTTTCCCTCCAATTTTCAAATTAAGTTCAAGTGAAAAATGCACTTTTTTTGTGATGAATTTTAATGAAATGTGATGCATGATTATGATAGTGCACATCAAGAGAAAATTGTTCCAAAAAGAACCACATGATTTGGCCATTTGGTGCAAAAGTTATGCCTTGTTAAAGTTCAAATTTTCTTGACCAAGATTGATCCATAACTTGCCAACCACACATGAGAAATTCATGTTCTTGGACTTTTTGGAAAGGGGAGAGCAAGATCTACAACTTTCATGTTGAACAAAATTTCATTTGAAGCATTTTTGGACATGTAATCTTAAGGAGAAAACCTTTCCATTTTTGGCAATTTTGAATTACAAGTCACTTTCTATTTTTGGAAAGTTTTCATCTGACTTTATTTCCTTCATTGTTGATGTTTGAAATGTCAAATGAAACTTGTTTGGACATGAATGAAGTGTCTCTAGCCCTCTCCCACCTCCAAATCCAACAGTTGACTTGTGGTTGACTTTTGTTGACTGATAGATGAATTGGCTATGCACAGATGAAATTGAGCCTCAATCTCCTGATGAAATGGCTTAAACATGAAACCCTAGCTTCCATAAACTCAATGAAACCATAAAATGATCCCTCATCTCAATGAAGACCTCATCTCCTTAACAAGCCCTGATTGGCACAATTCAGATGATTAGGGTTGACCAGAGGTCAAAACCCTAATCTCAAGGAATCTGATCAAGCATAAGGAATCTCTTGGTGATGACAAGACCATGATGATGATGATGTACCATTTCTCATAAGATAATGATCAACCTCCTTGAGGAACCATGAAACCCTAATTTGAAGCACCAACCCTCAGATGATTAGTGATCAGTTCAATGAAACCCTCAGCTTGAATCTCAACCTCTTTATCTTCTGATCAAGACTTATGAGGATGACTTGCTTAATGTTACCATATGATATGCAAAGATGCAATGACTAATGTCCTAAGAAATGAAATGCAATATGCTAAGCCAGTCCCAAGAGAGGAGGGCAAATTTTGAGGTGTTACAGATACTAACGAAAGTTTTGAAAATTTCCCGGACAAAAACGGGGTATGACACTCTTCTCTTAATGTTTTTATGAAAAACACATTAAGCCAACTGCAATATGAGGGACTGGAGATGAGAGCAAGCGCTTTGATTGTACGTGCTTTTGATAGATCTCAGGGGAAGGTCATTGGGGAAGTTGATTTACTAATTTGTGTGGGTCCCTACCAGTTTATCATCACTTTCTAAGTCATGGATATCCACCATGCCTATAGTTTCCTATTAGGGAGGCCATGGATCCACGCAGTTGGTGCTGTCACTTTTACTCTTCATCAGAAATTGAAGTTCTTGTTTGAAGACAAGCTTGTCATCGTTTGCAGTGAGAAGGACTCTATAATTAGTGATATATCTTCTTTGAAATATATGGAAACTGAGGAAGGAATAGTTGAGATTCCTATCCAAGGTTTAGATTTTGAGGAAGTCAGCTTTGCATCTGCCAATTAAAGTCAATCAACAACCTTGGTGTTGTCATCAGCCAAGAGTGCCAAGCAAACTCTAGAGAATGGTTTTCTCCCTGATTGGGGGCAGGTTGTGAGAGTCTCTGAGAAGCTTGATCGTTTTGGTCTTGGTTATCATCCAACTTCCCATCACCCAGCTGTGAGGGGATGTAAGAAGTTCAACCTCGTCAAGTTCAGTAGTGTGGGCTACCAATTGGATTCTTCTGTGCCAATAGTAGATGGGGAAAGCTCCAGCCAGTATGTAGTCTCCTGTCTTATTCGCAAGTGTCCTCTGGGATTTAAGCTTAATAACTGGACTTCTATTGTGGTTCCTGTAGTTTTCTCGGAAGAAATGTAATGCATTTTGCTTTTTCCTTGTCCTTTGCCTTTTCCCAAGGCATGAGGATGGCTTTTAAGGGTCTCTCATGTTTTAAAAAGTATTATTCAATCAATGAAAGGCAGTTTTTGAACTCAAAATCATATTCCTTTTCTTTCTGTTATTTTTACTGTTCATTGAAAATAAATGGCAAAAGTTTCTTTTCTTCTATTTTTCACAAATTTTTCAAAAATCCATTCTAAATTAAGCTCATAACATGCAGAGTAAACAATTCCACTGAACGCAACATTGCTGAAATTCATTGTAAATTTGGGTTTCCAATTAACCAAGCCGAAGACGAGAGTGAGGAAGATTATGAAGTACCACCTGAGCTATCGAGACTTCTTGAGCATGAGGAAAAAGAGATTCAGTCGGACAAAGAACAATTGGAAGTGATCAATCTGGGCTCTAAAAAGGTAAGAAGAGAGGTCAAGATTGGGGCATCCCTTGCCGAGCATGTACATCGTGAGTTGGTAGAGTTACTTCGTGAGTATGTTGATATCTTCATCTGGTCCTATCAACATATGCCTGGGTTGGATACCAACATTGTTGAACATTGCCTACCACTTAAGCCCGAATGTCCTCCGGTTAAGCAAAAACTTTGTAGAACCATACCTGAAATGGCACTGAAGATCAAAGAAGAAGTTAAGAAGCAGTTTGATACTGGTTTCCTAGCTATCGTTGAGTATCCTCAGTGGGTTGCCAATATTTTCCCGATTCCGAAGAAATATGGGAAGGTTTGAATGTGTGTAGACTATTGTGATCTTAACAAATCAAGTCCAAAGGATGATTTTCCTTTGCCGCATATTGATGTTTTGGATAGACAACACAACTCAGCACTCAGTCTTTTCTTTCATGGACGGTTTCTCAGGGTATAATCAGATCAAGATGGCTCCAACCAATATCGAGAAAACAACTTTCATCACACCTTGGGGAACTTACTGCTATAAAGTCATGTGTTTTGGTTTGAAGAATGCAAGGGAAACATATTAACAAGCTACGATGACTCTTTTTCATGACATGATCCATAAGGAGATTGAAGTGTATGTGGATGATATCATTTCTAAGTACAATAATGAAGATGGTCACTTGGACCATTTGAGAAAGCTTTTTTCCAGACTCTGCAAATTCCAGTTGAGGTTAAATCCTGTTAAGTGCACTTTCGGGGTTCGTTCCGGCAAGCTGTTGGGGTTCATTGTGAGTCAGAAAGGTATAGAGGTTGATCCAGACAAAGTCATGGCTATTCAAGATATGCCAGCCCCTAGAGCAGAGAAAGAGTTCCGAGGATTCCTTGGACGACTTAATTACATATCTCGGTTCATCTCACATTTGAAGGCTACATATGACCCAATATTCAAATTGTTAAGAAAAAATCAAACGATTTTGTGGAATGATGATTGTCAAGAGGCATTTGACAAGATAAAAAGTATATACAAGAACCACCGATCTTGAAACCACCAGTTCCTGGTAGGCCATTAATCATGTATCTCATTGTGCTAAATGAATCGATGGGTTGTGTTTTAGGTCAGCATGATGACACGGGCCGTAAAGAGCATGCAATCTATTACTTGACCAAGAAGTTTAGTGAATGTGAGACTAGATACTTACTATTAGAGAAGACTTGTTGTGCTTTAGCTTAGGCAGGTTGACGCCTAAGGCAGTATGTGATTTTCCACACTACTTGTCATACCCTAATTTTTAACGCTATGATCCCACATATCAGTTGCATCCTTACATACAACAAGATAACATCTTGGTCTTCTCCCTCTCATCTTTGGGTTTGCTTTTTTGCAGGGATCATCGAGCACCTCTTTGTTAGTGTTCTATTTTTGTGCATATATTTTCATTACTTATCTAACCACTAATCAAAATATCAAAAAATATGTCTTGTTTCTTAAATTTTATTGTGCAAGGGAGGGCTTTCCCATCAAGAGCATCAAGCATGGCTCCTCGGCTAGGGTGATAACGCGAAAACGTATCGTATATTTGGCTTCATATGCATTGCATTTTACTTGATTAACACTTATTATTACGCAGTATTTTGTTTTTATTGCAGGTATTTATCGAATAAAAGGTGTACAGGCAAGCAAGTGGAAAATAGCAAAAAGGAAAGAAAAAGAGAAGAAAATGGAGAAAAAAATAGAGAATATGGGGCCCACCATACCAAATGGGCATGTGGCGCCCATCACTGGGATGTGTGGCGCCCGCCACATGATCTAAAGGAAGTGGTGACACCCGCCACAAAGCAAGGAATTGGTGGCGCCAATCCCTCAAAAGGTGACGCTCGCTACGAAGATCAAAATTAGGGTTGTGGCAACCGCCACAACCCAGTCTTGCCCACTTTCTCTCCATAGTTTTAGCCACGATTCCACTCACCTTTTCGCTACAATCTAGGAAAGTGGAAAATATATAAAGGAGGGTCGTTTCTCCTTTGAAAGAGGCTTATTATTTTTAGTCAGATTCTTTTTGGTTAGTTTCCTTAGGCATTTTTTCTTACTTTGTAAAAGCAAAAGATTCTCCACATCGTGGACTATTGTAGCTTATTGTTTACGCATTTGAATTCAATTGTAACGGTTACTCGGTTGCCAAAGCCTGCCGACATTATTTTATTTGAAGAATCAAGATTCAGTTCAAGTTCTCAATTCATAATCCGAGTTTTATTTTGATTGCCATTTTAATTATTTATGCCTTATTGTATGTTAGATTTTCTAAATACCATGTCTGTTACCGGATCCATGTCCGGCTAAAACCCTAGGAATCGGTATGTAAAGACTGTGGAAACAACGAGATTCGTAAATAATTGGTGTTGGCCTTTTATAAAACTTATTTTTCCGGTTTTAGTTTCTTATTTTATTAAAAACTATTTTTCGTACGAGAGTACAAAACAAACAAAGGTTACGGTCAATAAGAACGAGAGTTTGAGATTTTAACCAGATAGCTGAAACTAGGCATTAATCCTAAACACAGCGAGAGCGCTTTAGGATTAATTAGACTTTATTCATATTCAAAAATTACTTTTAAATTCAAAATGAGACCGCGAGAGCCAAGCATTCTGGTTTAAGAGTATGGTTAGAGTCAATAAAACGAGAGTGTGAGACTAAGTCCTTTTTATAAATAATTTCTATTGAAGAATATTTTGACCAATAAGATTACACCAACTATCTATCGAATCCCCGAAGTTTGATGCGTTACATACCGATATCCCTTTATCAAACATCTTTATTAATCTTCTATTTATGTTATAGTTATTTATCTTCATCCCTCCAATCTTAGAACGATCATCAGCCTTAGATTTACATAGTAACATTAGATTACGATACGTTCGATTATTAGTCCTTGTGGGTTCGATAATCTTTAAAACTACGCGATACGACTGTGCATTTGTAGTCACGATTCCCATAGACTTACTAAGTCGCGATTAAGTTTTTGGCACCGTTGTCGGGGACTAATTTAGTCGATATCGTAACTCCAGTGTTGCCCAGTATAGACTAAGGAAAACAATTCTATTTCCCTTTCTAATTTGTCGAGTGTATGTCAAGTACTCGCTCTCAAGGCGAGAAATTAAAGCTACCGTTCGACGAACCTGAGCGTTATCTAAGATTAAAACGCCGGGTACGAGACTTGATATGAGAACATCGTATCAAGCTAAATCTTCCCGATCCTAATATCCCTATTCCTGAACTAGTTATTCAACCAGAGATGGCCGAAGGACCGCAAAACCGTCCTCTTAAGTACTATGCAATCCCTTCGTAGGATGAACCACATAACAACATCGCTGGCCCTGCCATCGAGGCCAATAATCTTAAGCTAAAAGCTTCGTTGTTGTCAGTCGTACAACAAAACCAATTTTCAGGTAGTCCCACGGAGGACCCGAACCTACATTTGTCAGTGTTTTTGCAATACGCAGATACAGTGAAAGCAAATGGTGTCATCCCCGAAGCTATAAGACTACGTATTTTCCCATTCTCATTAAGAGATAGAGCTAGAGCTTGGCTCCAATCTCTACCATCTAACCTTGTCACTACGTGGAACGAGTTGAAGAAAGTTTTCTTAGCACGATATTTCCCACCTAGTAAGAGAGTTATGCTAAGAGCCCAAATAAACAGGTTTAAACAAAAAGATAATGAATCACTTTTTGAAGCTTGGGAGAGATACAAAGACATGATGAGGCTTTGTCCACGTCACGATCTAGAAGAATGGTTGATCATTCATACCTTTTACAACGGTCTCTTATACAACACAAGATTGACAATAGACGCTGCCGCAGGTGGCGCACTGATGGATAAACCCTACAATGAGGCCTATCAACTTATCGAAAGTATGGCCCAGAATCATTACTAGTGGGGAAGCGAAAGAACCTCCGTATAGAAACCTCCAACGAAAGGCGGTATGTACGAATTAAGTAGTCTTGACCATGTCAACGCCAAGGTAGACGCTCTTACTCAAAATATAGACAACTTGACTATAACACCCGCAGCCACCGTGGCTACCGTAGCACCAAACTGCGAGATATGCGAAGTTTCAGGGCATACTGCCCCAGAATGCCAACTCTTGGCAGGAACCTCCACAGACCAGGTGAACTATGCTCAAGGAAACCCTTACTCAAACACCTATAACCCAGGTTGGAAGAACCATCCTAACTTTTCATACAAAAACAATAATGCATTGTATGCACCTAACCAAGCACCTGTTGTACAACCAGGATATCATAAAGCTGCCACAAAAATACTCAAAATGCTCCTAGGAAGTCAAACCTAGAAATAATGATGGAAAACTTCATAGCTACCCAAGCCCAAACAAATAAGGATTTCCTAAATCAAAACATACACACTAGTGAGCAAATCAAGAAGTTAGCAAACAAGGTAGACGCGTTAGTCACCCATAATAAAATGTTGGAAACACAAATCTCACAAGTGGATCAACAACAAGCACCTACTGCTTCTCCTGCAGGCACATTTCCTGGACAGCCGCAACCAAACCTAAAAGGTCATGCAAATGCTATTATACTACGAAGTGGAACAGAACTAGATGGACCGACCGACCCTAGAATTCAAAACCCATCCATGCACCAAGACCCTAGTAAGGTAACTAAGAAGGAAGAAGATCAAGAGGAAGATAAAAACGAATAGGCCATAGAGAAAGAAAAGCCTTATGTGCCTCAACCACCGTATAAACCCCCTATCTATTATCCTCAGAGACTTGTTAAATCTAAAAGTGTAGAGAAATTTAAAAAATTCGTAGAGCTTCTAAAACAATTGAATATCATAATACCCTTTACAGAAGCCATCACTCAAATTCCCTCATATGCTAAGTTTCTCAAAAAAATCTTATCTAACAAGAAGAAGATAAAGGATAATGAAACTGTTACACTTACTACTGAGTGTAGCGCCATAATACAAAATAATATACCTCATAAGCTGAAAGACCCAGGTAGTTTCTCCATACCCTGTGTAATCGGAAAGTTTGTCATAGACAAAGCATTATGCGACTTAGGAGCCAGTATTAGCTTAATACCCTTGTCTATATGTGAAAGGCTCAAAATGGGAGAGCTAAGACCTACGAGGATGTCCATACAACTTGCGGATCGTTCTGTTAAATTTCCCGTAGGTATGTTAGAAAATGTTTCGGTACGCATAGGACAATTCTATATTCCTACTGATTTTATAATCATGGATATAAAAGAGGATTCCAACATCCCTATCATATTAGGAAGACCATTTCTAGCTACAGCCGGAGCCATTATAGATGTTAAGAAAGGCAAGGTAACCTTTGAAGTTGGTGAGGAAAATGTCGAATTCATTTTGACGTAATTCCTAAAGGCACCAGCTATAGACGATACCTGTTGTCTACTAGATGTCATCGACGAATGTATAAAAGAAATGGAGAATGAACAAACATCATACTCTGAAATACTGAAAATTCCAAGGCCTCCTACTTTTGAAGATAAAAATTGGAGTGAGGAATACCAAGATGATAGCCTAAGCGAATGCCTAGCACTAACGCCCGATCATATGCCTTGCCCAAAGAAACCAACCCTTGAACTTAAGACGTTACCCAAAAATCTAAGGTACGAATTCCTAGACACTGAACTCGAGCGACCTGTAATAGTCAATGCAGACTTAGGGCAGATAGAAACTGAAAGACTTCTACACGTTTTAAGAAAATATCCAACTGCTCTAGGCTACAATATCTCAGATCTAAAAGGAATAAGCCATTCCATATGCATGCATCGCATAATTCTAGAGGAAGACGGTAAGACCTCTAGAGAACATCAAAGAAGGATAAATCCCATTCTGAGTGATGTAGTAAAGAAAGAAGTGCAAAAGCTGTTAGAAGCATGTATTATCTACCCGATATCCGATAGTCAATGGGTCATCCCGGTACATGTCGTACCGAAGAAGGGAGGTGTCACAGTTGTTAATAATGAAAAAGGAGAATCTATAGCACAAAGAGTGGTTACTGGAAGTAGAATGTGCATTGATTATAAAAAATTAAACAAAGCCACTCAGAAGGATCATTTTCCTTTACCGTTTATCGATCAAATGCTTGAACGATTGGCTAAGCATTCTCACTTCTGCTACTTGGATGGTTATTCGGGATTTTTCCAAATTCCTATTCATCCTGACGACCAAGAGAAAACGACCTTCACATGTCCCTATGGTACATTCGCCTACCGACGAATGCCATTCGGACTGTGTAACGCTCCCGCAACATTCCAAAGATGCATGATGTCAATTTTTGCTGATTTTATAGATGACATCATGGAAGTCTTCATGGAGGATTTCTCTGTATGCGGACAGAGCTTTGAAGGTTGTTTATCGAATCTTGAAATGGTACTTAAAAGATGCGTAAAAGTGAACCTCGTGCTAAACTAGGAAAAATGCCATTTCATGGTTTGACAAAGGATCGTACTCGGACACATAGCATCTGATAAGGGGATTGAAGTCGACAAGGCTAAAATAGAAGTTATAGAAAACCTTCAGCCTCCAAAAATCGTAAGAGAAATACGAAGCTTCTTAGGACACGCCGGTTTCTACCGGCGATTCATTAAAGATTTCTCAAAAATCACCAAACCATTGACTGGCTTATTGATGAAAGATGTCGAATTCATCTTTGATGACAAATGCGTAGCGACATTTGAACAACTGAAAAAAACAACTCTTATTACCGCACCTATCATGCAACCGCCTGATTGGAGATTACCCTTTGAAATCATGTGTGACACTAGTGACTATGTTGTAGGCGCAGTCTTAGGACAAAGAAGGGATAAGAAACTTCATGCAATATAGTATGCAAGTAGAACCCTAGACCCTGCACAGAAAAGGAACTTTTAGCCGTAGTGTTCGCTCTGGATAAATTTCGTTCCTACCTAGTAGGAGAAAAGATAATTATCTATATCGACCATGCTGCAATTAGGTACCTGTTAAATAAAAAGGATGTCAAACCAAGACTCCTAAGGTGGATCCTACTATTACAAGAGTTTGACCTAGAAATCAAGGATAAGAGGGGCATTGAAAACGTCGTGGCCGATCACTTGTCAAGAATGGAAGGTATTGAACCTAAACGAGTGCCTATAAATGACGATTTCCCTTACGAAAGACTCATAGCCCAACTGGAAAGCAATACAGCTAAATATGCATTAACCCATAAGGATAACAAAACAAATGAGGTAGTGGAAGAAATTTACACTAAAACCACACTGCCATGGTACACTGATTTCGTCAACTACTTAGTAGTTTGGATGCTCCCACCAGACTTGACTTACCAATAAAAGAAAAAATTCTTCCATGATCTTAAACATTACTATTGGGATGAGCCTCTTCTTTTCAAGAGAGGCGCCAGCGGCATTTTCCGTCGATGTATCCCCGAAGATGAGGTAGAAAATGTAATCTCCCACTTGAAGCTACGTGAATTGTACCCGAGCGCATCGCATGCTCAAAGATACAACAGAGTCGCCATCAAACTTTATTTATCCCCTAAGTGAAGGGAAAACATCGATAAAACCCGGGAGGAAGAGAAATGGGTAAGGAAGTCGGTTATGCAAGGGGAAGGTATTAGCACCCCACACATCCATGGTACTCCATGGGAACCGTTTTGAATGTTCTCTGCAAGAATAGGTGTTATTATCTGAAGATTACTCGCGAAAGGGGAAACATGGGGTTAATAGATAATTGTGCTCGCCAAGGATTTGGGCCCCCGTGCCTACGTATCCTCATTTGTGCAATGGGGAAATTAGAGCTCCGTAGTTCGTGGAGCTAGGACTAATGTGTTAGTTGTTTTTAGTGGATAATATTAACGTTCACGTTCTACAGTCGATTGACTTGTATGCTCGAGCATGAGAGCTTTAAGCGTCTGTCTGTTTGCGGTAGAATGGATGAACTCGGATCGCACTCTAGCAGTTAAACATTGCTTGCTCGCTCATTGAGGCTTAAGCGTCGTTCACGGTAAAATGGAAGTAACACGTCCTTTCTGAAAAGGTTTTAAACAGAAAATGAAGCCCAAAGGCAAAACTGAGTTTGATGAGGTGAGTTCGATTTTATTTTGAAGCAAGAGTCATGATTTGAATCGTACTAAAGTCTATGAATGGAGGTGAATATAATGAGCAACTAGGTCATTCGTCCTGCACCCAAAGATATTCAGAATGGGGGTAGGAATTCTCCAGTCCCATTCCTTCTCCATTGCTTAAGGCTCGTAGCGTACAATCCTAATCGTAGGATTAATTATTTTTGAATTTATTTACAAAAAGGTTTTTGTTTTACTGGGAGAGCAAAATGATAGAAAGAGAAACACTGCACGGTGGAAGTCTGATCTTCAATCTGCGCTTCCTGACTGTGTAGAAAGACTTATCAATTACTCAATTTAAATTGCACTAAAGTCTATGAATAGAGGTGAATACAGTAAGCAAACAAGTCATTCGTCCTGCACCCAAAGATATTCAGAATGGGGGTAGGAATACTCCAGTCCCATTCCTTCTCTACTACTTAAGGCTCATGACGTGCAATTCGCATCGTAATCGACGAGTGTTAAATTTGAATTTCCTCGCAGCTCTCTCTGATGAAGGGTTGTGTTTGAAGAATGAAGAGGCTTGTTAATCAACTTGAATCGAG
Organism: Lathyrus oleraceus; assembly: GCF_024323335.1. NCBI lineage: Eukaryota > Viridiplantae > Streptophyta > Magnoliopsida > Fabales > Fabaceae > Lathyrus > Lathyrus oleraceus. Next base: position 59,132,157 of record NC_066584.1, read on the forward strand.
TTGTGCTAAAGCCTATGAATAAAGGTGAATACGATGAGCAAACAGGTCATTCATCCTGCACCCAAAGATATTCAGAATAGGGGTAGGAATACTCCAGTCCCATTCCTTCTCAATTACTTAAGACTCATGGCACACAACTTGGCTCATGATTAACAAGTGTTGATTTTTGACCTTTGTAGTGCTTGAACAATAGTCCTGTCTTGTACTGACTTGCATAGCTTGGACTCTAGATCTTGATCTTTGAATCTTGATTGAACTTGAAGATCCAGTATCCAGCATCTTGATCACAAGGACTTTCTTTATCAAGTGATCAAGAGTCTTTTGATCACTTGACTAAGCTTTGGGAATTAAGCACAGTCAAAGGATTTAATCAATCAAAGCGTACTTTGATCAACTTAACCGATGGAAAAAAATTAGTTGAAAGTGGATGTATGACTACCTGAAGGGTTAATGTTTATTTGAAATATTTTCTCAAAGCCTAAACTATGGAAACATGCAAAAATTGGACTATTTCTACACTAAGGGCAAAACAGTCATTTGACAATTATGGAATATCGAATTAAAATTCTAATCATGAAAATCCTAATTGTAATTGATTCTAAATTCTAAACTATTATAATTTCTAAAGCTAATTAATACCTAAAATATTCTAATTTCTAAAATCTAACATTCCTAATGTTTCTAAAACCTAATATTCTAATTAACCTAATATTCCTAAAATCTAATTAATTCTAAAATTCTAATATTTTAAAAAATCAACAAGATTAAACACTAGTTATCCTAATGTTTCTAAAATCAAACTACTAATCAAATCTCTAAAATCCTAATCAAATTCTAAACCAATTTTAATACCTAAGTAAAGTCCTAAAAAACTAATTAACTAACATGTTAATTTAAATCTAATTAACTTAATCTAATTAATATTTAGACTTAATTCTAATTAACCTAATTAAGTTGGTCAAGATTAGAGGTCCTAATATCTCTAATTAATTCCAAAAAAATTGATTAACAAAACAAATAACAAGAATTGGGCCGGCTCTGTGGGAGTGTAGGAAGTAAATCCCGATTGCTAAGCATAGGCTTTAAGGTAGAGGCCCATGTTCTAGAATTCACATGAATACAGGGGGTGCGTTCGGCGAAACGTGGTGGTGTACATCTGGTTTGCACGCTAGGCCCAGCCATGTAAAGCCCAAGCTATTCGACATGCAAGGGGTACGCTTAGCAAACAAAAACAGGCTTAACGGCAAGAAGCCCAAGCCAATTTAAGATGAGTGTGACTCCATTCCCCTCACGTGAGTCACTCCAAATTTAAATCCACTGAAATTCCCTCCACCGGAGCTCAGTCTTCTCTGCCGCGCCGGAGGTCGCCTTCGGCGGTGGCGGAACTAGAGATGCCTAAAAATAACAAACCAATCCCTTCATCTTTCTCCCCTGATTTCAAAAATCTCCGTGAAGAGGTCTAATTCTCCTTACACAACCTGAATTGAAGCCTATAGACCAAGAACCCTAAACCTGAGACTTGAAATTAAATTACACTCTCTCGGAGTCAAAGCTTCACATGTTAGGGCTTTGACTCCCTTATTCCTCTTCTACATCTAGGTAGCTAACATGAGGCAAAACGGTGAAGACAAGGGAACTTACCAATACAGAGGTCGCCGGAATTCCAGGTACGTTACTCCAAGTCCTCAAATCCTTCTCTTCTTCGTCTCAGAATTCTTTTCTTTTTCACTTTTCTTCTTCTTCAAACTTCTCATGAGCTGTGGGATTATACCGTGAGTTCGAGCGAAAGAGTGATGTGATGGAGATTAAAGCTCAACTGATTAGAGCTTCTGATGTTGAAGCTCTAACAGTTACGGTAATTGAGCGAATAGTGAGGGATGGGGATGGAAATTCGGGAATCACGTACCAAAGTCATGAATGAGGGTGAGAGATGAATTAATAGAGTTGGGGAGTGGCTAACCGAATCGGGCAGCTCGGGTATCCGTTAGGGCGGTTCACACTGTTAGTGAAATTGAAGTGGAAATCAGTTAGATGTTAACCACTCTATTAAAGTTCTGTTAATTGAATTTTGTTAGTGAGTTAATCATGTTTTAAAGTTCTGTTAATTGAATTTTGTTAGTGAGTTAATCATGTTTGTCAGTGAAAATCACAAAAGGTTAGTTGGTAGGTTGTTAAACTCTATTATTGTCAGTTAGGTTAGCTTAATTGAATTTGTTAGCAATTGGTTTGGCTTCGATCTAATCCCACCGTGTTTTATTTTTCAGCTTATTTCCTTGCCTTTTCTGCTACAGGGGGCGATTGAAGGTCCAATACATTCCATCACCCAAACCGTTCAACGCGACGATGACATCACACTGTGGGTTGAACATTGAAAGACACGTCTTGTTGCAGTTATTTAACAGAACATAAGTCGTCGCATTAGATGGCTCCAAACTAAAAAGCTTTTTCACGATGCGTTTTCCAGTCTCTTTGTCTCTCTGAACCCTACAAGCAATCAACAATGCTCTAAATATTGTAACAAAACCTTCAAAAGGCACCGACGGTGCCACCCTCTCGGCTTCTTGTATGTGCACCACACGACTAAGGGCATCAACGAGAAAAGAAGGGCGTTCAATCTCTGGCTACCTTCTATAGCTTTTCTGTCAACAAGTGAGGCCGTCACAAAAGGATCACAAGCACAGTTCCACTTCATAACATTTGCATGGATTTTCCTCCCTTGTTCCAGTGCTGTTAAAAGAGAGCAAGCCTTGACAAGGGTAGCGAAAGTATATGCGTCCGGTTGCATTCCAGCAAGCCACATCTGATGATACATAAAAAGAGCATGCTCTTCTTCCATTTTGTCTAGTGAATCAATAGCTTCAGCCCTAACCTTAGCTCGTAAACCAGGATATTGCTTCAAGTCCAGAGTCTCACTAACAACTTTGTGAACTAGGTCCTCTAACAGGAAATGATCCGCATCAATAGCTGCCTCAGCAGGGCCCCTTAGAGTAACTAGATTGGATTAAATGAGACGATGATATCCCTGTTCTGGATCTATAAGATGAGGTTGGGACCCATCAGCTTCTATAATAAGCTTCCTTATATTTTCCATTGAAAGTTGTTTGTCAAACTGTTGTCTTTTTAATGCAGTTGGGAGCTGATTGTCAAAGACAATATAAATTTTATCACCACCAGGTCGCACACCATCAAAATGGTCTTTGAATATTTGATCAAATGAGCGGCATATTTCAATATATCTTTCCTCCAACATCAGCTGCAACAGGGTTTCCTAAACGAGCCAGTTTAGTTTCAATTTCACTAATTGTTTTGTTGATAAGAGACTGAATGCCTGGGATTTTGGACTTGATCACTATCTCCAATTGCTTCAAGAGCATCTTCATAAGATATTCAGATCCTATTATGTTGGCCAGGTGTTTATATTCAGGCGTACTATTAACGTATTCACGTTCTCTGCACCTTGCAGCAACCATAACAACATTTGTTTATGTATGCTTGTGATCTATTCACAACACCAATCCAGGGAAACTTTAACCTATGTGCCCACTCTTTCAAGATACTCAGATTATGATGATGAATTGTCGGATTGTTGTGGTTTGAATTAATTCGGCTGCCCTTGTTTATAAATGTTGCAAATTGAATGTACAGGGACGGGTGGAAGAACTGGATGCTCAGACAAGGATGCAACACTCATATAGGAAACAAGTATCATATGATGACCATTAAACTGATCTACGACTTGAAGTAGATTTGTCCCAAATTTAAGCATACCAGTCTCATTAGTGGGCATATGTGGCCCGGGGTCCATTTGAAAGTTAGTCCTTGTGTCAGTTCCTTTTGTTTGGTTTGCCGTTTGCCGTTGGAGTTGGCTGCTGTTGTACTCGGTTACGTGTTTCAACTTGTGGCTGGTGTTTATTTTTTCATGCAGCTTAATTGATGTCATGGAGCTTTGAAAGGATTATTTGTTGAGGCTTTCTATTTTTGCTATTGGCGTTTGCTGTTGGATTGTTGCGGCGGGTGTTATTAGCTTTGGTTGTCGCTGCAGACTGGTCATGTTAATTGAGATTTTTATTTTGCCTTTCAGCTTATGATCTTCTTGTATTCTTGCAGGTTTTTTAGCGGATTTGTTTGCCGTCATTTGCAGTCGACTGTTGTGAGCTTGTTGTTGTTGGATTGCCGACAGGTTTTTGCAATTGCAGCTTTGGCTTGCAAGCAAGAGAATAACGTTTTTTGAGCTTAAGATCGTGTTGGCTCATAATCAACCCAAATTGATGGAAAAATCACCACAGAAGCAGTTGAATCAGTGTACAGACAGACATGGTTCACAATTTTCGCCAAATTATGAAATTTCGTTCATTATCAATATGATTATCAAACTGCATAACCAGTGTCAAAAGATTTAAGATTTTGATCAAAATGGTCAAACCAATTGCAAAATGTTGCCTCCGTGATTTGAACTGTGTCATTTCTTAAATGATTGAAGTACTAGCCATGGACGCTTCAGCCATTGCATCCGCCTCTACATCATGAGGCACACACTGCGCACAGTTGTCTAGAGAAGGTTGGTCTGATAATAAATCATTGACTCTCTAGATGTGTTCCCTCCTCATCTATTACAAATATATGTGCGATTGTCTTCATTACTGAAGCTTGGAGAACTTCATTTCCACAACTAGCTCCAGGATCATCCAACATAGAAGCGGCATCTTTAACATCACTTGAAAAGGAAGTCCTTTGATTTGACTGATCAAGTGGGATTGTGGTTTGTTGCAGTTGACATTTGAGTCGTTTACTTCATTATGCTTATTTTTTCGACTTTTTTCCTGCCTTGCCCTCTTCTTGAAATTTTTTACCCAATATGCCCCCGTCTGAAAATAATTTCTCAGTCTACCCCATTTTTCCTTGTGGACTCGTCACTTCAAATGACGAGGGGCTGAAAGCCCAATTTGCGTAGTAAGGCCTCGTCACTTCAAATGACGAGGGCATGAAGAAGGCTTTATTTTTATTTTTTTTAATATTTTAAATACTTTATTAAATACTAGTAATACTTAATATAATTGATTTTTAATTATTAATTCTATATTTAATTAATATAATTGATTTAATTAAAAATAATAATAATTTTTTTATATAAAAATATTTAAAATAAATTGTAAATAATTATAGTTTTTCATGATAATAAAAAAATTGTAATATAATTATTTTTGAAATATTAATAATAAAAATGATTAACTTTAGAATATTAATAATAGAAATAATTGGTTTTTTTAAGAAATAGATTTTATTGATATAATGGAAGCAATACATTTTATTTATAGTGACCGCCTGTTCCACATCTTGTGCCAACTTTTTTGCGTTTTCCCTTGCCCAAGTCTTCTTGTTTTTGTCTTGCGGGAGACGGAGACGAGTCGGAAGACAATTCATCAAGGGCGTTTTGTTGTTGTTGATGTTGTTGACTTTGATGTTGTTGTGATGTGTTAGGAGGCATTTCCATAACGTCGAGTTCTTGAACGCCAAAAGAAGGCATACTCATTAAATGGTCATCGGTGAGGTCAAAGTTGGGTAGTGAATGTGTGGTTTGTGTGTAGGTTTCGGGTCGGGTGTGTTGGATAGGAGGATAATACACATCATCAGGGTTGTATGTGGGAGTGAGATGTGCATATGTGGTGTTAGAAGGTTGGGGTTGAGAATGAGGGTTTGAGTATTCAAAGTTGGGTTGAGGAATTGGAGTGTATTGTATGGGTGGATGTAGGTTGGTTTGTTGTTGATATTGTTGGTTGTAAAAGTAGTTTGTTTGAGGGAATGGAGTTTGGGGATTATGGTGTTGGGTTGAGGTGGAATAAATGGTGTGTTGTTGGGTGGTCTGGATGTGTTGGTATGTTTGTTGAGCTGAGGATGATGGTTGGTTATGTTGTTGTGGGGGTGATGTTGTGTGTTGGGTTGTGTGTTGGATGGAAGAAGCTACACGTTGACGGGGATCATCCAAAAATTGTGTCGGAGCAACGTGCATAAAAGGAATTGATAAAAACCAATTCATGTATTCTCTACCCGGCTTAGACTCACCAATTACCGAGTTTCCTTGTAACACCAAATGCCTTCTTCTTTTCCATTCTTTCAGCTCTTCTTTATTTAAATCTTGCCAATGCGTGTCCCAAGCTTGGACCATAGTCATGTTATGGTGTTCACTTAGACATCTTAGCGGAGACGGTATTTGTTGTTCAAATCCAAATTGGAGTTTGACTCGATCCGTCTGATGCATCTCAATGGTATAGAAACATATGATATATGTTGTTGCACTCCAGACTCGGCACTGGATATTGTATGTACGACCTCCAAATAAACTGTTAAAAGAAATATAACTATTAGAATGTATAAAATAAATAAGTTTAATATTATAATTAATATTAGAATGTATACAATAAATTTAAATAAGTTTAATATTATAATTAATATTAGAATGTATAAAATAAATTTAAATAAGTTAAATATTATAATTAATCATTCTTACATATTTTTCTTCCATGTGTTCTATTGCAACACGGTACCCTTGTACATGATGTCGAGGATTATTTCGATAATTCATACCTCGTTTGCACCATCTTGCATATTAAAAAAAATACGTTAAAGTGACGTATAAATAATTTTGATAAATATAAATTGCATTTAAATGAAAATCGTTACCTTAATGCATAAGGAAATGATGGAACCTCGTTACTAACCGGGGCTATCAAGGGTATGCGTGTGAATGCCCATACAGTTAGTAATACCACACATCCTCCTATGCTCTTTACTCCTCTATGAATTACATTTTTCAAGGTCTCCTACTAAAGGTAACCAAGAAGAATGCAACAAATTGTGACTCTTATCTGGCATTAAAAAAATAGCAATTAAAAGTAAAATATAAATTTTTGCATTTAAAATATTTTCTGCCTCGGACGGGTTAGGGTTATTTTTGAGTTGCGTTAATACTGCTTCTAGCCAAACAATTTTGACAGAAGCCCCATTTTTATCTGAGGTGGTTGGTTCGATGCCCAAATTTTCCATGTAAACGGCATTGGTTACGTTTGTTGGGTCATTGACAGCTTTTCCATGGATTCGGAGACCGAATAACATACTCACATCCTCTAATGTGATGGTACATTCACCTGTTGGTAAATGAAATGTATGTGTCTCCGGTCTCCATCTCTCTAACAATGCCACAATGAGTTTAGAGTCTACTTTTAGACTTACAATTTTTGCCACATTCGCAAAACCTGCTAGCTCCAAGTACGGTATTATAACCGCACTTGGTTGAATATATGTATGCGAATGAACCCGAAATTTTCCATCTTGCTGAAATTAAAATAAAAAACAGTAATTAATATTTGGTCTGATAAAGAACGGAAATAAAAAACGATAATAAAAAACGATAATAAAAAACGGTAAATTTGAATGAGACTTACGTATTCGGCAATGTTTGCCACCGTCCCACGGTGTGATTCACCCATCCATAAGAAAGACATCTTGAAAGAAAGTGTAGAAATTGAAGAGAGCAAATATTTGAAGAGGGTAAGAATGTGTGAAATAGAAATTGTAGGTAGATGATGAGTAAGAAGTGTAGAAGTATTGATTATTTATAGTGGTAAAATTATAATAAAAATTTTTGGTAAAAGTTTGAATAGTAGAGGATTAGACATTGCATTGCATGTCATGCATGCAAAAAAAAAAGTGTAAGGATTCCCTGTAACATGAGATTCCCACGCTGAAGGGAAAACACAATGCCAAAAGCCTGCACTATGGCTCGTCACTTTGATGGACGAGCTGTACCTACTTCTTTGAGGCCTCGTCAAATGGAATGGCGAGGTGATGCGTCCTCTTTGTGGCCTCGTCCAATGAAGTGACGAGTTCTTTCTGTCTAGGGTTTCGTCTCGTCAATCCAAGTGACGAGCTATCACATGGCAATTTCCTCACGCATTTCCCTCCTTCTCTCTCCTCTATTTAAGTTAAAATCAGCATGTGATTTGGATACATTATTATATTCACACCAAATCAAATTCATATTTCCTATAAATACTACTAACTTCCTCATTTATTCTCACTAAATCAAATCCATATTCATAACTTCCTCATTTACATTCACCAAATCAAATCCTCATTTATATTCACACCAAATCAAATCCTCATTTATATTCACACTAAATCAAATATTACACATCCATGGCTCAAAGAAATTTAATTGTTTCTATCCATTCCGAAGGGTCACTTTTCACAGATTCAAGTGAGGGATTCTCATTTTGCAATACGAATTTAACTATGTTCAAAATCCACATCAACTCCGACTTTCATCATTTAAAAGACCGTATTGAAAAGAAGTTGCAACGTTATGTTGAAGACATCATTTATCGTCAACCATTATTTAATGGAGATGATAATACCGTCTTTCACATAATGACACTGATTAAGACCGACGAAGATGTCAGGTCGATGTTTCAATGTCATGTAACATTATCTCAATTACCCAGCATTGAGATATATGTTCGTCTAGTCGATAATCTTGAAGAACAACCGAGTGACAATGAAGATGTTGAGGAACAACCGTCTCACAACGAAAATCACGATTATCCAACGCAATCTGTACAGTCACACGACTATGGAATGAGTCAAGCCATTGACGAAGAGCCGACTCAAAATAATGAACCTTTCATACCAAATGAAGAGGTGGGTGAGAATAGTGAGGATGATCTTGAGGAGGTTCGATTTGAAGATCTATTCGGTGTTAGCGATGACGATGGCAATGAGGAAATATTCGACACACCGGCCGTTGCACTAAGAGCGCAACCAATTAGTTTGTACAACCCACCTGCGCACATGCAAAACATAAGTTTGGATGATGCCGAACCAATCTCCGTTTTCAGCAGTTTCATACCAACTCACAACTTTGACGAAATAGAGGAGGGCATAGAGTATGAAGATAAGGAAGAGTGTCTTCTGGCGTTGCAACAATGGCATATAAAACGTAGTCTAGATTTTTCTGTGGTTAAATCTGACAGTGTACGTTTTGTCATCAAATGTAGAAATTCAACATGCAATTTCAAATGCAGGGTCTCTTTGCGCAAGGGCAACTCAAGGTGGAGAGTTGGTAAGTCTAGTGGGCCTCATACATGCATAACCACTTCCATGTCACAAGACCATACAAAACTCAGTTCAGAAATGATTAGCAAGAGCATAATGGAGCTTGTAAATCGGGACGCTTCTCTTAAGGTGAAGGTTATCATCGCTCATGTTATTAAGAAATACCGGTATATCATATCATACAAAAAGGCATGGATTGCAAAGTGTAAGGCAATTGAGTCGCTGTATGGAAATTGGGAGACATCTTACAACGATCTTCCGCAGTGGATACTGGTAATGAAAACATATCTACCAGGTACCATTATAGAATTACAAACCCTACCTGTGATTTCAAATGATGGTTCATACTTGGGTGACCAAAGGATATTTCATCGTCTGTTTTGGGCGTTTAGACCATGTATACGTGGCTTCGCGTATTGTAAACCAATTGTGCAGGTTGATGGAACTTGGTTGTATGGCAAGTACAGAGGGACTCTGCTGATGGCTGTGGCACAGGATGGGAACGGGAACGGGAACATATTTCCGATAGCGTTCGCATTGGTTGAAAGTGAGACAAAGGAAGCCTGGAGTTTCTTTCTTAAGAATTTGAGAATGCATGTTACCCCCCAAGCAAATCTATGCCTAATATCAGACAGGCATGAATCAATAAAGAGTGCATACAACAACCCGGAAAATGGATGGCAGTTTCCTCCTTCATCACACGTCTATTGCATTAGACATATCGCGCAAAACTTCATGCGGGAGATTAAAGACAAGGATCTGCGGAAAATAGTTGTTAACATGGGTTATGCGTTAACAGAGGCAACGTTTAACTACTATCGGGGGGAAATCCGAAGAACAAACAACGATACTTTATCATGGATAGACAACATCCCTTGCGAGAAGTGGGCAAGGGCATTTGACGGAGGGCAACGCTGGGGTCACATGACAACTAACCTAGCAGAAACAATGAACTCGGTGCTAAAAGAAACCCGGAACCTTCCAATCACTGCATTGGTCAAATCTACGTACTATCGTTTAGGATCACTATTTGGTAGAAGAGGCCATCAGTGGACAAAAATGTTAGCCTCTGGGCAGGTTTTCACTGATAACTGCAACAAGGGGATGGCTGAGGAAGTCATCAAAGCTAACACGCATAACGTCATGCAGTTCGACCGAGAGAGATTTTATTTCATGGTGCAAGAGAAGATTAATCATAACGACGATCGACCAACCGGAACGTTCAGCGTTGATATGAGGAAACAACACTGTGACTGTGGGAAATTTCAGGCATTTCACTTACCTTGCTCCCATGTAATCGCAGCATGTTCGAGCATACGCCAGGACTATTCCATTCACATTCCAGACGTCTTCAAAATTCTTAACGTCTTCAAGGTCTATCAGGAGAGTTTCCTAGGACTTCCCTATGAGGAGAATTGGCCATAATATGAAGGATTTACTCTTTGCCACGACGACTCTATGAGTAGGAGGAAGAAAGGGCGCCCAAACAGCACCAGGATTAGAACCGAGATGGACGACGTTGAGAAGGAAAAGAGAAGGTGTGGAATTTGCCGTGAAATAGGACACATGTGTAGGAAATGTCCTAATGTTGCAGGACCATCCCAACGACCTTCCATATGATTATGTTGTTGTTTTAAATATCCGTTCAGATGATTATGTTTTTTTATTTATTTATTAACTACTATGCACGTAATATATATAAATGTTAGATGCCCAAAAGTGCTTAATTGAGCTATCATATGTGGGCATCTTTCACTCTATTTCCCTGCTAAAATTGTCAAAATCACCTTGGTTTTTGATGAAATGCATTACATTGATAAACAAGCTTGGTGCCTTTGATTTGTGTGTTATTGTGCAGAAAGAAGGCATGAAATAATTGAAATTGAAGACACAAGAAAGTTGGCAAAGGAACCAAAGCAAACAAGCATTCATCAGCCTGCTCGCTAGGCGAGGGCTGTGGCGAAGCAATGGTTCGCTAGGCGAGCTCCAAGCGAAAAGCTCCAGTAAATTGTCAATAAATTCGCCAGGCGAGCTGACAGCGAAGGTGGTAGCGAGTTCGTTCTGTTTTGGTGAAAAGCGCAGCCAACACTCACTCGCTAGACGAAGCTCTAGCGAGTCCCCAGCGAGCATTCCAGTAGCAAAACCTCTCAACCTCGCTGGGGCGAAGGTTGAAGCGTGTCCTTCGCTAGGCGAAGGTATGTTCGCTAGGCGAACATGACAGTTCTGCAGACCCTGTTTCTCTGGGCGCAGGTGCCTTTTGTGCCCATATTAGACCCTCGCTAGGCGAGCCATTCTGCTCGCCTAGCGAGCATGACAGCCCAGCAGTGGTCTATAAGTAGCAGGTGCCACTTTTGAGCACCATACCTCATTTTTACCAACTTTTTCCACTTTTGTACTTTGGAGAGATATTTTACAGCATTGTTCTAGGGGATCTTTTATGCCCTAATTTTCATTTCTCTTCATCTTAGAACCATCTTCTACAAAAAGAAGGTGGATTCCCATCCAACTTCGATTATCCGACTTGGATGTTGATCAACCTTCTTTCCTTACTTGCCAACCAAGCTACCATGAAAATGAGTAGCTAAGTCATCCATTTGTCAAGGTTAGATGTAGGTGATTACTAGCTTTGTGTGTAAATGTAAGGATCCTCATATGTAAACTCTTTAATGGTAAATATATGATGAAAACTTTGTTTCTATTTAAAACTCTTTGTGTTGGTTTATGATCGAGAGATGTTTACCGACTCTTGACCTAGGTTTTCATCCAAACTTGTTTGTTAGCTAGAGATAGTAATGAATAATTTTGTTCACCATAAGGTTGAACCAAAAAGTTGTCATTTTGATAGATTGTGTTGTGTTCGAGAGAAACAATGGATCAAAATGGCAAAACTCACAATGTGTGTTCGAGAGAAACATATTGAGAGGACTTTGTGAAATGATTTATCATCTAAAGGAGTTTATAAGATTGTTGACCGAGCAAATACATGCAAAGTGATCATTGAAACCTAACTTTGGCAATATTTCTCATTTATTCAAACCCAAAACTTTTACCGCAATTTATTACTTTTTATGCAAGATAACTTGATTAAAACCAAAACCCTATTGTTACATTGAGCTAAGATTAATACAACCATCGAACGGCGGTGATATCTTACAATCCCTGTGGATACGATAACAAAAACCCGACACGAAAAATACTTTCAACAATAAACCATTGTGTATTTCTAATGTCTTTTGGGAACAAACATTTATGAAATACATTTGTTAATCAAAGGGTTATGGTTACAAAGTAAGACCACATTAACTAAACAACAACAACAACCAACACAACTGGTAATTAAAAAACTAATCAACAACAACAACCAACACAAGTGGACCTTCAACTCCTTTATTAACTTCACCACTATGTGCCGAAAACATACACTGGACATCTTCATCATTTTCTATACGATCCAGGTAATACATGTACGTACCATCGGGGCTTGCATCAGTCAACGTTATGTATGGACAACGATACTCTACTTTCCTCACCTTCATACGACGCCCACCCAACTGTCGGAAGCCAGTGTGGATGGCTGAAATCAGTGTTCTGAAATTCCATTGCGGATCAAGGCAAACACTTATTTTTTCACTGTGTCCATAAAATACAAGACCACAAACAGACATTCTGAACTAAAGAAAGGATTTGGTGATCTGAGTTACATTTCTACAAGTTCTGCTATTTATACAAAAATTAATAGTTGAATACTCGGCCAATCATTGGCCGAGACAGTACAAACACAAAAACTTTTTGGCGGGAAAGATATCATTCCCAAAAAATGATTGACATTTTGGAGGGAAACATATCAATTTTATTATTAATATATAAGACACAAATTATTTCTATTATTAATATTCTAAAAATTAATCATTTTTATTATTAATATTTCAAAAATAATTATATTACAATTTTTTTATTATCATGAAAAACTATAATTATTTACAATTTACTTTAAATATTTTTTTATAAAAAAATTATTATTATTTTTAATTAAATCAATTATATTAATTAAATATAGAATTAATAATTAAAAATCAATTATATTAATTATTATTAGTATTCAATAAAGTATTTAAAATATTAAAAAATAAAAAATAAAGCCTTCTTCATGCCCTAGTCATTTGAAGTGACGAGGCCTTACTACGAAAATTGGGCCTTCAGCCCCTCGTCATTTGAAGTGACGAGTACAGAATGAAAAAGGGGGTAGATTGGAAATTTATTTTCAGACTGGGGCATATTGGGTAAAAAAATTCAAAAACGGGGCATATGCAGCAAAAACTCTATTTTTTCCATTTGTAAACGACATTGATTTTTGTCATAAGTAGATATTGGACTTGGTTTTAATTTGAATAATCATGGGTCATGGTCACAAATGAATCATGGATGACTTGGGTAATCGGATTGGATTAAAAAAATGGATATGGGTATAAGAATGATAGAATTTGGATAAGGAGTTTTTTTGGATAATTGTTGGAAAAAAGGAATGGGTTTGGCCTATCGGGCTTTGGTTTAATGGATTAAAAATATGGAAATGGATTTGGATTGAAATTGGTATGGATATGTATGGATATCGAAACAGATGTGAACATTAAGATGTAATGGATATGAAAAAATATGGATATTGGTTTATTGAAAACGGATGTTAAGTTGCTTACAAACACAAGGCTTGGCGTAGAACACGGTAACTTGTTCACAAAGAAAATTGGTCATGAAGCTACGAATGAAAATGTAAGCATGAGGAATTAATTGTGGAAGGGTGGATTTAGATAAGTTGACTTTGGTCAACTGGTTGACCAAAAAGTCAATGGTTGACCAAAAGTCAACTTATGTAAAACTGCGTATGGACACTAGAATATGGGCCACAGTATCTTCTAAGTCCATGAACCATCCATAACGGACCTGATGAATTAGATGAAACCTCAATCTTGAATGTATACTCCACTGATGAAGACGCCATAGCCAGAAACTAGGGTTCCCACCCCCTCAAAGTCAATCGCACGATTCTCGACCCTCCCAGGTCAACGACTAGGGTTTTGATGAGTCCCAAATCTAAACGTCAACCAAGCAAATCATTTGAACAACAACCATCCCTGATTAGGGTTTTAAACCAAGCATAAAGCTCCACCAACAATATCTCAAACCATGGGCCTACAAATAGGATTTAGAAGCCCACTTCATGCACTAAGGCCAATCAACAAGATCCCTCAAGATCAAGAATTAGGGTTGCAACCCTCACGATGAGCACTACCAAAATCTTAAACTCAAACCTGTTTTGTTAACCAAGAACATTGAATATATGGTATTTGTTAATTAATGTTAATCACGAATAAATGATGAGTATGCATGAGTATATATGGGTCTCAAATCATGGGTTAGGTGGAAAAGTAAAAATGGAGGGCAAATTTTGGGGTATGACACCACTGTCATTCTGCTCCCTACGGAGGACATGCAAGCACCTCGAAGACTTGCGCTAAGATCTTGTAAGTTGTCCTCTTTTGGCCCACTATGTGGAAAGATGTCCACATCGCGATCATCAATTGCGACCGGTGTCAACGCATTGGCAACATATCTAGACGCGATGAAATGCCACTTAAAGGCATTTTGGAAGTAGAAGTCTTCGATGTTTGGGGAATCGATTTTATAGGACCATTCCCATCTTCTTTTGGTAACAAGTATATCCTTTCGGTAGATTACGTATCAAAATAGATTGAGGCCATAGCCTCTCCGACGATGACACACGAGTGGTAAATAGACTCTTTAAGCATATAATCTTCCCTAGATTCGGCGTGCCAAGACCTGTCATCAGTGATGGTGGCTCCCATTTCATTTCAAGGATTTTTGAAAAGTTATTACTGAAATATGGAGTCCGGCACCGCGTAGCAACACCCTATCACCCACAAACGAGTGGGCAAGTAGAGGTCTTGAACCGAGAAATCAAATAAATCTTAGAAAAGACGGTTGTCACCTCTAGGAAAGATTGGTCCTCAAAATTACATGAAGCCCTGTGGGCATATAGGACAGCTTATAAGACCCCAATAGGAACCACACCTTTTAAGCTAGTTTATGGAAAATCATATCATCTGCCGGAAGAATTAGAACATAAAGCATATTGGGCCATTAAGACCCTTAATCTTAATTATATTTCCGCATGCGATAAAAGAATATTAGATATCCATGAACTAGAAGAACTTAGACTAGATGCGTATGAGAATGCCCGGATCTATAAAGAAAGAACTAAGAAATGGCACGACAATCATATATCAAGGAAAGAGTTTAAGGAAGGTGACAAAGTACTTCTGTTTAACTACCGCCTCAGACTCTTTCCCAAAAAACTTCGTTCTAGGTGGTCTGGTCCCTTCGAAATTACCAATGTCTTTCCAAATGGAGCGATAGAGATAAAGGGAAAAATGAGCGAACCATTTACAGTAAATGACCAGTGTTTGAAACATTACCACAACATTGACAACAATGATTTCATCGCGAATCTAAAGCTTGCAGAGCTGCCCGCTCATTCACAAGAATAACATCTATTCTATTTCTGTCGAGCTTACGACAATAAACAAAGCGCTTGGTGGGAGACAACCCACGCTCTATCTTTAACTTTTAATTTAATTATCTAAATTTCTGATTATTACTACTGCTTATTTTTCATTATTTCTTTCTTTCTTATTTCTCATAAAGTCAATCGGTATCTTTCTTTATTATTGACCATTACTAACTTAATGTTGTTATCTACTTGGTTTTATTTAGCTATTGGCCATCATAATGCTAAAAGTAGATTACATGGATATGATCTTCAGAGGCAGAGCTCAAAGGAGACGTTTTGAGGCTTTAGCTTAGAGAGAAATGGCACTAACCTTATACCCAGATGGACGCACCATGACCAAATTAGGTAAAAGAGACTGTGTTATATTCCTAATTAACCAACTAGGCTGGGACACCTTTGCTATCAAAAGAAAATTTAGTTCCTACAGTAGGTTGACTTTAGAATTCCTAAGCTCCTTAGTTTACCCACCAAACCATGGTGTGGGGTTTAACAAAGGTCTCATCACCTTTAGGTTGTTCGATAATGACTACCGCTACACCCATAGAGAAATAACTGAATTCCTAGGATGCCCTAATGGTCCTGATACCTTTACCATTACCCAGGAAGACAGGCTTATAGACCTTTAATTAGATCAATTTTGGGGTAGCACCACAGGAAACGACCATCCCAAGTCGGATCTTATGCATTCCGAGAACATCCATAACCCTGCCATTCGTTACTTTCATAAGATCCTAGCTCACACCTTATTTGGAAAGGAACATAACAGAACCCCCGTGTCCAAAGACGAACTCTTTATAATGTATTGTGCATCACAGGCCCAACCTGTTAACATTGCTACATTCATGATAACTAATTTGGATTGTATAGCACAAGATAACCATGTGCCAATCTTAGTGGGAGGCTTAGTGACCATGATAGCAAATGCCATCGGAATAAAACACCCACTCATCAGGGTTATACGACCTATGAATATCTGATTCTGTGTCAACACTGGTATCATTAGGAACCTAGGTCCGGATGTGTTTGATGAAATGACTCAAGTCCATGCTTCGGAAATGTAAAGGGCATGGATTTGATGAAATGACTCAAATCCATATCTTCAGAAATGGACTTCAACCAAACTGCAAAACGTTGTTGGATGCTACCTCGGGTGGCTCTTTGTTGTCAAAAAGTGCCGAAGAAGCCACGAACATTATAAATCGAATGGCTTTGAATGATCTTCAGAGTCAAAGTCGAGGAAATTCTTTGAAGAAGGCGGGAGTGCTTGAGCTAGGGACGAATGATGCCATCCTTGCCCAAAACAAGCTCATCTCACAACAAGTGGAACTCTTAACGCAACAAATCAAAGAGTTAAGAGAACCGTCAAAAGCTAAACAAATAGCTTGTTGTGAACTTTGTAAAGGTGAACATGACACCGAATTTTGTCCACCTCCCGGTTTTGACGAAGTAAACTACATGGCCAATCAACGGGACTATCAACCGAGACCACAACAACAACAACAACCTTATCAACCGCACCCTCAAAATCAACAACAACATTACCAAGGGAACCAAGGGTTCCAACCTAGAAGCAACTATTATCATAACCAAGGTTATGGAGGTGGTTCTTCTAGCCGTCAAAACCCTCCGCAAAATCCTTATCAACCTCAACCTCAACAACCTCCGGTCGTAAATTCTAAATTGGAAGAGACATTGACGCAATTCATGCAAATGTCAATGGCTAACCAAAAGAGCAATGACGCGGCCATAAAAAATCTCGAGACTCAAGTTGGGCAACTTGCTAAGCAACTCGCGGAACAACAAACCGGTCCTTCCTTTTCGGCAAACACGCAAACAAATCCTAATGCACATTGTAAGGCGATCATGACGAGAAGTGGGAGGGAGTTGGGTAGTGAGAATAAAAAAAGAGTTGAGAGTGAACAAAGAGAGAAAGAGAAAGAAGTAGAGGAGGAAATAGTGGAGGAAAATGTTGATGGTGAAGTAGGAGTGTGGAGTGATGAGGAAGAAGTTGAAAAGAATAAAAATAATGGTGAAGTTGAAAAAGAGAAAGGTGTGGAGATGGAAAAGAATACAAGTGATGAGGTAATAAGGGAGGTAGTGAAAAAGCCTAGATGGAAAAGTGCTAGAGTTGCAAAGGGAAAGGAGGTAGTGAGCGCTACTCCTATCCAAAACCTTCCTTATCCTCATGCTCCTTCCAAAAGGGAGAATGAACGGCATTACGCCCGGTTCATGGATATTTTTAAACAGTTGCAAATCAACATTCCGTTTGCCGAAGCCTTGGAACAAATGCCCAAGTATGCCAAATTCATGAAGGACATACTAACCAAAAAGCGGAGGTATACGGAACCGGAGACCATCGTCCTTGATGCGAGCTGTAGTGCCATTATTCAAAGGACACTTCCTAAGAAAGAGGTTGATCCGGGAAGAGTTACATTGCCGGTTAAAATTGGTGACGTTTATGTCGGGAAAGGACTTATTGACTTGGGGTCGAGCATTAATCTTATACCTTTGTCAATTATCAAGAGGCTTGGCAACATTGAGATTAAGTCCATCCGAATGACGCTGCAATTGGCGGATAAGTCGACGACCCATCCTCATGGCGTAGCCCAAGATGTTTTGGTGAAGGTCGACAAATTCTTTTTCCCGGTTGATTTTATTGTTATTGATATGGAGGAAGATGATGATGCTTCGCTCATCTTGGGCCGACCGTTCATGAAGACCGCGCGAATGATGATAGATGTTGATGACGGTTTAATGAAGGTGAGAGTTCAAAATGAGGAAGTCACATTCGATCTATTCGAGGCAATGAAGCATTCAAAAGATAGAAATGATAGCTTCCGCATCGATGTGATCGAAGACGCTATTATGGAGGTTTCAAAGCATATTCATGAGATATCCCCTATGGAGTTAGCTCTTGACGACTCATTGGAGGTTTTCACTGTTGAAGAAGAGCTAGCTCTTGAGGAATGCTTAAAGGAACTTGATAGTTTCGACGACCTACAACCATGGGAAGTGGAGGAGGAAAACTTGAAGAAGGAGGTCATTGACGAAAAAGCGCCAATTGAATTAAAAGTGTTACCTTCGACTTTGAAGTATGTGTTTCTAGATGAGACCGAGGCAAAGCCGGTCATCATAAGCAACCTTTTGACAAAAGAAGAAGAAGCCCGTCTAATCATTGTGCTAAAAACCAATCAAGAAGCTATGGGTTGGACTCTTTCCGATCTAAAAGGAATTAGTCCATCCTATTGTATGCACAAGATTTTGATGGAGGAGGATTTCAAGCCGGTAGCTCAACCACAATGCCGCTTAAATCCTACCATGAAAGAGGTTGTTCGAAAGGAAGTTGTGAAGCTATTGGATGCGGGAATGATTTACCCGATCTCGGATAGTCCATGGGTTAGTCCCGTGCACGTGGTTCCGAAGAAGGGTGGAATTGTAAGAACAAAAATTGTTCTACAACAGATTCCTTGATTTTGATGATAACAAAGGATGAAACCAAAAATGGCACCCTAACGAAAAGTTTCTAAGTGTGCAGGGTTCTAAAGAAAGAAGTAATAAATCTGATGATGTCATCAGATGCACAACAAGATCAGATACAAATTCTCAAGTATCAGAAGCATCTGAAGTGGAATCTCGCTCAAGAAAGTCTGACTCTGGACAAAACTGCAAGTATCAGAAGCATCTGAACATGAAGTAAAGTCTAGAAGCTCTGATTCTGGAGAAACGTTATCAGCGCCATCTGAACTCTCAAGAGATCAACATCAGAAGCAAGATTCCAAGATTCTCCAGAAACACAAATACTCTGATTATGGATTTGCTAATCATGAAGAAGTAACGTTCAAGTCAAGTAAAGATTTTCAAATAGATTTCCTAAACAGAGAAAGAGACGTTAATCTCTACTTCCAAGAGAGAAGATACTACTTGTAGTAAGTAGTCACTTCAAAGATGAAAAGTTAAACTGCAGAAGCTATTTAAGTGATGGAGTAAACTCAGTTTAATATCCACCAGATTCATCTCTACTCCAACTCATATATAAATAGAGCTGCAATCAACATTCAGTAACAAGAAATCAACTAGCCAAAACTATACTGAATTATTTCACGCTCAAGAAAATCATCTTTGCTCTAAAAGAATTTCACTAAGCTTTTGCTTATTAAGTGAAAAATCTGTTCTTAAGTTTGTAATACTTGCTTTCTTAGAAGCACTCTAGATTACATATCTTGTATCTTTTATTTGTTTGATTTCCTCAAGTGACTCTGTGTAGTCTGTAGACTTGAGAAGACTAAGAGATTTTCTTCTCTCTTAAGTGTTGTTTGTAATCTTTCAAGATTAGTGGATTAAGTCCTTGTTGAAGGCGAAATCACCTTGGCCGGGTGGACTGGAGTAGCTTTGTGTTATAAGCGAACCAGTATAAAATCATTGTGTGATTTTCCTTTTTGAAAAGCGCTTATTTTTCAAACAATTCAAACCCCCACTTTCTTGTTTTTCTCACCTTCAATTGGTATCAGAGCTCCGGCTCTGTTATTGATTTTCAAATCAAACACTTAACCGTGTAGAGAGATCCAGTGCGAGAAAAACAAATGGCTCACTCAAATGAAAGAGATTCTTACAATGCTAAACCTCCTGTTTTTGATGGAGAAAAGTTTGATTACTGGAAAGACAGAATCGAAAGTTTCTTTCTGGGTTATGATGCTGACCTCTGGGACATTGTCACAGATGGATATACTCCTCCAGTCTTAAATGGAGCTGAAGTTCCCAGAAATAAAATGACAGAAGATCAGAAGCGGATTTTCAAGAATCACCACAAGGCCAGAACAATACTTCTAAATGCTATATCATACAACGAATACGAAAAGATCACCAACAGAGAGACGGCTAAAGATATACTTGACTCTCTGAAGATGACCCATGAAGGAAACTCCCAAGTCAAGGAGACGAAGGCTCTGGCGCTGATCCAGAAATATGAAGCCTTCAAGATGGAAGATGACGAAGCTATAGAAGCTATGTTTTCCAGATTCCAAACTCTTATTGCAGGTCTTAAAGTGCTAGACAAAGGATACACGACTGCAGATCATGTTAAGAAGATTGTCAGAAGTCTGCCAAAGAAATGGAGACCAATGGTTACTGCTCTGAAGTTATCAAAGGATCTGAACAATATCAGCCTTGAAGAACTTGTTAGTTCTCTCAGAAGCCATGAGATAGAACTAGAGGAGGATGAGCCTCAGAAAAAGAACAAGTCAGTGGCGCTGAAGTCCAGACCTGAAAGACGGAAGTCAGACAGAACCAAAGCCCTTCAAGCAGAAACTGCAGACACTGATGATTCTGAACCTGAAGACTCTGATGATGAAGAAGAACTGTCCCTACTAACCAGAAGAGTTAAGCAACTCTGGAAAAAGAGGAACAACAACAACTTCAGAAGATCAAGACCCAGAGGGGATCGATCAGAGTCAACTTCAAAAGGTAAACCTAACAAAGATATTACCTGTTTTGAATGTAAAGAAACAGGTCATTACAGAAATGAATGCCCCAAGCTGAAGAAAGATAACTCTAAGAAAGAAATCTTCAAGAAAAATACCTTCAGAACAAAGAAGGGATTAATGGCCACCTGGGACGATAGTGAATCCGAATCATCAGAATCTGACTCTGATGAACAGGCCAACGTAGCTCTTATGGCTACCACATCCAGCAGCTCAGATGAAGAATCTGAAGAGGTATTTTCTGAACTTTCTAGATCTGACTTAGAATCATGTTTATCAGAAACTCTTACCTCTCTTCAGAAATTAAAACAAAAAGTTAAAGACATTAAAGGCCTTCTTAAAGCAAAATCTGAAATATGTAGTAGACTTGAGACAACAATTCTAGCACGAGATGATACTATCAGATCTCTAACGATAGAAAGAGATGGAGCTAAAACAAAAAGCTTAGAATTAGAAGAAACGTTGTCTCAAGCACCACAAACTTCAAATGAAATTATTTTTAAATATGAAGAAGCCTTTCAACAATTTCTGAAGAATGGGATAGATAGGAGTATTATGGCATCCATGATTTATGGAGTAAGTCAGAATAATAAAAGGGGAATTGGGTATGATTCTGAGGAAAATAAAACCTCTACCAGTAACCAGCTTAAATCTCCGTTTTCATATCATTACACACACACACAAGAACAAAAATTTAAGAATGCTAGAAGACCCAAAGTTATAAGAAACTCTGGGAAGACTAATCTAAAAGGACCCAAGAGATTCTGGGTACCGAAAGATAAGATTATCTATGTTGCAGATATCCTATGCAGCAAAGTTCAGACACCAGTCATGGTACCTGGACTCTGGATGCTCGCGACATATGACGGGAAGAAAGTCTATGTTCCAAAGCCTGGAACTTAAAGACGCTGGATTTGTAGGCTTCGGAGGAGATCAGAAAGGAAGGATCAGAGGCTCCGGAACTATTGGTAATGGTACTCTTCCCTCTATATCTGATGTTCTTTATGTAGAAGGATTAATGCATAACTTGTTATCCATAAGTCAATTAAGTGATAACGGTTATGATGTAATCTTTAATCAAAAAACGTGTAAAGCCATTAGTCAGAACGATGGCTCTGTCCTTTTCACAGGCAAGAGGAAAAACAACATTTATAAAATAAATCTTTCTGATTTAAAAGATCAAAATGTTAAATGTTTAATGTCAGTTCACGAAGAGCAATGGGTATGGCATAGACGCTTAGGCCACATTAGCATGAGAAAACTTTCTCAGCTAACTAAACTTGAGTTAGTCAGAGGCTTACCTAAACTGAAGTTTTCTTCAGATGCTCTGTGTGAAGCTTGTCAGAAAGGAAAGTTTTCAAAAACATCTTTTAAAAAGAAAAATGTTGTTTCTACCTCTAAGCCTCTGGAGCTTCTTCACATTGACTTATTTGGCCCTGTGAAAACAGCATCAGTCAATGGAAAGAAGTATGGACTAGTAATCGTTGATGATTACAGCCGCTGGACATGGGTAAAATTCCTAAAGCACAAGAGTGAGTCTCACTCTGTATTCACCAGTTTCTGTTCTAAAGTGCAAAAAGAATTTGACTCTAAAATTGTTAGAGTCAGAAGTGATCATGGTGGAGAATTTGAAAATAAAGATTTTGAAGAATTATTTGACTCTAATGGAATATCCCATGATTTCTCCTGCCCTAGAACTCCACAACAAAATGGAGTTGTAGAGAGGAAGAATAGGACACTCCAAGAGATGGCCAGAACCATGATCAATGAAACCAATGTAGCAAAGCACTTTTGGGCAGAAGCTGTAAATACAGCGTGTTACATTCAGAATAGAATCTCTATTAGACTTATTCTGGAAAAGACTCCCTATGAACTGTGTAAGGGAAGAAAACCCAACATTTCATATTTTCATCCTTTTGGATGCATTTGTTTTATATTAAATACTAAAGAACATCTAAACAAGTTTGATTCCAAAGCACAGAAAGGTATTATGTTAGGATACTCAGAACGCTCTAAAGGCTACAGAGTATACAACACAGAAACCAAAATTGTGGAGGAATCAATTCATGTTAGATTTGATGATAAGCTTGACCCTGAAAAGTCAAAGCTAGTTGAAAAGTTTGCAGATTTAGAGATCACTCTGGTAGAATCTGAGAAAACTCCAGAAGCAACTGTCACTCAAGACTCTGAAGAAATTAAATCTCCAGAAATTCCGAGGAAAGTCAAAAGTCGCATTAACGTATCTGAAGATTTGATTTTGGGAAACAAAGACGAACCTGTTAGAACCAGATCTACTTTCAGAACTTCTGAAGATATTCCTCTGGGACTAGTGTCTCTGATTGAGCCTACGTCCTGTGATGAAGCTCTTCAAGATAACGATTGGGTGGCAGCTATGCAAGAAGAGTTAGATCAATTCTCCAAGAATGATGTCTGGGATCTCGTTCCTAAACCCAGAGGCACTCATGTCATTGGAACCAGATGGGTTTTCAGAAACAAGCTGAACGAGAAAGGAGAAGTTGTCAGAAACAAGGCTCGACTGGTAGCTCAAGGTTATAGTCAACAAGAAGGTATTGATTATAATGAAACTTTTGCTCCAGTCGCGAGGTTAGAATCTATTCGTCTTCTTGTATCTTTTGCTATTAATCATTCTATCAAATTATACCAAATGGATGTCAAGAGTGCATTTCTTAATGGTTATATTTCAGAAAAAGTGTATGTCAATCAACCTCCAGGTTTTGAAAATTCAAACTTTCCAGAACATGTTTTTAAACTTAAGAAATCCTTATATGGACTTAAACAAGCTCCCAGAGCTTGGTATGAACGCTTAAGCAATTTTCTTCTGGAACAAAATTTTATCAGAGGGAAAGTTGATTCTACACTCTTCTGTAAAAACCTTAAAAATGATCTCATGATATGCCAGATTTATGTTGATGATATTATTTTTGGTTCTGCTAATATTTCTGTTTGCCAAGAATTTTCTAAGTTAATGCAGGCAGAGTTTGAAATGAGTTTAATGCAAGAACTAAAGTTCTTTCTGGGAATTCAAATTAATCAAACTCCAGAAGTCACGTACATTCATCAAAGCAAGTACATCAAAGACGTTCTGAAGAAGTTTGACATGACTGAATGCAACTCTGCAAAAACTCCTATGCACCCAACTTGCATTCTGGAAAAGGAAGAGGTAAGCAACAAGGTTTGTCAGAAGCTCTATCGAGGTATGATAGGCTCTCTTCTCTATCTGACTGCTACTCGTCCTGATATTCTCTTTAGCGTCTGTCTTTGTGCCAGATTCCAATCAGATCCTAGAGAATCTCATTTAACAGCTGTTAAGAGAATTCTTAAGTATCTGAAAGGAACTCCTAACCTGGGCCTGATGTATGAGAAAACATCAGAGTATAGGCTTTCTGGTTACTGTGATGCAGATTATACAGGAGATAGAATAGAACGAAAAAGCACTTCTGGAAATTGCCAGCTTCTGGGAAACAATTTAATCTCCTGGGCTAGCAAAAGACAGTCAACAATTGCTCTATCAACTGCAGAAGCAGAATACATCTCAGCATCACTGTGCACAACTCAGATGCTCTGGATGAAGCATCAGCTAGAAGATCTTCAGATATTTGAGAGTAACATTCCTATCTTTTGTGATAATACTGCTGCTATTTGTTTAAGTAAGAATCCCATTCTACATTCCAGAGCCAAACACATAGAAATAAAACATCATTTTATCAGAGACTATGTTCAGAAAGGGATAGTAACATTAAAGTTCATTGATACAGAACATCAATGGGCAGATATCTTTACTAAGCCTCTAGCTGAAGATAGATTTCTTTTTATATTAGAAAATCTGAACATTAAAAATTGCCCTGAGTAAAATTTGGCTCTGAACATGTAAAATGAGACTCTGATAAAAACAAATACACTTCTGCCTCTGACTCTGATACTTCTACAAGTTAAGAAGATATCTGAGTTAGAAATCTTCAGAAACCAACTCTTTGGTATTCCTGAAGATCAGATACATCAACACGTGGAACTTCAAACGTCTAACCCTAGAACTTCTAGACAGCTGTCAAAAGAAATCAAAGGTCAGAACGTTTGAAATCTCCTTGAGCAGTGTGCGTACTGTTGGGATTAGACATTCATTTATTAGCTGTAATCATTTTTCCCCCCAAGCGTGCTATTTTGAGTGTTGTGTCTAACGCATTCTGAGGTGTCGTTTTGCATGTGTTTGAACTTAGGTATATAAACACTTTTCTCACACTTCACACACTTATCACTTTCACTCACTCTAAAACCCTAAACCCTTCTCTCAGCATTCTCTGCAAGTTCTTCAATCTTCATCTTCTTCTTTACAATGGATGCTCAACAACAACAACTGTTCAACTACTCACAGCAAATGGAGTCAAGTTCCACCGCTCAAACCTCTAGTATTTCAACTCCAACCGTCACCGGTGTTTCTATAACCCCTGTTTATCAAGAACCCCACATTCTTGACCGAGAACGCCACATAAACCTTTCAACTCCCTTTGAAGGTTTGGATGTTTTGTGTGAATCTTTGGTTGATTTTGACAACCTAAAAAGAAATGGCGTTGATCTTACTGGTGAACTGCGTAAACAAGGGTGGGAGAACTATTTCCAACGGTTGTTTGGTCCAATTTACCCTCTTCTGGTAAAGGAGTTCTGGAGACATGCAGATGCAGATGACAACTTCATCGTCTCATTTGTTCTGGGAGTGAAGATAGTTATCACTGAAGCGTCTATTGCTTCCTTGTTGAATATGGAGCAAAGTGGAGGAAAAAGGATCTACAACATTCCTCCAAGGTCTAAGCGCATCACTGAAATCATCAATCCAACTATCTTCAAACCAAATGTTGAAGGAAACCCCTCTAAGAACAAAGAGCTACACCAGAACCTCCGAGTGTGGCTGAAAATCATCCTGGGAACAATCCACCACCGTCCAGCTTCAAATTCTTCAGATTACATAAATGCAGATCAAAAATGCATTTTATACTGCATCCAGAAAGGTGTGAAGATCAACCTTCCTGCTCTTCTCTTCAGATATTTGAGAGATTCAGTCAGAGAAACCAGAAATAACATGAAGCCCAGATCCTACATTCCTCTGGGGAGATTGCTTTCTGACATCTTCATTGAGCATGGACTGGTAGACGATCTGGAAAAGACCAGATGTATGGATGATCTGGAAATTGATGTGGGAAAGCCTCTGAATGCCAAAAACCTCAAAAGCATGGGAATCATCAAAGAGATTAGAGTCAAGCCCACTCTGGATACATCCTGGGAATCTCTAAAAGATCAGAGGAAGATGCCTCATGGCCTGGCCAGATTCTTCAAGAATGAGCCCAGAGACGCTGTTGCCCTCTATCTTCATCGTCTGTTGGAAGAAGGTTTTGATGTCTCTGATTTCAGCATCGATGACTGTCTGGATTCAGAAGAAGATCTAGTCAGATACAAGAGAGGTGTCTCTGAGAAACAGATAGCTGCTGAGGCAAGGAAAGCAAAGAAAGCCAGAATTGAAGGAGCTTCTGGATGCGGATCTTCAGCTCCTCTGCAAATCTCAACTGGTAAGTCTGTTCCTCCTGTCTCCTCTAATCTTCAGATGGCTTCCTCTAACCCTCTCTCCTCTCAACCCATTTTTACTACATCTGAAATCCCACCCTCAATTACCAGAACCTCCCAACCTACACCTGTTCTAAACATAGCCAGAACTTTCATTCCTCCCTCTATACCTGCACAAACTCACCAAAGCACTTCTTCTTCTTCATCCTCTGAACCTGAATCCCCTCCCTACGTTACTGTTTCCTCTGACCCTGAACCTTCTGATCCTAACTCCCCAACAATAGCCACTCTATATGCTCATAGACTTGCCTCTCAACAACAAACTCTAACACAATCAGAAGTAACCTCACCACTCCAAACTTCACTTCCACCACAACAAACAACAACTCTACCCTCTGAAATTCAACCATCTGATCCCCACACCTCTGATATCACCCCACCAAAAATTCCCGCTGTACCTGAAGTAGACTCTAACCCTTTAGACCTAAATCCTCTTTATGCTTCATCTCCTAGTCTTCAACCAGAAGCAGAATCTGAACCCCAACCTGAGTCAGAATCTGAACCTCAAACCTTGAATCTCAGCCCTCCACCTCATACCTCTGAACCAGAACCTGAACCTGAGCTTTCTAAACCTACCCTTAAGGAAGCCATCTTTATGATTGCAGAGGCTTCAGCTCAAAAGGTTGATTCTCTGGTCATTAACTCTGAAATCAGTGATGATCCTGAATCTGTACGGACACACTGGAACAGAGTCATTGGCTGGATGACATCAGAATCCTTTAGGCTGAAGAGCATATCTGAACAAGTCAGAAATGACTACATCAGAAATGCTGAGGTAAGACTCCAGGAGAGACTTGCCAGAGAGGCTGAAGCCAGAAGGCTTGAGGAAGAGAGGTTGGTTAAGGAAGCTGAAGAAGAAGCAAAAAGACTAGAGGAAGAAAGACTGGCAAAAGAAGCAGAAATCCTAAGGCAACAAGAAGCTGAAGCTAAGGCTCTGGCAGATGCAGAAGCTCAAGCTGCTGCAGAAGCTGAAGCCCAGCAGGCTCTGACTCAGGGGGAGTCTTCAACTGCTGTTCCCATGATTCTTCAGACTTTGAAGGACCTTAAGGAAGATCAGAATATCCCCTCCGAGACAGAATGGACAAGCAAGATACGGTCAATGAGAACATCCAGAAGATGCTTGCCATGATCTTGCAGAAATTGCCTCAGAACCCTTAGGCACTTAGGATTTTATGTTTTGCTTACCTTTTGTTTTCTTTTTGCTTCTGTCTTCTTTTTTTTTGGATCTAATATTTTGCTCTTGATCTTTTTGAATCTGATGTTTTATGTTTCTCCTTTAATGAAGTGTTTTTCTCTTTAAGTTATTTTATTACTGTCTTTTTGATTCTGACAAAAAGGGGGAGAAATCATTAAATAGCTCTGATGAAAATTGTCTAAAAACCTTAAGCACTCTGCAACAATTGTAGAAATAGCTATGATAAAAATAGCTCTGATTAAATAGCTCTAACATTAAATTTAAGAAATTGCAGAAAGTTTTCAGAAATCTCATTACTTGGAAAGCTCTGGTAAGAACTTCTGAACTCCCTAGCACTAACCCAGGGGGAGCTTCTGTCTATCTGATCTTATTTATTTCATGTTTCATCTGCTATTTTAAGTTGTTTTGTCATCATCAAAAAGGGGGAGATTGTAAGAACAAAAATTGTTCTACAACAGATTCCTTGATTTTGATGATAACAAAGGATGAAACCAAAAATGGCACCCTAACGAAAAGTTTCTAAGTGTGCAGGGTTCTAAAGAAAGAAGTAATAAATCTGATGATGTCATCAGATGCACAACAAGATCAGATACAAATTCTCAAGTATCAGAAGCATCTGAAGTGGAATCTCGCTCAAGAAAGTCTGACTCTGGACAAAACTGCAAGTATCAGAAGCATCTGAACATGAAGTAAAGTCTAGAAGCTCTGATTCTGGAGAAACGTTATCAGCGCCATCTGAACTCTCAAGAGATCAACATCAGAAGCAAGATTCCAAGATTCTCCAGAAACACAAATACTCTGATTATGGATTTGCTAATCATGAAGAAGTAACGTTCAAGTCAAGTAAAGATTTTCAAATAGATTTCCTAAACAGAGAAAGAGACGTTAATCTCTACTTCCAAGAGAGAAGATACTACTTGTAGTAAGTAGTCACTTCAAAGATGAAAAGTTAAACTGCAGAAGCTATTTAAGTGATGGAGTAAACTCAGTTTAATATCCACCAGATTCATCTCTACTCCAACTCATATATAAATAGAGCTGCAATCAACATTCAGTAACAAGAAATCAACTAGCCAAAACTATACTGAATTATTTCACGCTCAAGAAAATCATCTTTGCTCTAAAAGAATTTCACTAAGCTTTTGCTTATTAAGTGAAAAATCTGTTCTTAAGTTTGTAATACTTGCTTTCTTAGAAGCACTCTAGATTACATATCTTGTATCTTTTATTTGTTTGATTTCCTCAAGTGACTCTGTGTAGTCTGTAGACTTGAGAAGACTAAGAGATTTTCTTCTCTCTTAAGTGTTGTTTGTAATCTTTCAAGATTAGTGGATTAAGTCCTTGTTGAAGGCGAAATCACCTTGGCCGGGTGGACTGGAGTAGCTTTGTGTTATAAGCGAACCAGTATAAAATCATTGTGTGATTTTCCTTTTTGAAAAGCGCTTATTTTTCAAACAATTCAAACCCCCCCTTTCTTGTTTTTCTCACCTTCAGGAATGACCGTAATCCGAAATGACAAGGACGAATTGATCCCCACTAAAGTTGCAACGGGGTGGAGAATGTGTATAGATTATAGACGGTTGAATACCGCGACTCGAAAGGACCATTTTCCACTCCCATTTATGGATCAAATGCTTGAAAGACTATCGGGCCAACAATACTATTGTTTTTTGGACGGCTACTCCGGGTACAACCAAATTGCGGTTGACCCGGTTGATCATGAGAAGACGGCTTTCACGTGTCCGTTTGGAGTGTTCGCATACCGAAAAATGCCCTTTGGGCTGTGCAATGCACCGGCGACCTTCCAACGATGTGTCCAAGCCATTTTTGCCGATCTAATAGAGAAAATAATGGAAGTCTTCATGGATGACTTCTCGGTATTCGGTGGGACGTTTAGTCTATGCTTGGCAAATTTGAAGACGGTGTTGGAAAGGTGTGTGAAGACCAATTTGGTGCTTAATTGGGAGAAGTGTCACTTCATGGTGACCGAGGGGATCGTGCTAGGCCACAAAGTCTCTAGAAGGGGGCTTGAAGTGGATAGAGCTAAGGTTGAAGTAATTGAAAAATTACCCCCTCCGGTGAATGTGAAGGGCATCCGTAGCTTTTTGGGGCACGCGGGGTTCTACCAGCGCTTTATCAAGGACTTCTCAAAGGTGGCTAAGCCTTTGAGCAATTTGCTCGCCAAGGACCAGGTATTTCTCTTCACCGAAGATTGTTTGCAAGCTTTTGAGGTTTTAAAAGAAAAATTGGTTACCGCTCCAATAATAGTCGCTCCCGATTGGAATGAAAATTTTGAACTAATGTGTGACGCGAGTGACTATGCTGTTGGAGCGGTACTTGGCCAAAGAAAAGACAAAACTTTCCATGCGATACATTATGCGAGTAAGGTTCTTAACGAGGCTCAAATAAATTATGCCACAACGGAAAAAGAACTACTTGCAATAGTGTATGCGCTAGAAAAGTTTAGGTCTTATCTTATAGGGTCTAAAGTCGTTGTGTATACCGACCACGCGGCGATTAAATATCTGCTAACCAAACCGGATTCGAAGCAAAGGCTCATCCGTTGGATCCTCTTGTTACAAGAATTCGATGTGGAAATCAAAGACAAGAAGGGGTCGGAAAACTTGGTAGCGGATCATTTATCCCGATTAGTGAACGTGGAGGTTACCGCGTCTGAAAAGGAAATCCGGGAAGAATTTCCTGATGAAAAATTGTTTAAGGTTCAAGTTAGGCCGTGGTTTGCAGACTTTGCGAACCACAAGGCTAGTGGTTTTGTGCCTACCGACCTAACTTCGAACCAAAAAAGGAAGTTCCTTTCGGATGCGAAGTATTATGTTTGGGATGACCCATACTTGTTTAAGTTGGGTAGTGATAACCTATTAAGGAGATGCATAACTGGTGATGAAGCCCAGAGCATCCTTTGGCATTGTCACAACTCGCCTTATGGCGGACATTATAATGGGGTTAGAACAGCCACTAAAATTCTTCAATCGGGATTTTATTGGCCAACTATTTTCAAAGACGCACATACCCATGCGCAAAGTTGTGACAGTTGCCAAAGAAGCGGTGGGATAGGTAAGAGAGATGAGATGCCTCTCCAAAATATCCAAGAAGTGGAAGTATTTGATTGTTGGGGCATAGATTTTGTAGGACCTTTCCCACCCTCTTATGGGAATGAGTACATGCTTGTCGCTGTTGATTATGTCTCTAAGTGGGTTGAGGCGATCGCCTCACCTCGGGCGGATGCCAAAACGGTGATAAATTTTTTGAAGAAAAACATATTCTCCCGTTTCGGAACCCCCCGAGTGTTGATAAGTGACGGAGGGTCACACTTTTGTAATGCACCTTTGGAGACTATTTTAAAACATTACGGTGTATCGCATAGGGTGACAACTCCGTATCACCCTCAGGCTAACGGGCAAGCTGAGGTCTCTAATCGAGAGATTAAGAGAATCCTCGAAAAAACCGTGTCTAATTCAAAAAAGGAGTGGTCCCAAAAATTGGACGAAGCATTATGGGCCTACCGTACAGCCTTTAAAGCTCCAATTGGCCTAACTCCCTTTCAATTGGTATTTGGTAAAACTTGCCATTTGCCGGTTGAATTGGAGCACAAGGCCTTGTGGGCCCTAAAGTTTTTAAATTTTGAACATGAGTTGGCCGGTAACAAAAGGAAAGTGCAACTACTGGAGTTGGAGGAGATGCGCAATGCCGCATACCACTCAAGTTGGTTGTACAAGGAAAAGGCAAAGAAGTATCACGACAAGAAGCTCCGTAACAAAGAATTTGTGCCCGAACAATTGGTCCTATTGTTCAACTCCCGGTTGAAATTGTTTCCCGGGAAGTTGAAATCAAAATGGTCGGGGCCATTTCGGGTGAAAGAAGTAAAGGAATATGGGGCTATTGTCATTGAAGACATAGACCAGAAAGATAGTTGGACAGTGAATGGCCAACGATTGAAAATTTATCTCGGCGGTCATGTGGATCGCGAGAGCTGTGCTCTACCGCTCGATGCTCCTCTGTGAGCATCGCACCGTCGAGCTTAGCCGACGTTAAACAAGCGCTTGTTGGGAGGCACCCCAACATTGTAAGTATTTACTGTTTTTGTGTTGTGTTGTGTTGGGTTATCTGGTGATAAAACTGTTCTGGATGAACTTGCAAGTGCTGCATTTGAAAAAAGCACTTGCTGTCATGCTCGCTAGCATCTCACTAGGCGAGGCAGTAGCGAGCAGGTTCGCTGGCTGCTCGCTAGGTGAGGCAGCAGCGAGCGCTGCATGACAGTTTGTATTTAAATCTCAGCAGGGCAACCATTTGGCCCCAAACTCAAAAAATTTCTGTACGGCTCTGCTGAGGAATTTTTGATAAGCTCTTCACACTCTCTCATTTGCATCTCTATCACCAACACTTGCTCTATTCGGTCATTTGTAAACTCTACTCTCTTCACATTTCCGAATCCGTGTAACTAAGGTTTGCCCTACTACATTTTTCTTGTTGTTTGAATTCTAAATTTCCAATATGAATAGCAATTAGGATGAGTGGAGTATGGGAAACTTTAGCTTTGCATGTGGTATTTAGGGTTTTGCAAATTAGGATTGTAGGTTTAGGAATTGGGGATTTTTAGGTTTTGCATGCAAATAGGTAATCCCCAATAACATAGAACGATTATTTGCTTGAGAAATCATTAGGTTCTGATGTTGGAACCAATTGAGTATGGGTTTTGGGGGAGAATCTCTGAACATGCTGAAAAACCCCAAAACCCGTAAGGTTCGCTAGCACTCGCTAGGCGAGCCTGGGGCGAGCGTTCGCTGCCACTTCGCTAGGCGAAGCAGCAGCGAGCATGACAGTTTTTTTTAAATTATGCTTTGATGACTAATCTGTTTGTTTGGTGTGTGTTGTTTCCTCTCATATTTTGCAGAATGGAGTCAAGGTCTGGAGCGGGTAAGAAAAGAAAGGGAGCGACTACTTCTCGGACAGTGCCTATCCAGTTTGACCAAGACAAGTTTGTCGGTCCAAAACAGGCTGCACGGTACATCGCTCTGGAGAAGCGAAAAATACTTCCAGAGAAGCGATTTCTGATCAACCCACAGGGCACTTACAGAAATTTTGCCGGGTTAATTGACGCGAAGAATTGGGATAGGTTGATTAATCCCTTAGAGCATTACGACATAGCGACAGTGCGTCAATTTTATGCTAACG
This sequence comes from Lathyrus oleraceus, assembly GCF_024323335.1. NCBI lineage: Eukaryota > Viridiplantae > Streptophyta > Magnoliopsida > Fabales > Fabaceae > Lathyrus > Lathyrus oleraceus. The sequence continues at coordinate 59,165,347 of NC_066584.1, forward strand.
CACTACCCGACGACGACGAGCCCTTTACTTGGGTATCTAGAGTTGCCGGGCGTCCAATTCCATTTGACCGGGATGCTATCAACCGAATCCTTGGGGAACCGCTCCAGCTGGGAGCTGACCAGAGAGACCAATACCACACCGACCTAAGGCTTCACCGAGATGTTCCTGCCATTACTGCCGCCCTGCTTTTAAGCGGGAAATCAGTTGAGCTGAACCCATCTGGGGTTCCAATGAGGTATCACCGGGAGGACATGACTCCCATGGCTCAATTGTTACTGCTCTTGGTTTTGACCAACATCCAACCTAAGTCCCACACCTCTACTGTGCCGATCCCAGTGGCACATTTGGTCCATTCCATCCTCACCAATGTCGAGATCGATGTGGCGAGGATCATCGCAAATGAGCTGAAGTCCGTGGTCGAGAGCGGGCTTAAGTCGGGGGCTCGTGTTAATTGTCCCCTAGCTTTCCCGTGTTTGATCATGAGTTTATGCATTCAGGCAAGGGTGAGACTTCCGTCTCGTGGGCAGGTAAGGATATCGTCACCTATCGATGATCGGTATGTGGCCAAATATTGTAGAGCAAAGACTTCCGGTGGCAGTGCAGCCTCAGGAAGTACTCGGGTTTCTGATGGTCCTGGTACTTCTACTCCTAGACTTGATCCGTACGTCCAAGCTGTGTGCAATTACAGTTTGGAATGGATGGCGGCATCCCAGAGAGCCATGTTGGATATGCACGATGTAACACCCTTCTAAAATACCCCAAATATTTAATTAAAATAGCAATATGTCAATCAGAGTAATTATGCAATTAAGGGTGTCACACAATCATTTCACAACATTCACCATAATAACTGTCATGCTCTTTTATTAATTCAAAACATAAAGTATTTGCACAATACGCAGCGGATAGAAATCAAATCGATCATGCAGAACATGTAACACATTACATGTAAAATTATTCAACAAGGTAAAACATCTCGTCCCGATGTTACATCTATCAGAGCATGACCCACTAAGGAGACTACACTAGACTCCAAGCACTAGCTTCTACTCAATCACTGCTCGTTACCTAAAAAATAGTTGTAAGGGTGAGTTCCTCAATCGATATAATAAGCATTATAAAATATCATGCAATGTTAAGTAATTTAACACATTTCATCACCCAAACCAGATTACACATTCAGCAACGACAATATCAACTCAATCATACTCAACATCAACACAACACACAACACACAACACACGTATAATAATGGAATACATCCATTCATATCATACGCCATACACACATTATGCAATGAGACTCCATGCATGCGGTACCGACTATTCGTGAACATTAGTTCAACCTCACCGATCAAATCCAGATACGGCTACCAAGCCCACTAGTCCCACTCATTTGAGACCTAGTGACTCACTCACTAATTCCTCACCATGGGAATTAGCTACCACCCCAAGGGCCATGCTATGCACGCTAATTCACCTAGCATGCAAACATCAACAACAGTCCATAATGACTAACTCACTAATTCCTCACCATGGGAATTAGCTACCACCATAAAGGCCACAATATGCATGCTAAATCACCTAGCAATGCAAAATCATCAACAATAATCCACAATGGACATATGCTCACACTCTAAGCCATAACAGTCCATTCACAATTGCATACATAACATATACATTCACAGCATTATGCATACCATCATACATTCATCAACACATGTATCAAAACATCATATCATGTCAAATAATTAATCACAGTATTAGCACACTCCACTAATACCTATATTGCTCAAAAACAGCGGGAATTAATCCCTATTACATCATACGCCAATATAGGCCAAACACCAATTATGCACACATTATTCAAATATTAATTTTTTCACTTTTCCAACAGTGTTAACCGGTTAACGCCCTGGGTTAACCGGTTAACGCAACACAGAACACGCTTTCTGGCAAAACTCAACAGTGTTAACCGGTTAACGCCCTGGGTTAACCGGTTAACGCAGACAGAACAACAATTTTCACAAATCACAACAGTGTTAACCGGTTAACGCCCTGGGTTAACCGGTTAACGCAAGCAAAACAGCAATACTTCACAATTCCTAACAGTGTTAACCGGTTAACACCCTGGGTTAACCGGTTAACGCAAGACAGAAAGCTGTTCCTGCGCTAACACGAAGCAGAATGCAGAATTCTCCGCATTTTCCGCCGTTGGAGGACTTCCGGACCTCCGATTCTAATTCCGTAAAAAGCTACACTTTCGGAAAATCACTACCCATCCAATTACAGATTCAATTACAGCTTTAACACAGTTTATTCATCACAATTTTTCAGCATTCAACATCCCAATTAGGGTCAATTCAACGGTTTATCACTACCCATTACATGTTAACCCATAATACCCATTAAACGACGATAAACCCCCTTACCTGAGTTAATCCGGCGAATCTTTAAGCTTCAAGATTTTCTCTTCTCCAACCTTCTTCCTCTTGCTCTGTCTCTTTGCCCTTTTCCTCTTTTCAGCCGCTTCTCTGCTTTTCACGTGAAAACCCTCTTTACCAAAATGAAACTCTTTTTCTTATTTCCCACTTATATACTTTCCAATAATTATTATTCCAATAATAATAATAATAATCCAATAATTCCAATTACTTAATTAAATTAATAAATATAATATTAACTTAAATTAAATAATTATCTTATTTTTATCGGGGTGTTACAACTCTCCCCCACTAAAAGAGTTTTCGTCCTCGAAAACATACCTCAAGCGAATAACTCTGGATAGGACTCCTTCATCTGACTCTCAAGTTCCCAAGTCACATTGCCACCTGCTGGTCCTCCCCAAGCTACCTTCACCAAGGCAATCTCTTTACCCCGCAACTGCTTCAACTCTCGATCCTCGATCCTCATAGGTGATGTTTCAACAGTCAGGTTATCTCTCACCTGTACATCATCCACTTGGACCACATGCGACGGATCAAGAATGTACCTCCTCAACTGAGACACATGGAAAACCTCATGCAAATTTGCAAGTGACGACAGTAAAGCGATACGATAGGCTACCTCCCCTATCCTCTCCAAAATCTGATAAGGACCAATAAATCGAGGTGTCAACTTCTTCGACTTCAAAGCTCGACCAACCCCTGTTATCGGAGTAACACGAAGAAACACATGGTCTCCCTCTTGAAACTCAAGTGACTTCCTCCTCTTGTCGTGATAACTCTTCTGACGACTATGAGCAATCCTCATCTTCTCCTGAATCATCTTAATCTTTTCCGTAGTTTGTTGAACAATCTCCGGTCCAACCACATCACTCTCACCGGACTCATACCAACATAAAGGTGTCCGACATCTCCTACCATACAAAGCTTCAAACGGTGCCATACCAATGCTCGAATGAAAACTATTGTTGTAGGTAAACTCAATCAAAGGTAAATAACAATCCCAAGCACCTCCCTTTTCCAAAACACAAGCCCTCAAAAGATCCTCCAATGACTGAATCGTCCTCTCAGTCTGACCATCAGTCTGCGGATGATATGCAGAACTCAATCTCAGCTTAGTTCCCAAAGCCCTCTGCAAACCTTCCCAGAACTTCGATGTAAATCTAGGATCTCTGTCCGAAACAATACTCGACGGAATACCATGCAAACTTACAATTTTCTCAATATACAACTCAGCTAATCTCTCTAACGGATAATCCATTCTGATCGGAATGAAATAAGCCGATTTTGTCAATCTGTCAACAATCACACAAATAGCTTCAAAATTCTTATTTGTCCTCGGTAAACCAGAAACAAAATCCATACTGATACTATCCTACTTCCACTCTAGAATAACCAACGGTTGCATTAGCCCAGACGGCTTCTGATGCTCAATCTTTGACTTCTGACAAGTCAAACAAGAATAAACAAAACTCGCAATTTCTCTTTTCATTCCCGACCACCAAAATAACCTTTTCAAATCATGATACATCTTCGTAGCTCCAGGATGAATACTCAGGCCACTACGATGTCCTTCCTCAAGAATACTCTTCTTAAGTTCGGTAACATCCGGAATACACACCCGATTACCAAATTTCAAAACACCATTCTCATCAACTTTGAATTCACCACCTTGACCTTGATTCACTAGAGTCAACTTATCAACCAAAAGCACATCGGATTTCTGACCCTCTCTAATCTCATCCAGAATACCACTCGTTAACTTCAACATTCCCAATTTAACACTATTGTGAGTACTCTCACACACCAAACTCAAGTCTCTAAACTGCTCAATTAAATCCAATTCCTTAACCATTAGCATAGACATATGCAATGATTTCCGACTCAATGCATCAGCCACTACGTTTGCTTTACCCGGATGGTAATTCAAACCAAAGTCATAATCCTTCAGAAACTCTAACCATCTTCTCTGTCTCATATTCAGCTCTTTCTGATCAAACAAATACTTTAAACTTTTATGGTCACTGAAAACCTCAAATCTTGACCCGTACAAGTAATGCCTCCATAACTTCAGAACAAATACCACGGCTGCCAACTCTAAATCGTGTGTCGGATAGTTCCTCTCATAACCCTCAGTTGTCTCGAAGCATAAGCTATAACCTGCTTATTCTGCATCAACACACCACCCAAACTCAACAATGAAGCATCACAGTAAACCTCAAATGATTCCGACGAACTCGGTAATATCAGAATAGGAGCAGTAGTCAACCTTCTCTTTAACTCTTGGAAACCTTCTTCACATTTTGAGTCCCAAACAAACGCTTGCCCCTTTCTAGTCAACATCGTCAACGGTAACGCCAACTTAGAAAATCCCTCAATGAATTTCCTATAATAACCTGCAAGTCCAAGAAAACTCCTTATCTCAGAAACTGACTTCGGAGCTTCCCACTTAGATACCGCTTCTATCTTAGAAGGATCAACAGCAACACCATCTCTTGAAATCACATGACCAAGAAAACTAACCTCTTCTAACCAAAATTCACATTTAGAGAGTTTAGCAAATAACTTCTTTTCTCGTAGAACTCCTAAAACCACTCTCAATTGTTCAGCATGCTCTTCTTCAGATTTCGAATACACCAAAATGTCGTCAATAAACACCACAACAAACTTGTCTAGGTACGGATGGAAAATCCTATTCATATACTCCATAAATACTCCAGGCGCATTAGTCACACCAAAAGGCATTACAGAATACTCATAATGTCCATACCTTGTTCTGAAAGCAGTCTTCTGAATATCCTCAGTTTTCACACGTATCTGATGATACCCCGATCTCAAATCTATTTTGCTGAATACACTCGCACCAACCAACTGATCCATCAAATCATCAATCCTCGGCAAAGGATACCGATTCTTGATCGTCACTTTATTCAGTTGCCTGTAGTCCACACACAACCTCATAGTACCTTCTTTCTTCTTAACCAATAACACTGGTGCACCCCACGGTGACACACTCGGACGAATAAATTTCTTATCCAACAGATCTTCCAGCTGACTCTTCAATTCAGTTAACTCAACAGCAGACATACGGTACGGAGCCATCGATATCGGCCTAGTACCAGGTACTAAATCAATCGAGAACTCAACTTCACGCTCTGGCGGTAATTCATTCACTTCTTCAGGAAATACATCAGGAAAATCACACACCACGGCTAGATCGCAAATTACCAGTTTATCTTTAGCCTCCAAAGTCGCTAACAGCATAAACAACTCTGCCCCATCTGCTACTGCCTCATCATAGGGAGTGTAATACTTCGACAGCTCTGTGAACTTAGCAGCATACTCAGTAACAGACCGATTGCCCTGCTTCAATTCTAAGAACTCTATCTCTTTCTTTCCTCTGACATCCTCTGGAAAGTACTTCCTCAGGAATCTCTCTCTGAACACCGCCCAAGTGATCTCAGCACTCCCAGCAGCTTCCAACTCAGTGCGGGCAGCAACCCACCAATCATCTGCTTCCTCTGACAGCATATGCGTACCGAACCTGACCTTCTGGTTATCGGCACACTCAGTCACTCGGAAGATCCTCTCGATCTCCTTCAACCACTTCTGAGCACCATCTGGATCGTATGCTCCCTTGAACATTTGAGGATTGTTCTTCTGGAACTCACTCAGTTGACGAGCAGCTCCCAATCCCACAACATTCGGATTCCCTCCAAGTACTCCAACTAGCATACCCAGAGCCTCAGCAATCGCAGCATCGTCTCTACCTCTTCCACCCATCTCTATTCTGAGTTAATCCAACAAGCTAAAACAATAAGTACTGATAGGGTTACACAACACCTATCACATACAGGGAAACAGAATAATTACGACTCGACTCGACCGACTATGCTCTGATACCACTAATGTAACACCCTTCTAAAATACCCCAAATATTTAATTAAAATAGCAATATGTCAATCAGAGTAATTATGCAATTAAGGGTGTCACACAATCATTTCACAACATTCACCATAATAACTGTCATGCTCTTTTATTAATTCAAAACATAAAGTATTTGCACAATACGCAGCGGATAGAAATCAAATCGATCATGCAGAACATGTAACACATTACATGTAAAATTATTCAACAAGGTAAAACATCCCGTCCCGATGTTACATCTATCAGAGCATGACCCACTAAGGAGACTACACTAGACTCCAAGCACTAGCTTCTACTCAATCACTGCTCGTTACCTGAAAAATAGTTGTAAGGGTGAGTTCCTCAATCGATATAATAAGCATTATAAAATATCATGCAATGTTAAGTAATTTAACACATTTCATCACCCAAACCAGATTACACATTCAGCAACGACAATATCAACTCAATCATACTCAACATCAACACAACACACAACACACAACACACGTATAATAATGGAATACATCCATTCATATCATACGCCATACACACATTATGCAATGAGACTCCATGCATGCGGTACCGACTATTCGTGAACATTAGTTCAACCTCACCGATCAAATCCAGATACGGCTACCAAGCCCACTAGTCCCACTCATTTGAGACCTAGTGACTCACTCACTAATTCCTCACCATGGGAATTAGCTACCACCCCAAGGGCCATGCTATGCACGCTAATTCACCTAGCATGCAAACATCAACAACAGTCCATAATGACTAACTCACTAATTCCTCACCATGGGAATTAGCTACCACCATAAAGGCCACAATATGCATGCTAAATCACCTAGCAATGCAAAATCATCAACAATAATCCACAATGGACATATGCTCACACTCTAAGCCATAACAGTCCATTCACAATTGCATACATAACATATACATTCACAGCATTATGCATACCATCATACATTCATCAACACATGTATCAAAACATCATATCATGTCAAATAATTAATCACAGTATTAGCACACTCCACTAATACCTATATTGCTCAAAAACAGCGGGAATTAATCCCTATTACATCATACGCCAATATAGGCCAAACACCAATTATGCACACATTATTCAAATATTAATTTTTCACTTTTCCAACAGTGTTAACCGGTTAACGCCCTGGGTTAACCGGTTAACGCAACACAGAACACGCTTTCTGGCAAAACTCAACAGTGTTAACCGGTTAACGCCCTGGGTTAACCGGTTAACGCAGACAGAACAGCAATTTTCACAAATCACAACAGTGTTAACCGGTTAACGCCCTGGGTTAACCGGTTAACGCAAGCAAAACAGCAATACTTCACAATTCCTAACAGTGTTAACCGGTTAACACCCTGGGTTAACCGGTTAACGCAAGACAGAAAGCTGTTCCTGCACTAACACGAAGCAGAATGCAGAATTCTCCGCATTTTCCGCCGTTGGAGGACTTCCGGACCTCCGATTCTAATTCCGTAAAAAGCTACACTTTCGGAAAATCACTACCCATCCAATTACAGATTCAATTACAGCTTTAACACAGTTTATTCATCACAATTTTTCAGCATTCAACATCCCAATTAGGGTCAATTCAACGGTTTATCACTACCCATTACATGTTAACCCATAATACCCATTAAACGACGATAAACCCCCCTTACCTGAGTTAATCCGGCGAATCTTTAAGCTTCAAGCTTTTCTCTTCTCCAACCTTCTTCCTCTTGCTCTGTCTCTTTGCCCTTTTCCTCTTTTCAGCCGCTTCTCTGCTTTTCACGTGAAAACCCTCTTTACCAAAATGAAACTCTTTTTCTTATTTCCCACTTATATACTTTCCAATAATTATTATTCCAATAATAATAATAATAATCCAATAATTCCAATTACTTAATTAAATTAATAAATATAATATTAACTTAAATTAAATAATTATCTTATTTTTATCGGGGTGTTACACACGACTCTATGCAGCGGTTGCAGCTGCAAGGAAGTGGTGCCCATGCTTTGATGACGCGTGAGCAGTTTCTGCTTACGCCAACTGGCCTGTGGACACGCCAGTGTATAGTGAGGGGGTGGGCGCTGATGCTGATGATGCTGATGATGATGATGTTGATGATGAGGCTACCGGTTCTGAGGCCGGTAGCGAGGAGGAGTCCTGAGCCCTTAGTGGGTTAAGTTTTTGTATTTTTTCAGCTTTTATGTCATTTCTATTTGTATTTTCGGATTTTGTATCTTGATTTTGGTGTTGTACTATTGGGGTGTTTTGTCCCCCATGAACAAATTTATATTTTCAGTTAATGTTATTTATTTATGTTTTTAATTTTGTGTGATTAATAAATTTTTGGTTGATTGAGTGGCAAACCCTTCTAGATTGGTTGCTCCTCAAGAAGTACCCAATGAAGGTGCATCCGAGCTTGGATGGCAATGATAAGAATAAACAAGTGAATGAAGCTAAGGTACATGGTTACCTCCGGCTAGAATTTTAGAATGCATTAGGAACTTTACTCTTTTTGGTAAATTGAATATTGTCTTTTTGCAACATAATTGAATGAATGTTTCATCTAGAACTTAAAATCACAAATTGTGAGGAAACCTCCATTGTACACTTAAATGCTGGATTCTAATAAGTTTTGTTGATTCATGTGATTCATGCTTTGTCTTTTATTATTGTGAAATTGTGGAAGCAATTAGAAATGATCAAGGCACTTGTTTTCTTTTGAGCACAACTACATCCAAAAACAACTTACCTGTGAGCAGAGAGAGTATTTGTTAACCCCTTTGAGCTTAAACAGTTGAGTCTCGGCTTGAAATAAAGCGAGATCTCAAAAATCTTTTTTTTACAACCCGGAAAATCTTGATTATTGTTCTTTTGCCGTAAAAAGTTAAGAGCATTCACTTAGGGTGAGTAAGAAATAAGTTGGGGAGAACGAAAAAGAATCGGTAAGTACCACAACTCTTGAAAAAGAAAAGAAAAACCGAGCAAGCATAGAAAAATATATGTATAGAAAATATAGAAAAAAAAAAACAAACATCTGTTTTGTATATATGATGTGAAAGAAAAGAACAAAAATAAAAAGAATGAAAATGAATGCTTGCTTGGAAGAAAAATACTGAAAAATAAAAATTGAGTTGTGGAATATGTGTTGTGAAGGTTTCAAATAAGAAACAAATGAAACAAAGTCGAGTAGTGTGAATAATACTGTGAATGTCTCTTTTGCATCGGCACTTTCGTTTCAATGGCCTTAGAAATGACCCTTGTTTGTTAACCTAACCAAGCTTCAACCGAAAAGCCCTTAGTGATCTTTATGCTTCCACAGTACCATTTATAATTGTTAGACATTGTATGAATCTATTTGATTTCTTCATTGTTTGTTAGAGAGTGAGATTAATCCCGCGGTTGCAAACGCGTAAAATCTTCGTTCCTTATTCGAAGAGGAGAGATAGGATGATTCATTCAGAATAGTACTGTTGTAGATAGATAAATATTTTGCATTGCTATTTAAGTTTTAGTTCTTGTGTATTATTTTATTCAAACCGTTGGAAACTTGTATTTGCTGATTTCGCTTGTGTTTGAGCCGTTTATCCAACTTCGGAGAAACCATTTTCTTAAAGCAAATCCTCTTGTCCTTCAAGAGGCATACTTTGCTTGAGGACAAGCAAGAATCTAGTTGGGGAGAGTTGTTAGATGCCCAAAAGTGCTTAATTGAGCTATCATATGTGGGCATCTTTCACTCTATTTCCCTGCTAAAATTGTCAAAATTACCTTGGTTTTTGATGAAATGCATTACATTGATAAACAAGCTTGGTGCCTTTGATTTGTGTGTTATTGTGCAGAAAGAAGGCATGAAATAATTGAAATTGAAGACACAAGAAAGTTGGCAAAGGAACCAAAGCAAACAAGCATTCATCAGCCTGCTCGCTAGGCGAGGGCTGTGGCGAAGCAATGGTTCGCTAGGCGAGCTCCAAGCGAAAAGCTCCAGTAAATTGTCAATAAATTCGCCAGGCGAGCTGACAGCGAATGTGGTAGAGAGTTCGTTCTGTTTTGGTGAAAAGTGCAGCCTGTAACACCCTTCTAAAATACCCCAAATTTAAATTAAAACATCAAAACATAAATCAGAGTAGATATGCAATTAAAGGGTGTCACACTTGACACTCCACACCGTTTTCCAAAATATCCTGTCATGCTCATTTATTTAATCAAAATAAAACATTTGCATAATTCGCAGCGGATAAAGTCTAACAACAATGCTAAACATGTAACACATTACATGTAAACTTGTTCAACAATCATCAATGAAAAACAAGTAAAACATCCCGTCCCGATGTTACATCTACCAGAGCATGACCCACTAAGGAACTACACTAGACTCCAAGGACTAGCTTCTACTCAATCACTGCTCGTTACCTGAAACATAGTTGTAAGGGTGAGTTCCTCAATCGATATAATAAGCATTATAAATTATCATGTAATGTTAAGTAAGTTAACACATTCAATCACCCTAATCAGATCACACAATCGGTAACGGCAATATCAACTCCAAAATCATACTCAACACAATCACCAAAACAACACGTATAATATTGGAATACATCCATTCATATTATACGCCATACATACATACATTATGCAATGAGACTCCATGCATGCGGTACCGACTATTCGTGAACATATAGTTCAACCTCACCGATCAAATCCAGATACGGCTACCAAGCTCACTAGTCCCACTCATTTGAGACCTAGTGACTCACTCACTAATTCCTCACCATGGGAATTAGCTACCACCCCAAGGGCTATGCTATGCACGCTAATCACCTAGCATGCAAACATCAACAACAATCCACAATAATTCACTCACTAATTCCTCACCATGGGAATTAGCTACCACCATAAAGGCCATAATATGCACGCTAACTCACCTAGCATACAACATTAACAACAATCCACAATGGACATATGCTCACACTCTAAGCCATAAAACAGTCCATTCCACATAATACATACATTCACAGCATTATGCATACAATCATACATCATCAGCATATTATCACAAAATCATATCATGTCATGCCAATTAATAACCACAGTATTAGCACACTCTACTAATACCTACACTGCTCAAAACAACGGGAAATGATCCCTACTATATCATACATCAGCTAAATTACATTACGCAGCTGAACAACCAAAAACTGCACAACAACAGCCCAGAAAAATCACAAATCTGCCCATACGCGTATTGCCTAGTCCCATACGCGTATGGCCCACCTCCTGACCAATTCCCATACGCGTAACCCCATCTCATACGCGTATGCTACGTGTATCACTTCCCCATACGCATACCAACAGAGACCAAACCACGTTCAAAACATCATCTTCCTCATCCATACGCGTATTGCCTAGTGCCATACGCGTACCAGACCATCTCATACGCGTATTGCCTAGTGCCATACGCGTATGACCAGAAACCAGATTTCCAGATCTGCTATGGTTTTCTCTGCTACGAGATCTCTCTAATTCCACCTTCCACAGTCCAATTTTTCACAGTATTCGTTCATATCATCTAACACGATTCATACCCTATTCAATTTCACAAATTCTAACATTATTATATCTAATTCCTACGAATTTCCTTCAATTATGATCCAAATTTCGTTCATCCAATATTTCACAATTTCAGCATACATCATTCTAATCAGAGTCAAATCAATGGTTTATCACTACCCATTACATGTTATCCCATAATACCCATTAAACGATGATAAACCCCCCTTACCTGAGTTAATCCGGCAATCCTTTAGCTTCGAGCTCTTCCTCTCTTCAACCCTTGTTCTCTGGCTCTTTGCCCTTTTCCCTTTTCCACTTTTGAGTCGTTTTTCTGTTTTCACGTGAAAACCTCTTTTTACCAAATGGGACCTTTTCTAATTCCAACTTTTATTCCAATAATAATAATAATAATAATAATCCAATAATAATAATCCAATTATTTAATTAAATTAATAAATATACTATTAACTTAATTTAAATAATTATCTTATTTTTATCGGGGTGTTACAACTCTCCCCCACTAAAAGAGTTTTCGTCCTCGAAAACATACCTCAAGTGAATAACTCAGGATAAGACTCCTTCATCTGACTCCCAAGTTCCCAAGTCACATTGCCACCTGCTGGTCCTCCCCAAGCTACCTTTACCAAAACAATCTCTTTACCCCGCAACTGCTTCAACTCTCGATCCTCGATCCTCATAGGTGATGTTTCAACAGTCAGGTTATCTCTCACCTGTACATCATCTACTTGGACTACATGTGACGGATCAGGAATGTACCTCCTCAACTGAGACACATGAAAAACCTCATGCAAATTCGCAAGTGACGGCGGTAAAGCGATACGATAGGCTACCTCCCCTATCCTCTCCAAAATCTGATAAGGACCAATAAATCGAGGTGTCAACTTCTTCGACTTCAAAGCTCGACCAACCCCAGTTATCGGAGTAACACGAAGAAACACATGGTCTCCCTCTTGAAACTCAAGTGACTTCCTCCTCTTGTCGTGATAACTCTTCTGACGACTCTGAGCAATCCTCATCTTCTCCTGAATCATCTTAATCTTTTCCGTAGTTTGTTGAACAATCTCCGGTCCAACCACAACACTCTCACCGGACTCATACCAACATAAAGGTGTCCGACATCTCCTACCATACAAAGCTTCAAACGGTGCCATACCAATGCTCGAATGAAAACTATTGTTGTAGGTAAACTCAATCAAAGGTAAATAACAATCCCAAGCACCTCCTTTTTCCAAAACACAAGCCCTCAAAAGATCCTCCAGTGACTGAATCGTCCTCTCAGTCTGACCATCAGTCTGCGGATGATATGCAGAACTCAATCTCAGCTTAGTTCCCAAAGCCCTCTGCAAACCTTCCCAGAACTTCGATGTAAATCTAGGATCTCTGTCCGAAACAATACTCGACGGAATACCATGCAAACTTACAATTTTCTCAATATACAACTCAGCCAATCTCTCTAACGGATAATCCATTCTGATCGGGATGAAATGAGCCGATTTTGTCAATCTGTCAACAATCACCCAAATAGCTTCAAAATTCTTAATTGTCCTCGGTAAACCAGAAACAAAATCCATACTGATACTATCCCACTTCCACTCTGGAATAACCAACGGTTGCATTAGCCCAGACGGCTTCTGATGCTCAATCTTTGACTTCTGACAAGTCAAACAAGAATAAACAAAACTCGCAATTTCTCTTTTCATTCCCGGCCACCAAAATAACTTTTTCAAATCATGATATATCTTCGTAGCTCCAGGATGAATACTCAAGCCACTACGATGTCCTTCCTCAAGAATACTCTTCTTAAGTTCGGTAACATCCGGAATACACACCCGATTACCAAATCTCAAAACACCATTCTCATCAACTCTGAATTCACCACCTTGACCTTGATTCACTAGAGTCAACTTATCAACCAAAAGCACATCGGATTTCTGACCCTCTCTAATCTCATCCAGAATACCACTCGTTAACTTCAACATTCCCAATTTAACACTATTGTGAGTACTCTCACACACCAAACTCAAGTCTCTAAACTGCTCAATTAAATCCAATTCTTTAACCATTAACATAGACATATGCAATGATTTCCGACTCAATGCATCAGCCACTACGTTTGCTTTACCCGGATGGTAATTCAAACCAAAGTCATAATCCTTCAGAAACTCTAACCATCTCCTCTGTCTCATATTCAGCTCTTTCTGATCAAACAAATACTTTAAACTCTTATGGTCACTGAAAACCTCAAATCTTGACCCGTACAAGTAATGCCTCCATAACTTCAGAACAAATACCACAGCTGCCAACTCTAAATCGTGTGTCGGATAGTTTCTCTTATGAACCTTCAGTTGTCTCGAAGCATAAGCTACAACCTGCTTATTCTGCATTAACACACCACCCAAACCCAACAATGAAGCATCACAGTAAACCTCAAATAGTTCTGACGGACTCGGTAATATCAGAATAGGAGCAGTAGTTAACCTTCTCTTTAACTCTTGGAAACCTTCTTCACATTTTGAGTCCCAAACAAACGCTTGCCCCTTTCTAGTCAACATCGTCAACGGTAACGCCAACTTAGAAAATCCCTCAATGAATTTCCTATAATAACCTGCCAGTCCAAGAAAACTCCTTATCTCAGAAACTGACTTCGGAGCTTCCCACTTAGATACCGCTTCTATCTTAGAAGGATCAACAGCAACACCACCTCTTGAAATCACATAACCAAGAAAACTAACCTCTTCTAACCAAAATTCACACTTGGATAGTTTAGCAAATAACTTCTTTTCTCGCAGAACTCCTAACACCACTCTCAAATGTTCAGCATGCTCTTCTTCAGATTTCGAATATACCAAAATATCGTCAATAAACACCACAACAAACTTGTCTAGGTACGGATGGAAAATCCTATTCATATACTCCATAAATACTCCAGGCGCATTAGTCACACCAAAAGGCATTACAGAATACTCATAATGTCCATACCTTGTTCTGAAAGCAGTCTTCTGAATATCCTCAGTTTTCACACGTATCTGATGATACCCCGATCTCAAATCTATTTTGCTGAACACACTCGCACCAACCAACTGATCCATCAAATCATCAATCCTCGACAAAGGATACCGATTCTTGATCGTCACTTTGTTCAGTTGCCTGTAGTCCACACACAACCTCATAGTACCTTCTTTCTTCTTAACCAATAACACTGGTGCGCCCCACGGTGCCACACTCGGACGAATGAATTTCTTATCCAACAGATCTTCCAGCTGACTCTTCAATTCAGTTAATTCAACAGCAGACATACGGTACGGAGCCATCGATATCGGCCTAGTACCAGGTACCAAATCAATCGAGAACTCAACTTCACGCTCTGGCGGTAATTCATTCACTTCTTCAGGAAACACATCAGGAAAATCACACACCACGGCTAGATCGCAAATCACCAGTTTATCTTTAGCCTCCAAAGTCGCTAACAGCATAAATAACTCTGCCCCATCTGCTACTGCCTCATTCACCTGCCTTGCTGATAGAAACAAACTCTTTCCTTCCTCACTCTCAGGAAAGATCACAGTTTTATCAAAACAGTTAATATAAACTCGGTTAAACACCAACCAGTTCATACCCAGGATAACATCAATCTGCACTAGTGGAAGACACACTAGGTCCATCCCAAAGTCTCTACCAAAAATACTCAAAGGACAATTTAAACAAACTGAAGTAGTAATCACTGAACCCTTCGCAGGAGTATCAATCACCATACTTCCATGCATCTCAGATATCTCTAACTTAAGTTTCACAGCACAACCCAAGGATATAAAGGAATGAGTCGCACCTGTGTCAATAATAGCTACAAGAGGAAAGCCATTAATATAACACGTACCTCGGATCAAACGATCATCTGCAGAAGTCTCATAACCCGATAAAGCAAAAACCTTGCCTCCCGACTGGTTTTCCTTCTTCGGCTTAGGACACTGTGGACTGATATGACCCACCTCTCCACAGTTGAAACAAGTCACAGTCTTCAACCGGCACTCTGCAGCCAAGTGACCACCTTTTCCACACTTGAAACACTTCTTCTCAGTACTGGTACACTCATGGATACGATGTCCAGCCTGACCACATCTGAAACACTTAGCAGGGGCACTGGAGTCTCCCCCACTAGGCCTCTTCATCCCATTCTGTCTCTGGAAACCTTTGCCAGCTGCATACGGTTTCCCACGATCATTCTGATTCTTGCCTTTCCTATCAACCCTCTGCTGATAGCTCTCTGCTCTAGCCTTGGTATCCTGTTCAAAAATCCTGCAACAGTCCACCAGGTCAGAAAACACTCTAATCCGTTGATACCCAATAGCCTTCTTGATCTCTGGACGTAACCCGTTCTCAAACTTCACACATTTTGAAAATTCCCCAGTAGCCTCGTTATAGGGAGTGTAATACTTCGACAGCTCTGTGAACTTAGCAGCATACTCAGTAACAAACCGGTTGCCCTGCTTCAATTCTAAGAACTCAATCTCTTTCTTTCCTCTGACATCCTCTGGAAAGTACTTCCTCAGCAATCTCTCTCTGAACACCGCCCAAGTGATCTCAGCATTCCCAGCAGCTTCCAACTCAGTGCGGATAGCAACCCACAAATCATCTGCTTCCTCTGACAGCATATGCGTACCGAACCTGACCTTCTGGTTATCGGCACACTCAGTCACTCGGAAGATCCTCTCGATCTCCTTCAACCACTTCTGAGCGCCATCTGGATCGTATGCTCCCTTGAACATTGGAGGATTGTTCTTTTGGAACTCACTCAGTTGACGAGCAGCTCCCATTCCCACAACATTCGGATTCCCTCCAAGTACTCCAGCTAGCATACCCAGAGCCTCAGCAATCGCAGCATCGTCTCTTCCTCTTCCAGCCATCTCTATTCTGAAAACCCAACAAGCTAAAACAATAAGTACTGATAGGGTTACACAACACCTATCACGTACAGGGAAACAGAATAATTACGACTCGACTCGACCGACTATGCTCTGATACCACTAATGTAACACCCTTCTAAAATACCCCAAATTTAAATTAAAACATCAAAACATAAATCAGAGTAGATATGCAATTAAAGGGTGTCACACTTGACACTCCACACCGTTTTCCAAAATATCCTGTCATGCTCATTTATTTAATCAAAATAAAACATTTGCATAATTCGCAGCGGATAAAGTCTAACAACAATGCTAAACATGTAACACATTACATGTAAACTTGTTCAACAATCATCAATGAAAAACAAGTAAAACATCCCGTCCCGATGTTACATCTACCAGAGCATGACCCACTAAGGAACTACACTAGACTCCAAGGACTAGCTTCTACTCAATCACTGCTCGTTACCTGAAACATAGTTGTAAGGGTGAGTTCCTCAATCGATATAATAAGCATTATAAATTATCATGTAATGTTAAGTAAGTTAACACATTCAATCACCCTAATCAGATCACACAATCGGTAACGGCAATATCAACTCCAAAATCATACTCAACACAATCACCAAAACAACACGTATAATATTGGAATACATCCATTCATATTATACGCCATACATACATACATTATGCAATGAGACTCCATGCATGCGGTACCGACTATTCGTGAACATATAGTTCAACCTCACCGATCAAATCCAGATACGGCTACAAAGATCACTAGTCCCACTCATTTGAGACCTAGTGACTCACTCACTAATTCCTCACCATGGGAATTAGCTACCACCCCAAGGGCTATGCTATGCACGCTAATCACCTAGCATGCAAACATCAACAACAATCCACAATAATTCACTCACTAATTCCTCACCATGGGAATTAGCTACCACCATAAAGGCCATAATATGCACGCTAACTCACCTAGCATACAACATTAACAACAATCCACAATGGACATATGCTCACACTCTAAGCCATAAAACAGTCCATTCCACATAATACATACATTCACAGCATTATGCATACAATCATACATCATCAGCATATTATCACAAAATCATATCATGTCATGCCAATTAATAACCACAGTATTAGCACACTCTACTAATACCTACACTGCTCAAAACAACGGGAAATGATCCCTACTATATCATACATCAGCTAAATTACATTACGCAGCTGAACAACCAAAAACTGCACAACAACAGCCCAGAAAAATCACAAATCTGCCCATACGCGTATTGCCTAGTCCCATACGCGTATGGCCCACCTCCTGACCAATTCCCATACGCGTAACCCCATCTCATACGCGTATGCTACGCGTATCACTTCCCCATACGCATACCAACAGAGACCAAACCACGTTCAAAACATCATCTTCCTCATCCATACGCGTATTGCCTAGTGCCATACGCGTACCAGACCATCTCATACGCGTATTGCCTAGTGCCATACGCGTATGACCAGAAACCAGATTTCCAGATCTGCTATGGTTTTCTCTGCTACGAGATCTCTCCAATTCCACCTTCCACAGTCCAATTTTTCACAGTATTCGTTCATATCATCTAACACGATTCATACCCTATTCAATTTCACAAATTCTAACATTATTATATCTAATTCCTACGAATTTCCTTCAATTATGATCCAAATTTTGTTCATCCAATATTTCACAATTTCAGCATACATCATTCTAATCAGAGTCAAATCAATGGTTTATCACTACCCATTACATGTTATCCCATAATACCCATTAAACGATGATAAACCCCCCTTACCTGAGTTAATCCGGCAATCCTTTAGCTTCGAGCTCTTCCTCTCTTCAACCCTTGTTCTCTGGCTCTTTGCCCTTTTCCCTTTTCCACTTTTGAGTCGTTTTTCTGTTTTCACGTGAAAACCTCTTTTTACCAAATGGGACCTTTTCTAATTCCAACTTTTATTCCAATAATAATAATAATAATAATCCAATAATAATAATCCAATTATTTAATTAAATTAATAAATATACTATTAACTTAATTTAAATAATTATCTTATTTTTATCGGGGTGTTACACAGCCAGCACTCACTCGCTAGGCGAAGCTCTAGCGAGTCCCCAGCGAGCATTCCAGTAGCAAAACCTCTCAACCTCGCTGGGGCGAAGGTTGAAGCGTGTCCTTCGCTAGGCGAAGGTATGTTCGCTAGGCGAACATGACAGTTCTGCAGACCCTGTTTCTCTGGGCGCAGGTGCCTTTTGTGCCCATATTAGACCCTCGCTAGGCGAGCCATTCTGCTCGCCTAGCGAGCATGACAGCCCAGCAGTGGTCTATAAGTAGCAGGTGCCACTTTTGAGCACCATACCTCATTTTTACCAACTTTTTCCACTTTTGTACTTTGGAGAGATATTTTACAGCATTGTTCTAGGGGATCTTTTATGCCCTAATTTTCATTTCTCTTCATCTTAGAACCATCTTCTACAAAAAGAAGGTGGATTCCCATCCAACTTCGATTATCCGACTTGGATGTTGATCAACCTTCTTTCCTTACTTGCCGACCAAGCTACCATGAAAATGAGTAGCTAAGTCATCCATTTGTCAAGGTTAGATGTAGGTGATTACTAGCTTTGTGTGTAAATGTAAGGATCCTCATATGTAAACTCTTTAATGGTAAATATATGATGAAAACTTTGTTTCTATTTAAAACTCTTTGTGTTGGTTTATGATCGAGAGATGTTTACCGACTCTTGACCTAGGTTTTCATCCAAACTTGTTTGTTAGCTAGAGATAGTAATGAATGATTTTGTTCACCATAAGGTTGAACCAAAAAGTTGTCATTTTGATAGATTGTGTTGTGTTCGAGAGAAACAATGGATCAAAATGGCAAAACTCACAATGTGTGTTCGAGAGAAACATATTGAGAGGACTTTGTGAAATGATTTATCATCTAAAGGAGTTTATAAGATTGTTGACCGAGCAAATACATGCAAAGTGATCATTGAAACCTAACTTTGGCAATATTTCTCATTTATTCAAACCCAAAACTTTTACCGCAATTTATTACTTTTTATGCAAGATAACTTGATTAAACCAAAACCCTATTGTTACATTGAGCTAAGATTAATACAACCATCGAACGGCGGTGATATCTTACAATCCTTGTGGATACGATAACAAAAACCCGACACGAAAAATACTTTCAACAATAAACCATTGTGTATTTCTAATGTCTTTTGGGAACAAACATTTATGAAATACATTTGTTAATCAAAGGGTTATGGTTACAAAGTAAGACCACATTAACTAAACAACAACAACAACCAACACAACTGGTAATTAAAAAACTAATCAACAACAACAACCAACACAAGTGGACCTTCAACTCCTTTATTAACTTCACCACTATGTGCCGAAAACATACACTGGACATCTTCATCATTTTCTATACGATCCAGGTAATACATGTACGTACCATCGGGGCTTGCATCAGTCAACGTTATGTATGGACAACGATACTCTACTTTCCTCACCTTCATACGACGCCCACCCAACTGTCGGAAGCCAGTGTGGATGGCAGTGTTCTGAAATTCCATTGCGGATCAAGGCAAACACTTATTTTTTCACTGTGTCCATAAAATACAAGACCACAAACAGACATTCTGAACTAAAGAAAGGATTTGGTGATCTGAGTTACATTTCTACAAGTTCTGCTATTTATACAAAAATTAATAGTTGAATACTCGGCCAATCATTGGCCGAGACAGTACAAACACAAAAACTTTTTGCGGGAAAGATATCATTCCCAAAAATGATTGACATTTTGGAGGGAAACATATCAATTTATTATTAATATATAAGACACAAATTATTTCTATTATTAATATTCTAAAAATTAATCATTTTTATTATTAATATTTCAAAAATAATTATATTACAATTTTTTATTATCATGAAAAACTATAATTATTTACAATTTACTTTAAATATTTTTTTAAAAAAATTATTATTATTTTTAATTAAATCAATTATATTAATTAAATATAGAATTAATAATTAAAAATCAATTATATTAATTATTATTAGTATTCAATAAAGTATTTAAAATATTAAAAAATAAAAAATAAAGCCTTCTTCATGCCCTAGTCATTTGAAGTGACGAGGCCTTACTACGAAAATTGGGCCTTCAGCCCCTCGTCATTTGAAGTGACGAGTACAAAATGAAAAAGGGGGTAGATTGGGAATTTATTTTCAGACTGGGGCATATTGGGTAAAAAAATTCAAAAACGGGGCATATGCAGCAAAAACTCTATTTTTTCCATTTGTAAACGACATTGATTTTTGTCATAAGTAGATATTGGACTTGGTTTTAATTTGAATAATCATGGGTCATGGTCACAAATGAATCATGGATGACTTGGGTAATCGGATTGGATTAAAAAAATGGATATGGGTATAAGAATGATAGAATTTGGATAAGGAGTTTTTTTGGATAATTGTTGGAAAAAAGGAATGGGTTTGGCCTATCGGGCTTTGGTTTAATGGATTAAAAATATGGAAATGGATTTGGATTGAAATTGGTATGGATATGTATGGATATCGAAACGGATGTGAACATTAAGATGTAATGGATATGAAAAAATATGGATATTGGTTTATTGAAAACGGATGTTAAGTTGCTTACAAACACAAGGCTTGGCGTAGAACACGGTAACTTGTTCACAAAGAAAATTGGTCATGAAGCTACGAATGAAAATGTAAGCATGAGGAATTAATTGTGGAAGGGTGGATTTAGATAAGTTGACTTTGGTCAACTGGTTGACCAAAAAGTCAATGGTTGACCAAAAGTCAACTTATGTAAAACTGCGTATGGACACTAGAATATGGGCCACAGTATCTTCTAAGTCCATGAACCATCCATAACGGACCTGATGAATTAGATGAAACCTCAATCTTGAATGTATACTCCACTGATGAAGACGCCATAGCCAGAAACTAGGGTTCCCACCCCCTCAAAGTCAATCGCACGATTCTCGACCCTCCCAGGTCAACGACTAGGGTTTTGATGAGTCCCAAATCTAAACGTCAACCAAGCAAATCATTTGAACAACAACCATCCCTGATTAGGGTTTTAAACCAAGCACAAAGCTCCACCAACAATATCTCAAACCATGGGCCTACAAATAGGATTTAGAAGCCCACTTCATGCACTAAGGCCAATCAACAAGATCCCTCAAGATCAAGAATTAGGGTTGCAACCCTCACGATGAGCACTACCAAAATCTTAAACTCAAACCTGTTTTGTTAACCAAGAACATTGAATATATGGTATTTGTTAATTAATGTTAATCACGAATAAATGATGAGTATGCATGAGTATATATGGGTCTCAAATCATGGGTTAGGTGGAAAAGTAAAAATGGAGGGCAAATTTTGGGGTATGACACCACTGTCATTCTGCTCCCTATGGAGGACATGCAAGCACCTCGAAGACTTGCGCTAAGATCTTGTAAGTTGTCCTCTTTTGGCCCACTATGTGGAAAGATGTCCACATCGCGATCATCAATTGCGACCGGTGTCAACGCATTGGCAACATATCTAGACGCGATGAAATGCCACTTAAAGGCATTTTGGAAGTAGAAGTCTTCGATGTTTGGGGAATCGATTTTATAGGACCATTCCCATCTTCTTTTGGTAACAAGTATATCCTTTCGGTAGATTACGTATCAAAATAGATTGAGGTCATAGCCTCTCCGACGATGACACACGAGTGGTAAATAGACTCTTTAAGCATATAATCTTCCCTAGATTCGGCGTGCCAAGACCTGTCATCAGTGATGGTGGCTCCCATTTCATTTCAAGGATTTTTGAAAAGTTATTACTGAAATATGGAGTCCGGCACCGCGTAGCAACACCCTATCACCCACAAACGAGTGGGCAAGTAGAGGTCTTGAACCGAGAAATCAAATAAATCTTAGAAAAGACGGTTGTCACCTCTAGGAAAGATTGGTCCTCAAAATTACATGAAGCCCTGTGGGCATATAGGACAGCTTATAAGACCCCAATAGGAACCACACCTTTTAAGCTAGTTTATGGAAAATCATGTCATCTGCCGGAAGAATTAGAACATAAAGCATATTGGGCCATTAAGACCCTTAATCTTAATTATATTTCCGCATGCGATAAAAGAATATTAGATATCCATGAACTAGAAGAACTTAGACTAGATGCGTATGAGAATGCCCGGATCTATAAAGAAAGAACTAAGAAATGGCACGACAATCATATATCAAGGAAAGAGTTTAAGGAAGGTGATAAAGTACTTCTATTTAACTCCCGCCTCAGACTCTTTCCCAAAAAACTTCGTTCTAGGTGATCTGGTCCCTTCGAAATTACCAACGTCTTTCCAAATGGAGCGATAGAGATAAAGGGGAAAATGAGCGAACCATTTACAGTAAACGACCAGTGTTTGAAACATTACCACAACATTGACAACAATGATTTCATCGCGAATCTAAAGCTTGCAGAGCTGCCCGCTCATTCACAAGAATAACATCTATTCTATTTCTGTCGAGCTTACGACAATAAACAAAGCGCTTGGTGGGAGACAACCCACGCTCTATCTTTAACTTTTAATTTAATTATCTAAATTTCTGATTATTACTACTGCTTATTTTTCATTATTTCTTTCTTTCTTATTTCTCATAAAGTCAATCGGTATCTTTCTTTATTATTGACCATTACTAACTTAATGTTGTTATCTACTTGGTTTTATTTAGCTATTGGCCATCATAATGCTAAAAGTAGATTACATGGATATGATCTTCAGAGGCAGAGCTCAAAGGAGACGTTTTGAGGCTTTAGCTCAGAGAGAAATGGCACTAACCTTATACCCAGATGGACGCACCATGACCAAATTAGGTAAAAGAGACTGTGTTATATTCCTAATTAACCAACTAGGCTGGGACACCTTTGCTATCAAAAGAAAATTTAGTTCCTACAGTAGGTTGACTTTAGAATTCCTAAGCTCCTTAGTTTACCCACCAAACCATGGTGTGGGGTTTAACAAAGGTCTCATCACCTTTAGGTTGTTCGATAATGACTACCGCTACACCCATAGAGAAATAACTGAATTCCTAGGATGCCCTAATGGTCCTGATACCTTTACCATTACCCAGGAAGACAGGCTTATAGACCTTTAATTAGATCAATTTTGGGGTAGCACCACAGGAAACGACCATCCCAAGTCGGATCTTATGCATTCCGAGAACATCCATAACCCTGCCATTCGTTACTTTCATAAGATCCTAGCTCACACCTTATTTGGAAAGGAACATAACAGAACCCCCGTGTCCAAAGACGAACTCTTTATAATGTATTGTGCATCACAGGCCCAACCTGTTAACATCGCTACATTCATGATAACTAATTTGGATTGTATAGCACAGGATAACCATGTGCCAATCTTAGTGGGAGGCTTAGTGACCATGATAGCAAATGCCATCGGAATAAAACACCCACTCATCAGGGTTATACGACCTATGAATATCTGATTCTGTGTCAACACTGGTATCATTAGGAACCTAGGTCCGGATGTGTTTGAATTTCTAATTAACCGCCAAGTAGTACACTTATTTACCCTGCCAGACCATAAAACGAGTGTACATGATAGGAACAACTGGCTCTATGATTTGGATGGACCACCCGATGCACCACCTTCTCCTCCAGAGACATCCCAAATCTACGACCATTATGACACTTTCCTCTCTGACGTTGAATCACACGCCCCAGTTATACCTGTTGCACCTCTCACCGATCATGCCGCTGCCATCGAAGCTGTTAAGACAGACGTCGCCAAACTGAGAAGCGAGCTGAGCACCTTGCACGTGGAATTCTACGACTTTATGGATGTAGTGACAAAGAACCTGGATCACATCTACCAGCACTTCTACTCGTTTTCTCCTTCAGCCAGCAACCTCCGTAATGGCTAATTTATTTGAATATTACCGATTTACTGACATTTATTTTATTTTCTTGTTTGGAATTTTATTTTTGTTTTTACACATTGGTAATTTATTTATCTACTTCATTTCTTTTTATTCCGGTAGACGAATTATATCATCCTTTCCTCTCTACCTCATTCTTTTATTTTTCAATTTTGCATTTTAATCTCATTTTATCATATCTTGTTTTTCATTCCTACCTATATATTATGTTGGTTTTCTTCTACCTAATTATACAACCACTATTTATTTAATGTCGGTCAATTAAAATTCAAATGGAAATTTGTGATCAAAACCATAAAGAGGTCTACACATGGGAACAAATCACACTACATGTGGCGCCTGCCACACACAGGCTGTGGCGCCCATGTGAAGGATGTGGAGCCCATCTGAAGAATGTGGCGCCCGCCACAAGCATAAAAAGTGGCACCAACCACTACATTACCGTTCACGTGCATTATGTTGTACTAATGTCACATGATCGCTTTTCAATGCCTTGTCCCTTGCATGCTGGACACTTCATAAAAGCTCTTCAACCACTCTCACATCCTTTGACCACAGTATTGAATACCGTAAATGAAATTTATTTCATTAATCAATTCCCAACCATAACCATCCCTATATAAACCACCAACATAATCTCACAAAACCACACCTCTCATAAGCATAATTCTCCTCTCTCTTGCTATATTCTCACTACATTACACAAGAAGTCTACAATTTATCATGGCACAGATGAGGGAATATGAAATAGTGTTCAGAAACAGCGAGCCAGGTGAATTGCAAGAAGAGACATACACGACTCTAAGCGCAAGAAAAATCGAATCAACAAGGTATGCCGATGAACCCTGCTTATTTTACTTAGGAATTTTAGATAGTGTTAACTATATGCTAGACACTTTAAATTTAAATTATTTCCTATCTCTTATGGACCCTATCTATGCTCAATTAACACTATAATTCCTAAGTTTGTTAATTTTTAGTCTCACACCCAACACAAACTGTTCCAGTAGGACTGTCCAGTTTCATTTGTTCAACATCGAATATGCCTTCACATTTTCCCAACTAGCGGACCTACTACAATTTCCCCATGGGGACGGTGTAGTAAGTGAGGTCCCAGATACTGAGGGTTGGCAACGCGCCTTTCAACCATTTTGGAGGGTAATAACAGGTACAGTAACCCATAGTTTTGAGGGAAACAAAACCACTCTAATTTACAACCCGACTATTCGATATTTCCACCAAATATTGGCATCCACCATTTTTGGCCAAGTAAACTCTAACAAGGTGAACAAAAAAGAACTCTTTTATTTGTTCGCCACTTTTCTGCCACAAAAGGTGAATACCGTCCCTTTTATGCTATCTCACATGCAGGGCATTGCCAATGCAAAGAGAGGGCCAATTATTTTTGGAGGTTTAATAACCTCCATAGCCAGAGTCCTAGGACTCAAAGAAAAATTCTCCAAGCTAACCCCGCTCCCGCATCATGCCATTGACATTGACATGGCGAGGAGCATGAAATTGGTAAAACGAAGGAGAGACGGTAAGTTTAATCTAATAATTGCAAATAACGTGTTACAAGATTTCATCCTCCCAAATCCAACACACACAGATGTGGGTAACCCAGAAAATTATTGTTATATTAATGATCAAGTGCCTAACCAAGTCCCCGCACACATTCCTGAGAATGTAGCTGTTGGCGGGGACACCGACGAGGATTATATTCCGGAGCAAGCTGCTCCCGCTACTGACCCACACACCACACACATGTCATCTGAAAATGTTACAGGTACATCCTTTAGTCAAAGACCCATAAGAAGAAATGTGGCACAAAACACTCTTGATGAGATCTATGTTGAACTGCTGCGACGTAGCGAATTAGATGCTCAACGCGACCTACAAATCCAAAACATGGAAGTTCAACAAACATAAATGATGCAAATCCTTCGCCAGATGCATCATGATCAGCACGACTACGCTTTCAGAACCGAACAGAACATGTCTGGCTTGATCGATGAAATGGCAACATTGATAGTGCATGTGGAAGACCTATAA